>NW_020451066.1:296350-368236 GCF_003343035.1 Apteryx rowi | reverse complement strand
AAGAGCAGCAGTGGGTAATAGTCCGAAGCGTGGACAAGCCTTGGCAGTCTTTCCATGACATCTCACACATGAGCCCCCGGCAGGCCACAAACCTCTCTAGACAAGAGGTCAGGTCGGCAGATAGATGCCTCCGTCCCCTGCAGCAGGGAGTCACCCACAACAATCACCCGCTGCTTCTTCCGGGCGTTCCAGCAGGGCACAGGGTCTGTTGTCCCAGGTACTTCCCTTGCAGCCATGCCCATCTCCTCCTCATCCTGGAGGGCACAAACCTGTTCTTCAGCTGCAAGTCTTTGGGAGGAGTAGGAGCCTTTCTCCTCCCACGAGCAGTGACCAGTTTCCAGCCTTCTTCTACGATGTTATGATGTACCGTTTCACACGGCACAGAGCCCTCCGGCAACTCCACTGCTGTGGGGGGTTGGGACTCCCGAAGCTGCACAGTCTCCGAGAATACCCTGTCTATCTCTTGCTCATCTTCTCGGATGCTGCGCAGCCTACTGACCTCCTCCCGTAACTCCCTTACCTGATGACACAGCTTGTCAACAGCAGCAAATGTCAAATTGCAGTTGAAAACAAACATTGTGAATGGCTCATCTGAAGGGTTCAATAAGAATACTAAGGCTTAATACTTTCCTTAAAGAGAAATGTCTTCTAAAATGTACTGTTATTATTTCCATATACTTGCAGAGAGATTGTAGCTGATATTTGAACAGCGGTTGAATAAAGCCTAGTCGTGTTTTCTCACGCTTGCTAGGGTTCTTTATCCATGCCGTGAACATCTTGTTTTGCAAATTGAGATATCTGGATGTTGGAATGTGATATTCTGTGGAAATCCCAACTGTGCTGAAAAAGGCAGAATGAATTGGGTGATAGAACCCCTTGAAAGGACGTGAATTCACTCTTGTGCCATAAATTTTACTGCAGTTCCACTGTAACTGCTTATTGGAGCAAGCTACGTACAACAGTATATTTGTGTGCTGGAAAGCAGCTCTGCAGAGAAGGACCTGGGAGTGCTGGTGGACACCAAGTTAAGCATGAGGCAGCAATGTGCCCTGTGGCCCAGAAGGCCAATGGTATCCTGGGGTGCATCAGGAAGAGTGTTGCCAGCAGGTCGAGGGAGGTGATCCTCCCCCTCTACTCAGYCCTGGTGAGGCCMCATCTGGAGTACTGYGTCCAGTTCTGGGCTCCCCAGTACAAGAGGGATGTGGCACTACTGGAGCAAGTGCAGCGAAGGGCTACAAAGATGATTAGGGGACTGGAGCATCTCTCTTATGAGGAAAGGCTGAGAGAGCTGGGCCTGTTTAGCCTGGAGAAGAGAAGACTTAGAGGGGATCTTATTAACGTGTACAAGTATCTGAAGGGAGGGTGTCGAGAGGATGGGACCAGACTCTTTTCAGTGGTGCCCAGTGACAGGACGCGAGGCAACGGGCACAAACTGAAACACAGACACTTCCATCTGAACATGAGGAAGTACTTTTTCACTGTGAGGGTGACAGRGCACTGGAACAGGTTGCCCAGAGAGGTTGYGGAGTCTCCTTCTCTGGAGATATTCAAAACCCGCCTGGACGCRATCCTGTGCAACGTGCTCTAGGTGACCCTGCTTGAGCAGGGGRGTTGGACTAGATGATCTCCAGAGGTCCCTTCCAACCTCAACCATTCTGTGATTCTGTGTGCTGTTGCCTTAAGGGATTTTTCTCCATCTTTTTTCTTAAGATTCCCTGTCTTGGTGCAACTTTCTCTGTTTAGCTCTAGGCAAAATTAGCCTTGCAAACAGATTTGTCAGCTTAGGCAGAGGTGTACTTGCTTGCCTTTACTACAATGTTAATATTGTTAATTACACTATGTTTGCTCACAGAAAAATAAAAGTGAATAATAGGAACCCTGAAACATTGTCCTGGGTAGAGTTGCTCCGGCCACTTTCTCAGCCCTTTGTTTGCAGTGAGGAAACTGTTGCTGTAGAAGAGCAGGGGAAGCCCCAGCGCTTCCCCTGAAACCTTGTTTGCCTTCAGGAATGCCATCACTAGCCATTAGCTCTCTTGGTTTATGTGACTTTTACTGAAATTTGCCTAAGACTCTGCTATTCTTGTCAGTTTTGCTTTTATGGCTGCAGTTTCCAGTTAGATGTAGGGGAGACTTCCCATTAGGTGGGGAGCACTTTATCCACCCACTGTGGAAGAGGCTACCAGTGCTAGTACTGCCTTTGCAGCGCTCTCCATTCTCAGAGTTATTTAGTGAAAAACTGTGTGTAGTTATTAGCTGATCTGTCTCAAAGGGATATATATCTCCCTTCTACTTGCAAGACAGTTTAGGTAAACATAGTGACAGTAGGCTGTGGAAAAATACAAACCTATATTAAAACAAATATTTCTTGATGCAAAGTTAAAACTACAGTCATTTTGATGGACGTACATTTTGATAACTGTTTAGAAAAGAGTTATCATATGAAGATAAGTGTGTAAATGTAAATCCTAGAGGAAAAAAACATCTATAACCCTTCTCGTGAATGAAGCTGGTGACAGTGTTTGACTGTGCACTGCAGTTTAATGTCTTCATCTGGACTGGACTTGCTTATGGTCATGTCACATCTTTAGACAGCCTACAGTACCACTAGTTTAGAATAGTAGATTTTCTGAGACCATTGAGGCAGTGACTTCATTACACCAGTATAGAACAAAATGACAGAATACCCTTAGAGAGAATTTTCAAGGTAGGAGAAATAAGTGCACTAGGTCCATGTTATGGGATTGGAGGACTCTGTTGGAGCTGTGCTGCTTGACTTGCTTCACTGGCCAGAAAGTATACCTAGACAGGCCTTTTATGACCTAGGGAAATAATTAGAAAGAGAAGTATGGCTAAGACTCTTGAGAATCTGATGAGATTCCTAGAAGATGATGTTCAAGGGGTATTCCCAAGTCTCAGTACTTCTCATGAAACAGAAGAAAATCTCTTTTTTTCCTTTAGGTGCAAGAAACATAGGCAAATGAACAAGCCACATTTGACTGTCCTGTCAGTCAGCTTTTATGGGAGAATTCTTATTAGTAAGGTAGATTTTGGATGCTAGTTGCTAGGAGGCAGAAGCTTTTTAAAAACCTATTTATCTGGTTGGAACGTGCTTGGAGACCCTTCCTTTCCTATAAGTAAAGTGGAAATGAAGGTGAAAGATTCTGGAAGTGAACTGCTGGTTGGGAAAATATTATGTAGAAAGTTTGGGGGGGTTGGAGAAGCTGATTATCATCTGTGAAAAGAGGGGAATGTATGATTTGGCTGAAGAACCAACAGATGAAGAACTAATTGGCTTAGGGCAATTAGATAACTATGGCAGTTAGAGGAACTCTGAACTAGAGCTGTAAAGCAGGTGGGGGTAAAATTAAAAGAACACATAAACACGTTGAAATCTAAATCATAGTTTTGTGAACAAAAGTAATCAAAGTACCAAGAGATGAAAGGAGAAAGAAATTATTTAATTGCTTATACTCTAATGCTGGCAGCCAGGTTAATAAACATGAGGACTTGAAACTTCTCATTTATGATCATAAATTTCATCTACTTGATATTGCTTGAAACCTAGTGGGAATGTTCATGGGATTGGAATGTTAAAATAAGTGGTTATAACCTATTTAGAGAGAACTGAATGGGTAGAAGGGGAGGGAAAGTGGTACTCTGTATAGAGTGATATTATGTATTTCCGATTCACGGAGTACTCAAAGCAAATGATCTTAAATGCTTCTGGGTTACTGTCCTGGCAGAGAAGGCATGAGATGAGGATACTAGCTACTATCTGCTAGACACTACTGAAATGAAGTAGAAACAGGATGGCCAGACCTTTGAGAATATTATGTGCTTTGAGGCAGGGAAGGAATCTGCTTGTATTTGAATGGAATACTTCAATCAGGTAGAGTTACATACACTAAATACCTTGTGTTGCCAGTATTGAAACATTTATGAATTTCTATTTTAAAAAAAGTGTATGAATAAATATAGATGGCAATTTATCTTGAAAAGCATCATATTTGACAGTGAGGAATTCTAAGGCAGAGGAAGAACAACTGATGTTGTATGCAAAAGGAGTCAAGGTCAAATAAGCAACAAATTAAATCTATGACCATGGATGCATATAGATTGATAGATAAATATATGTTTGTATGTGTGCACAATATATATATTACTTTCAGAGAGCTATCTACACAAAGATTGTAATGGGCATAAGCTAAATCAGCTGGGAGAAAATTTTCTGGCTCAAATTCTGTGGATGATGCTTGAAAATGGCTTAAAGATATTTTGCTAAATCAATAATTGAGGAAAAAATTAATTCTCTCCTGCTGTTTCTGTCTCTTGCATCTGTCAGAATTTTAGAATTGGTAGGAAAAAATATTGTTAGTTCTTTAAGCTATTTCTTGTTTTGTTTAATAAGTTTATTTTGAATGCAGATCAACTTTATTTTAAAGTGGTTTCTTTAACGTATGACAACCCATTTTTAAAAGGATTCAGATTCCTTCAACTATAAATGAACACTAATTGTGAATTAAAAAAAATCATCTAGCAAGAAAGAAATGCACTGTTTACCATTTTTTTAATGTAATAAACATGTTAAATTAAAAATCTGAAKAAATATTTAAGTACATAATTGCTTAAGTAAGTGTGTGTGGACATTTAAATGTCTTTTTCTGGTTAGCAAAAAGAAGTGCCAAGCATAGTGTAAAAGCTATAGCTAATAACAAAACAAAATATTAAAATAGTTAGCAATCAATGAGAATGAACCTTTCTTTAGAAGAATAAAAAAAAAACTAATGCAAAACAAGATTAAAATTTATTACTCAAAGCAGATTTTCCTGCTTGCTAATTTAAATGATGGTGAGACTGGACTAATATACAACACCTTGATTTACATCAATCCACTGTGATCTAGGAGGAAAAACACAAGTCTCGCTTACAGGATATCACTTTCTTCTGGGAAGCGGTGTCAGAGAAAGCTTTGAAGGTCATGGTAGATAATCAGTTGAATGCAAGTTCCTTGTGCAACACTGTAGTTAAAAGCATTAATATGATATTTGGCTGAGTAAAAGAAAGTGATACTGGAAAACCGAATCTAGTTTTGGGTCCTACAGAATGGCTGTTGAAAAATTGGAGAAGGGGCTCAGATAAGAACCATGAAGGTGGTTACAGTGAACGAGAGAACATTGTTGATTGTAAGAATTCCCAAGAACTAAGCATTCTTTTAGGTTAAAAATGGGGTGATTAAGATCTCTTGCCCTGAATCTGTGTACATTTTTGAGAAACAGAAATTTTTAAGAAGAATTTTTCAGTCCAGCCTACAGCTGTGTGGCATGGGCTACACTTCCACAGGCAGGGAAAGCACTTTGACTGGAGGGCTATTGCCATGTGCAGACATGGTGGTGAGGTTCGCTGACTCCTTCAAATGTTGCAGAATTTCTTCCAACAATCAAAATAACACCAGAAGAGCTAAAAATTAGCTCGGTCTTTAACACATTGACTGACATAAATGTGAAATCACTTTCCTTCTGCATTATTGCAGTCAGAGTATTTGTTTTCCTTCTTCTAGTGAATCTCACCTTCCAGCAGTGTGGTCAGTTTATTAAACGTGTAACACACTGTTATGCCTTCAGAAGCCAGGAACTTTAATAATTAAAAATAATGTAACATAGTTCTTAATTTTGCAAAGGAGAAGTGAGCGCGTTTTGTGGAGAGGGGTTTCCTAAGCCTGAGCTGTTTGCCATCAGGCAAGTAATTTACAACGTATGGAGAAAGTATGGAAATTCAGGAGGTGGGATGCGTTGTTCCATCCTTTAAAATATCCAAGGTAAATTGTGAGAGTTCAGAAGACACAGAAATGCGCTTGCGGTCCCACTGTGGTGAGGTGGCGGGCTGTGAGGAGCACTGACCAGCYGCGGCTCATGGCGGGGGCTCAGCACTTCTGAACAGGAGACGCCGTGAGCTGGGGACACCTAGGTTTGTCTCCTGGATTGGGCTGGGTCCAGTTCTGTAAAGCCTGTTCAGATTACAAAGCCGTTCTTTCTTTATTTCGGCCTGTCCCAAACATGTATCCTGTGGGAAATCATTGAGAGGTTCTCCCAGGAAAGAGCTTTGGCGTGGACTTCTAGGTTTTACTGCATTTATGTGGGACACTTCTGGAGAATGACTTCAGTATCTTGTGTGTTGATTAGCCATCCATCGTGATTCTCACTGCTAACTGTTAAACTGGGAAGCGAAATCAAAAATGTACAACTAAAGGCAAGTCTACCTTACAGAATTTCCCTGCAAGAATGCATGCAAGTATTCATATATTGGTTATTCCTCTGTGTCTCTTTTTCTCTATCTTTGCATGCTTTGGGAGTATGTGTCTTTTAATATTGCTTGATTAACAGTTTACTTTCCAAAACTGACCACAAGGAAGTAAGTTAAACAAATTCATAAAACCATACAGTAGATTAAGCTATGATTTAATCATAACAGTTTAGTCTGGCTCTATTAATAGGTAATAACTGGCTTTATATTTTTTAATGCCTGGGAGCCATGTTAAAATATACTCAAGTTATTATTTCAGATAATAACCTCTAGCTTTTGTAGACAATGAATAGACAGTTATTACTCCGAATTTTCTAATAAAATGTAGTTCTTTATTTCAGATTTTTTTCTATTTTTTTGATGTGTAGGAGAATAAATTACAATTTTAAATACTCAGTTTATTTCAATTTTATATTTGTTTTGTTTTTAATATTTCAGCTTTCTTTCAAAGTTCTGTAAATGTAATAAAAATGTAACTGTAGTTATATATTTATGATAATTTCATTTACGTGTGCTTTTAGTAATGCATGTATACTACATACTAATGAGCAAATGTGATAACACATTAGAGTTGGAATATAGAAAAGAACCCTGATAATTAGAATGCTTGGGTACGAATTTTGACTCTGCTGCTGAACTGTTATGCTGATTTATTATAAAATGCATGATACTTGCAAATAAATGATAAAATACCTACCTGGTGCTGCATAATCAGTAACGTTTTAACCAAATAATGTTTACTGAGCAGAAATCCTGCTTTTGCAAAATACAGGAGTGAAATCCAACTTTTAAATATGATAGAGTTCTAGCACACTTTGAACAAGCGTGTACATTTGGTGTAAACGTTTACGTGTTGTAGATGGAACAATGAATTGCTTTATCACAACACCTAATTTGGTCTCTTTTTTTTTTCCATTAATGCAGTCTTCCTTAGATTTTTTTTCAGTTTCAAGTGACATAGCAGGCAAAATTTGCCTTGTTACCTTCCTGAGAGTTTTCCCCTGTCCAACACCAGGACTCTATTTCTTTTCATAGCAACTTGGTTGCATGTGAATTCGCGCTTAAGACCGTGAGGGAAGGTGGAGATAAGCTGGGAAGAGCCTCAAAAACGAGGATGAGCAGGGGAAGCAGAAGCCAACAAAGACCTACACAAGGGACAGTATGGCCAATGCAGAGTCAAGTAAATGTCTGCAGTAACATAGGACAGTGGGGTAACAAACTGGTGCGACTGCACCAGAGAGAAGAATGTTGCAGTGACTGAGACGTGAACTGACGAGGGCATGGAGAGAGATATAGCTATTTAGGCAGAGGAAATTGTTAATTTTGGATACTGTTGCTCTGGATGAAGCATCAGTGTTTTGAAATAGTTACTGTCAGGATTATCAAAATAACAGTGCCCACTTTTTTTTTTTTTTTTTAAGCAAAATTGGTTTTGTGGGAGTATTTTGCAGTTTGCTGATGGAAGGATGTTACTGTTCAAATTTTTTCCTTAAAAACATAGTAGCTTAAGTATAATTTCTAGTAGTTTCCATTTAGTTGTCAGTGGTGGGTTGCTATTTAAACACCTTTTAGAATAGGCAGCAACCCTGAAAAGATGACCATCAGAAAAACATCTTGGCATACAGTATAGGTTAGAAGAACTGGAGAAAGGTGGTGGGGGGGGAACCCCTTCCACCAGCAACGCTGGTCATTAGTAATTCCTAATCTATTTGCTTTTTTTAATTGTTCTTCTAAAAAAGAACATATCTCTACATATTTCTCTGTCTTATATCTTCATCTGATTCCAGTTTTCCCAAGTTTTGTCTTTGACTATATAAACACGTATGCACACACGCACACACATATATTTAATTTATGCATGCATGTTTATATAGTCAAATTTTATATATATAAAGGCRCCACTCTAAGTAATGGCCCTGGCTGTTCTTGGCTTTGTGTCAGGCTGTGTAACACTTTAAATCTGGGATTTGCTATGACAATTAAATACAGACCGTGTATAGCTCAAAAGTTTACCTGTTCCATGATATTGATTTATTTGATTGGACGGTTGGAATTATCAGTTATTCAGTTATCTGTGGAGCAAGCAGCATTTTGAAACCAATTATTATTTATATTAAAAATAACTTATTGCTTCTTATCTTTAAAATCATTTGGAGCTTGAGGGTGCACTTGACATTGCATAAATCTCTGGGTAGTGATGGTGTTTGAACAAATTTTGCGCATAAATAAGTCTTATTCACTTAAAATTTTCAAGACAAGTATTCAAAAGGTACTTCATTTAAAAGGACAAAGTTTTCACTGCTTACCAAGCTGTAAATTTCTAGGGATATTTATTATCAGTGAACTTCGAAGAAGCTTTTACCAGGACAAGTGCATGCATCTTTCTTATTCCAAAATCTGGTGTTTTCACTTAGAATTAAATTGTAAATGTATGATCTGAAGAAGAGCTTTGACTGAAACTTTTTTTTTTCACAGCTACATCAGTTAGGCTAATAAAAGACATTCTCTACCCCTACACACACTTTGCTTTATTTATTCCATGTGTGCTGTTATTTGCTTATTTGTGTATTTATTTTTAAGTATCGTTTGTATTCTGGTCTAAATGCATTTGAAAATTACCATCTGCTCTTCTGCTATTTGGATAGGGCATGCTACAACAGAGGTGAAGAGCTGTCACATCAAATATTTTCATTCTAGCTTTCGCACCTTTGATATCTAGTTACATAATTGCACTGCAGGACTATTTCCAGGGGTTGGTTGTTTTCTTTTTAACCCTCCCTTTTGTTTCCCTAATGTTTACTTGTTTTTTTTCCCTCCTTTTGAGAATGTTTCCTGTGCTGATGCAAGTTTGATACAAGTCTGATGAGCCAAGAGAAGCCAAGAGATCAGGGTTCTGCCCTTAAAAAAAGGCATCTGCTTTAGGTCAAATGCTAAATTCAGTAGGATAAGCAAGAATAGAAAAAACAGTGTGTTCTTGCCTTGTATTTATGGTGCAAAATGTTTCTATACAAATAAAATGCTGTGTTTTTTGTTTTTTTTAATTTTTCACAACTCTTTTCTTTCTCAAAGTAAGTAAAATATAGCAGTTCACGTAAATGAAACGTGCTGAATGTATTTCTTGTAATGCTTAGGTTTAATCTACTAATGCTTTTTGGTTTTGTTTGAGTCTTTTTTTTTTTAGTCTTTTAAGTTCAAGGAGTAGGGGAAGGGGAAATTACTCTCAAAATTAGATTATTATAAAAATGAACAGATCATCTGTATTCACACTGACAGTCTCTTTGGGTTGAATTGGAATAAACTGACAGAAGATGGTGTTTGGAAATGAAACATGATGGAAAGCAGTTAGAATAAACTGCCCAGTAATTTCTCATAGTCAGGAAAAGAATGCCATTAGAAAGTGGGATTTGTGCCAATAAAAAAGCAGTAAGATAAATTAATGATCTTCTTGTAGTACCAGACTGTAAATCTGGTGTCATGTCTTCTGTTCTCTCTCCCCACCTCCCTGCTACTTATTTCTGTATTATTTTGTGTACCAGCCCAGGCTGGTACAAACAGATTTCTGAGCACCAAATTCTAAGTATTTATCTCCTGCCAGGGAGAATTTATTTTTCAAATGCGTTTTAATGTACTTAATTTTTCACATTGCACATCTAACTTGTTTTGGGCACCAATAGCTCAAAATACTGTCTTCCCTCCCATAGCTGAGGCTGTGTGCTGCCCTCTCTGCGCAAGAGCAGGTGATTCCACTGCTTGCTCCTGTCTAAAGCAAGAGAACAGAAACCTCCCAAGCCATCTTCCACTTTTTTAGGCAGGGAGCTATGGTGGTCTGGTATTTTTTTCTTTTTCTTTTTTTTTTTTTTCCTTATGCCAAAGTAGCAGATGCAATAAATATAATTACTTTTATATGATGGTTGATGTGTTCTTGTGGTTTGTATCAGAGGGATCTTTTGTTTTATTGGAGATTAGCTGCATCTTCTCTAGCACTGTGGTACAGCATGGAGGCTTTGGTGGCAGGCTGGTGCTACCAGAGCCCCTCGTGCTTAACCGGACGGGATGGGACAGGACGGGTGTCCCTCTGCTCCGTCCGTTCCTGCGCCTCTCTGGCCCCTCGGAGCTCTGGAGGGTGGCGTGGAGGAGCCGGGTGGTAGGACAGAGACCAGGTCATGAAACTCAACCGCATCATGCCATGGGGAAGCACTAGTACAGAGGGAAAAATGTTACCCTCTCCTTTTTTTTTTTCCCCCCTTTCTTTCATTCTTTTTTTTTTTTTTTCCTCCCCCTCCTTTATCCCTTTGGTAGAACCACACGCCATAGATGTTTCATCTGAAGTTGTGCTTTTTGTTACAATCGTAATTGAAACAGCTGTTGCATCAAAGCTTGGTATGGTAGCTGTGACCTCGGGTCTGGAAAGGATGCACATACATCTCAGGTTTTATTGTGTACCTGCACATGTGCGTGTGTGTGTGTGTGTGTGCCATGTACATGCTTTTTTCTAAAGCAGTATATGAAAAGTATTGTCTTCAAAACTGTTGCACAGTTCCAGAACGCTGGACTGTGGAAAGCCAGTAACATACCCTTTTAATCTGAGGTTACTGTTTCAGTGCCGTGCATAGTTGTGTTCAAGATGTTGCCAAAATCTATTCCAAAAGCAGTTATAAATTTGCAGTATCACATTGGTATTGTTCTTTCACAGGAACACAAAAATAATATTCAGCCCCTACCAGGTGATTAATTCCCTATCTCTTTTTCTGCACGAGGAACAGAGCATGGAAAAAATATATGCCTAACCACTAAAAGCTGGGAACTGCACAGCAGGGCTAGTTTTATGTTTTCTTAAAACTAATCCTCCTCCTCTTTGCAAGGACTTATGTACTAGCGGTAATTGAATGGGCTGCAGGGTACACCGGGAATTGTAGTTTTTCAGTGTTTTGTGCTCTGAAGATTAATAATCTTGAAACCCTCTGAGGGAGATAAAGAGAAGATGTTCTCTGACAAGTTGTTATCTTGTCTTTTAGAAATGTGCTTTGAGCACTGAATATACCTTCAATTTATCCCTTCAGTTTTTACCTTGATCCTTAGTAATGGCAATATATTAAGCATCCAAGCTTCTCTTTCTCCTTCATCTCTCCTTGCTTTCTGCAGCTGTTCTGGATTGTTTGGGGCATGTTTCATCTATAAGACAGTTGCATATTTCAGGAAGCTTTTTTTAAATATAAAACATTAGGGAAAAATATTAAGAATGTTATTGTTTAATTTTGTAACCATCTAGAAATGCAGGGCTCAGATTAGACAAGTAAGATGTCCACCTTTGATGCGTGAAGGGTGTCCTAATGGCAGAGTTTTAAAGGATAGTTTGTATAGTCTTTCTAACTTTCAGGTAATTTCTGACTTTTCTCTGCCAGTTGTTTCAACAAGCTTTTGTTATAAAGTTGTTGGATTTGTTAAATACTATTTTTGGTTTAGGCAGTAAAGTAAGTTGTTTCTGCAGTAGGTTAAACATCCAAATCCAGTTAGCAAGAAGGTGGTGACCATCTTACTTCCTTGGCCGTTTCCCTTTGCTCTAGGGAACTACAGAGATTTTTATGGCTTACAGAAAAACTACAAATTCAGTATTGTTTCTGTGCTTTTAACACATACTTAAAAGTGACTAAGAATACATATGAGTACTTAGAAAAATGTAACTTTAGGCTGGTTGGCTAAGCCAAACACTCTTGCTGCCTTATTTATTTTTCTTAACACCTTTCACATCCCTCAAGGCACTTTATAAATTTGAAAACTGGATTATATATGTGCATTGACTACCCAAGTGCATCAAAAACTACAATGTGCTAGACACACTACAACATATTTGAGAGAAAGGAAATGGGAAAAATATTTAGCAAACTAAATCAGTAGTAGAAGATAGGCAAAATGAAACTTTGTATAGGAAGAGTTTATTCTAAAGCACTTAGAGTAAATGGTGAACTTCATAGCTCTGCCACAGGTTTGAACAAAAGATTTAATATGCTGTCTCTACTGGGGTGTCGTAATATTTGTCAGCTTCACCAATATGTTTTATAGGTTGTTGTGAATTACTTAAGATTTTCAGGTGAAGGACTAATTATTGGTGAAATAAGAAGAAAACATCTGTGATAAGTATAGGTGTGTGTGTGTTTATATTTAATGTGTCTTGGACACTGGGGTAATTTTTTTATGCTTCTGAGAGCTTTCTTCTGCTTTGCATTGTTCAAAATACAGCATACATCAATCACATCACTGTTGCTTAGCATTATGCTGGTGTTACAAATCTCGGTCAGAATCGGAGTGGTACGGGAAACAGCATCCTTGATTTTGGACATGCAGTTATCTGTACTGCACACCTCGGTTCAGCTTGCATCTCCTGTTTTCCCTGTGGATGATGCATAGAGATACAGTGCCTTGATAATTTTACTGAAGTTTAGCAGTTGTTCACTAAACTGGCGGGAAACTCTACTTTTTTGAGGGGGGAGGTAGGGAAGAAGGTATAGTTTTCTGCTGGTTTAGTGTGCTGAAATGGCTCAGCTCAGGGTCGGGCTGGTGCTGGAGGCAGTGCAAAAAAAAAGGGGGGGAGTGTGTGCTGGGATGGAGAGGAAGTTAGATGAGCTTACTTTTCTACTCTACCATAGTCAGAACAATCTGAAAATAAACAGTAATTTGCTAGTTAAGGTTCATGTCTTTGCATAAGACATCTCAGTGGCTGCAGCTGGATCTGCCAAAGCTATGCAGTGATGCCTTATGTGTTTCTGTCCAGAAATCCCATTCTGGACCTAATAAATTTTTGAAAGAAATTGATATGTTTCCATTAAATTTCCCATTTTTGTAGAATAGCATTTTGTAAAGATGCTTTGTCTGAACATTCTCAAACCAGATGTATTCCAAAAGAAGAGAGCCACAGACTGATAACTTGTAAGATACACTAGCATAGGTTTTTCTTGGACAGTCCTGTTCAGTTTGTGAGAAGTAATAAGATCACTGCACAAGATGTTACGGCTATAATTTGGCATCTTTTGGCAGTCTGTTAGAAAAACATTCTTTAGCTAGGCGCTCCTAATAGTGAGGCCAGTAAATCTTTTTTTGTGAAGAAAATGTGCTGTGTGCTCTTACCATAGAGTGCTGAAGTAGAACTTAGTTTGTGAACTTAGTGTTTATATAGGTGATCCACTTACCAAAATTTTGTCTGCCCCATCCTACTATTTGAAGTGTTGTTTTTTTTTTTCTCCCTTAAAAAAGGTAGGGAGAAGAATCTTTACACTGATCATGAGGGTAAATAACAAAAGAGTGAAAGTTGGTCCTCTTGCTGCTCTTTTTGTAAGAGTGGCTTTAGTACCTTGAAGGGAAAAATTTCAGGAGTCACTCTAACTAGACAGATCTGATAGCATTTGATTGTTTATACACAGTGTATAACAGCAGTAGGCAAATATGAGATCATTCAATTAAGTTCAGGTGTGCATTAATTTTCTTATAGCATGTCACATGCACTAAAATCCAAGTTCCCTAAGAATGTTTGGAAAGCTTAATTTTAATTTTTTTCCTCCTTCACGTTTCCTAAATAAATCTTAAGAATCTAAACATCAGACAGACTGTTATCCGACATGACTTTGTTGTCATATTCCATATCTGCCTTGGATTGTGGCAGAAGTTACTTCATAAAATCTACTCCTACTTCTCATTTCTCCTTCTTTTTAAATGGCACCACATCAAATGGTGTCCAAAATCTGACTCATTGATGAAGTAAGTCTTCAAAAAAAGACAGATGGAGAAAGCAAATGTTGTTAAAAATTTGTCTGAAGTATTGTAGCTGTGCTAATAGTCACTTTTTATCATAATTGGTGAACAGTTCTCTTCTTTTAAAAAAATATTTTTTATTCTTCCCTGTTTCTTAGGGGACAGGTAGCATATAGTTGTACATGGGGTATTGTTATGGTTATGCCATAACCAATATGTTGTCATGGATTTTCTCAGTTAAACAATGCAAAATGACAGATTCTGTATCACAAGAGAACAGATTTAAAAAATAAATAAACCTAGAACAATTACAGAAATTCTAGATGTGTTTCAAAGAGAGATTTCAATGCCTTCATTAGGATTTTGTTTGTTTTTTAAACAGCAAATCTATATCATTGTTTAATGAAATTTGTGAATATCTTCAAACAGGTGTAAGGATTCTTAAGTGAAACACATCAGAGATGTATGCAATGTGATTTCCTATTAAATTCTGGGGAAACTCTGATTGAGATTTAAAGTGTGTGTATAGGGGGCCTGGTAAGACTTGTTCTTGTTGCAGTTTTTTTATTAGTTTCTCCAAACTGTGTATGTTTGTCTTATTCTCTTGATTCGTAAAGGAAGAGCAGTAGGGGTTTTTGTATCCATCCAGATGCTGTTTTCAATCAGGAATATTCTTGACTGCGATGTCCTTTTCAATTATAAAATAGTATTCTGTTTTTATAGCTGAGTATTAAATAAATTTTAAAATAGGATCAGCATGACTGAAATAAGGTCTTTTTGTAAAGATTTATATGTGTGCATGCAGAAATACTGCATTTCTGTGTCTAAGCTACAAAACAGCAATATAGATGGTTTCTTGCAGTGCATGTATCTTATTGTTACTTTCCCATTGATTTTTTTCTTTCATGTAGATTGACATAAAGACAAATATGTACTTTCCTTTAGACATTATCCCACTATCTCACCTGTGAGGAATTGTAAAATTATATCCCTTTAGAAGAGAATACATCAATCTGCAAAAAATTGCATCTGCAAGACAAGGTCTTTCTTATTTTTCTCTTCCTAAGTGTATCCAAAAACAAAGAGAATGATACAAAATTCAAGCCAATCTGGAGATTGCATCAAATACTGGGAATCCTCTGATTTTGTTGTACAGTTATGTAGTATATTAACATTTTTTTCACATTCTCCTTTAGGCATACAGTAAAGACATTTGTTTTGTTCTCAAACTTGTTTCTCAACAAGTCCTTTTTGAAAGGACCTACATCAAAGGGCCTTATCGCAAATTTAAAGGATTTAAAGGTTTCTATGGTACCATAAACAGTATAACAAATAATTTGTTGTAGAAGCAGCTTCTAAAATTGAGTCTTTGGAGTGGGGAGAGATATTTAATCTGAGGATATAGCTGCTGATTCTTAATGATCATTAGTAGCTATTGAAGTAGGAGTTTAGGTAGAACATTAATTAAAATAAACCCATCCAAGCCTTGCAATAATAGGCAGTGACTGCCATCTATCCATGTGTTTTTTAATCAGGTCTATCAAGCTATCATTAACTCTCTACCTTGCTTGTATTTTCAGTGCAGCTTTACATCCTAATACCCGAAACCTTCCTCCTTCTGGGTGAATGCCAAAGATTTATTCATGTTCATAGAGGACTTTTGTGTTTATCTCATTAGTTTTGAAAGCAGAACTACAGGGTATTTTTCCAGCTATACCCTTAATCTAGAAACAGTTTTATAACTTAATATTATAACTTGCTATAGATGAAAAAATATTTAAAAATCACAGCATTGCCTCATTAATTTGTTTTCGTATAGCCACACCATTTTCAGTCACTGCCTGTCTCTCATTCCATTAAGTACAGTTCAGTCACCAATTGAAAATGCATTGAAAATGGAGGGTGGTCCTGACTTTTTTTATTTCACTATTCAGTTAAATTAAGGATGAAGACAATTGTTCGTTTTTACAACTATTCACAGCGGTGGAGCTTTGTCATTTCAATCCATTACACAAATTGGATCAGAGAGTAGAAGGAATGTGAGTGGTTGGATAGTCTTAAAACTTGAAAAGGAAATCCTTCTGTTCTTAACTGTACACTGCTGAGTGTTAGATGAGCCATATTCATTTATTGTAATACCTCTTTGGTCAGGAGTTCAGATTATATTTGTGAAGGGGTTTTGCTGCCCTAGGGGGGAGAAGCAGTAGCTGTTGAGGCTTTGTTTGTGCAGAGCTCAAGGTTCGGTTGACATCTCGTCTTCGAAAAACCCGTAAGCTGTGCCCAGATGTGAAGCATCAAGCTGCATTACTTTCTGACCTGAAAACATTTTCACCAGCATTTTTCAAGTCTTGCCTTTGGTTTTATGAATAATTTTGGTAGGAGGGATACTAGTTTATTTAATATAATTGTAACTCAGTTTTTCATTCACTTTGTGAGAATCATTTGTTCAATTCATTTAACTGTATGTATGCGCAAAATTTGCTTTCATTCTGATTTGAAATCCTCTACTTATTTCCAAAAACTATTTAATAATTTCTGCCATGCTTTGGTACTGCACTTAAAAAAAAAAAAAAAAGGATTTTTTCACATCTCCGTATAGGACATTAAAATCTGCATCCATTTAATTTAGAATTTGACCTTCTGACAGAAGGCTGTTGTTTTCAGGTTTTTTACATTTTGATATGCCATTGACTTCCATTGTATTTATTTTTTTCCTCTGGTCCTGCACTTTGCAAGGCTCTGAGCAGACTATTGATCTTGAGCCTGATTCTTCACGATTGCTGAGCCTTTCTGAGAGCTCGTGTGTTTTTGAACGGGGAGCTCTATTTCAGTTTGCCAACTTTCCTTAGCATGGGAGAGTGGGGAGCTAATGGTAGGAAGAGAGCTGCTCTGCCTACGGCTTGGAGGGTTTCTCTCCCTTAGCCGTGCTGCATTCTTCTGCCTTGTCTGAGGTAAGGCAGGCTTTGATGGATCTTTTAATATGAGTATCATCTTCCAACACAGAGCATGGGAATGGATTAGCCTAGAGGGTAGAAGAATAGTTCTCTAACATAGTATTTGAAGGAGGACATCACTTGCAATTCTGCTTCTTCATAGCCTTTTCTTGTGTTTTGCCCGCACGGTATTGTAAGTGTATTAGTAGCTTTGAAATAATTTTCTACTGTTAGATGTTAAAATAACTAATTAATATATTTCTTAGTCTTTAGTTTATTAGATCTTATCCTTTTAGGTGCCATAATGCTTGGATATATGAAAAATTTTTAGGAAAATATTTAGATGAATTTGTTTGGGTGTTTTGGGGGGTATTTTTTGATCATTTATTTGAGTCATAGGGGCTTTCTTTCCCTATCTCAGTGTCCATAACCCCAAAATAGGTTCTTAGTAATTAAATACCAAAACAAAGTATAAATAATTTTATGTGATGAACTGAAAGTCATGCTAGGATGTAAAACTCTCAAGCAAGGCAAATTCAGAAGTAAAAAGATGCTGTTGGGATAAACCTTGGGGCAGAGTTTAATTTATATTAGAATTTACTAGGATCTAGCTTGTGAAGTTTTTTGGAGGTATTAGAAAGAAATAAAAGGTAGAGACGGTTGTGCTGTGCTGAAATTTTTAAAGAAAAAAATGGTTTCTTTTTTTGTTGTTGTTAGGACAACAGAATTGTTTTTTAAAAAGTGATTTTTTTTGTTTGTTTTTAAAAAAAAAACAACTCTTGGCCGGTAAGGTGCAGATTCAGCCACTTAAAGTAAATGATGTGTGATTAAATACCTCTTGATAGAGCAGAGAACTGCTCTTGTTGGGTGGTTGTTTTGTGGGGGAGGAAAGAGACTGTCGCAGATTTCTGAGTTGTAATAGATAATCRGGACCCTTGACCTAATCAGTTATTTTGAATGGTTGCCTAGTAATAATCTTCCGTCTTGTAATTTTATTTTATTTTTGCAGATCCCAGTGAAGTCTTGTGTTTTTTGTTTTTTGGTTTTTTTAATAGATGAAAGAAGTAGTACTGAAAGGGTAAAGCAAGTGAGAAAAAAGGCAGTACAAAAAGAAAAGAATCCTGGTATTACAAAACAAATCTAAGGAGACCATGTCTAGAGAGACATCTGCAGTGGGAAAATAGAGCACAGAAAGAGCCTGAGAAGAAAAGTTCTCTTAAAGTCAGTCGAAGACGCCTTCTTTAGTATATATGCTGCGTTACTGAAACACAGGGGGTTACTGTGGCTGACAGGGCAGCGTGAAGGATGCGGACAAGGGTACTTCTTCCCTCCAAACTCACAACTTGCCCGTAAACAGCGATGATGTTAGGTGCTTGTGTTACAACTCTTTCTCTGCTTTTGCTTTTGCAAACCGCATGGTGCAAGGCCCACGTTTGCTATACGCAACGATGGCAAACTTGACGTGTGTGTGTGTTTTGATTGAAGCCTGAGAAGCGCTAATGAAATAGCGCCTGCTCCCCGATACCTGACCCTTTCTTTCAGGCGGTCATCTTCATGTAGCTCACGTGTTTCAGTGCTTCGCAGAGTGAGGGGGCAGCTCGTGCTTTATGCATCCTTAGGGAAGCTGCATGACTTGGGGTTGTTTTGTTTACAAATGAGGGCTGCCACGGCTGGTTTTTACCAAAATCAGGACTGTTTGGTGGGTGATAGTCACTTTGTGCCATGGTTTCCAGGAAAGGAAAACTTAAGGCTTCCTCTGGGTACTAGCAGTGGTCCCCATGCCGGTTTTCTGTGTTAGCTGGTGGCTCTCCCTCATCTCCTCATGCCCCCTCACGCACCTGCCCATACAGGCGAGAGCCAAGAAGGTGGAAACCAAGGCAGCGGGCAGTTTGCACAAGGGCATTGCTAATCAAAATAAGGCACATGCACTCTTGATGTGTGTTTGTGTGCGGTTTTTTGGGGCTTTCATTTGGTTTTTCTTTTTATTCTTTTTATTTTTTTGAGTCTGAATTGCTCAATATAATTTCTTTCCCCTCCAACAAGCATGTTTGAAAGCACTTTTTTGTTAATATTACTGAGGTGTTTTACTGCAGCAGTGGTGGTGGTTACAAGACTACTACGTTTTGGCTAACAAATGCAATAAATGTGATGAAAATCCCCCTGTGTTTTACATTTCACTGCATAACATGTTTATATAACATGTTAAACACTTCTGTCTAAAGAATAGCTTTCCGCAAAAGTGAAATGTATTTTCCATGGTGCTTTTTAGAGTTACTGTGGGAAACTAATTCCTTCTCACTTCTCTCTCTCCACATATCTAAATCTACGTTTCCCATATTTAAAAACACACATTTCCTTATTTTCCTGTCCCCCTTTGAAGTGTAATTTTTCAGTGCGTCTTTTGTTTTTATGAGGTGAGAGGTTGTTATCCAGAGGATATGGTATTCATAAAGTTGGAGGACTCAAACGCAGGGGGAAGAAGGAACTGGGCTTCGTACTGGAGCGTGCGGTTGTGCGAGTGCTAATTTGGCTTTTTGTATTCTTGTCCCGTCTGTTTATGGTATTTAATGTTCTAACATCTCTCTGGTTGGTTGGATCCATATGTCATTCAAATGGGAACCTGTGCTTTGCCATTGGCCTGACAGCCAGTCAGCCATGGAGTACAGTGATAAAATTATGAAAACTGTGTCTCTGTTCATTGGACCAGTGGAATTTACAAGCATTTTTCCTCGATGTGCCTAAACACTACGGTGCCGTGCCTTGGCTCACATGGCAGTTTTTTCTGGATTATAAGCCTTGTCAATAGTGTGAAAGCTCACTTTTGTGTCCTTTCTTTTCTTTCTTTTTTTTCCCCCCTTCCTCCTTTTCTTTATTTGTAGATGTGTGCTCCTTACAGATGAAATCAAAAGTCAGCTGCCTGAATGCTTTGATGGTTACAAAAATAACAAATTTCTTTATATATTTAAAATAAAGCAAGCAGGGATATTTTTGAGATAAGCAACATTTTGCTGCTTGGTTCTGCCAGTGTATTTAACAGTCAATATGAGAAATGTTATTTATATGCAGATTCTGTTTACTTCAGTATTATTTGTAAAGCAATACTATGTGATGATAAAGCCATGTCAGTAAAGTCATGTTTTTGCTTCATGTCTTCCTTTTTGTAGTATGTTACACATAAGAGAGACCTAATTCAGACATAAATATTATTTGACGTAAGGGAATACAACTGTTTTCAGCTTATGGAAAAAAACCCTAATAGTATGAACTTGAAAAGTTATTTCTCAAAATCACCACTGTCAAATTGATAAGAAATTTCTACTGTAGCGTAGCCTTACTTTTTTGTGTGTGGTTGAAGTGTCGTGTGAAGAATCAATTCAGCTTATAAAAATTAGTGGAATACGCTTGCTGATATTTGGAAGTCAAATCGAATTCTGCAATGCTAATATATTAGTAAGGTCTAATTTTGCTGAAATAGCTTTGGTGTTTGTTTCTGTATTTCATGATTGCTTTGTGTACATTGTTTTTGGTTCAGTTTAGAAATCTGTGACAAGTTCCCGGTAGTTAAAACTGTCAAGGTTCTGTTGCACTTTTACATTCTGATAAAATTTGCTGCACTTTCCACGTGTGAAGGATGAATTTATTGTTTAAACCCAGAAATAGTGTTGAACGTCTACTGCAGTATATGTGCTGAAATATCAGTGAAAAACTCATTGGCAAACTAATTATTGCTTGTTTCTCTGATCATGAATTTGATAGTGCCTCTGTATATGATTTTTCCCTTTTTTTATTAACTGAATCAACTTACACTAAGAAGAAACACAAGGAAGGAATAGTATAGTTGTAACTTTTTTTTAATAGCAGTAGTATAGTGTGCTTTTATTTTATTTGAACTACAGGTCTGTTTACATGCTTTTGACAAAAGTAGAAAAAGACACCTGAGAATGGCTAGTAGGAAGGCTTGGTTCCTGCTTTGTCTTCCAAATAATTGCAAATTTCTTGTGTCAGAGCTTGCATAATGCCAACCCTGATTTTATTAACATCAGAGCAAAAGGTTGTGGA
Source organism: Apteryx rowi (assembly GCF_003343035.1). Taxonomy (NCBI): domain Eukaryota; kingdom Metazoa; phylum Chordata; class Aves; order Apterygiformes; family Apterygidae; genus Apteryx; species Apteryx rowi. The sequence goes on along the minus strand of NW_020451066.1, from coordinate 347,201 downwards.
GGTCCTTCTACTCTGACATCTCAGAGCTTTTTCTGGACTTTCTGCTTTCCTTCTTATCCTGTTTGGGCTTGCTGGTGATAATGTAACAGTGGGTTTATCTTTCACATTGATGGTCTGTTAAAATTTTGAAACTTAAATCTATGTTTATTTTCTGTTTGCCACTGAAAATCATGTGCTTCTTTATGGAGTGTAGACAAATCCGTTTTCCTTGCTCCACGGATATCGCAGTATAAATCCTCAGTTCACACTTACACGTGTGCATCACCAGTTATGCTAGTACCATTAGTCCTGTTAAGCTCAGTGGGACAATTCATCTGATTAAAACTTAAAAATGAGTAGCAGTTTACAGAATTGGAAGCTAAATGACGCGGAATGAAAATAAATGAGAAAGTGGGTGAGAAAGAGGGTGAGAAAGATGTATAGAAAAGGTTGAGGGTTATGCCAAGTTTGTAGGGTTTCTTTGGAAATAATATATGCGTTTCAACTGGGACTTATGTTATGGTTTTATTTATATTATAAACTTTAATAAATTTTAAAACCTTTATAGTAAGTGCTTTGGATTCATATATTTCGTGAATCTGTCTGTAACGTTCTTTGTAAGGTTCTGCAAAGCACTGCACTGCATTGTGTGTCTGCCCTGGTTATGTGCTGAATTTCTTCCCTACTCCTTTTATATTACTGCACTTGAGAGAGTTTTCACTTGCAAGTTGGAACAGAAGCTGAAGGGGATCTTTAGGAAAGCACAGTCAAGTAGACATAATATATTTTGAAAGGCATAAAAACCTACCTCCCAATTGAGGGAGGTAAAGATTTACAATACATCATACAAATACTTTTTTTTTCTTTTTTTTTTTTGATAGAGCAAAAATCTTCAGAGTCTTTTCTTACTGAAGGGCAGTGGAGGAGCCCCTTGTAATGTAACAAGTTTTCTTTTTGACTTGAAGATGAAATGAGATTATTTTCAGAGCAGTTACAAGTAACAAAGTAGAAGAAACAGTGCTTTCAAATAGATGCTCGTCTAGTGTTTTTTTTTTGTTTCCTTTGATATAGAGAGTGGTTACATGGGGTGCTAATTATTTGATTATATTCCTTTACCTTTCCACAGACATTTAGATACATTGCACTAAATTAGCTTCCCTTTACTCAGGTGAGCAGATCCTCAATGAGGTGCTTCCCAGAAAGGACACGGAGGAAACTAGCTAGCGTTTAGTTAAAAATATAATATAGTAGTATGTTATAAAATCATATATAATTAAGTTATAAAATCAGCTTGTTTTTAAGGGTCCTCAGATGACAACTTTCTTTTTTTTTAAAGAAAAATCTAACCCAAAACATTAAATAATATTTTCTAAACACTTCCAAATTTCCAGGCTAAACAGAGCATATATCTTTACATTTGAAGACAGCTTCTTATCTTAGATTGATAATTTAATGACATTCAGCACATATCAGAGCTGTTGAGAGAATTGGATTATGAAGATTTGTAGATTGCTTTTAACAACATAAACTGTTAATTTATTTTACCTTTCTAACATTCCTGTTACTTTGAAATGTTTCTTTTTAAAGAGCTGTTATATTTTATCATAAAGCATTCCTGCTTTCACTGCAAGAGCATATTTATTACTGCTTCCCTTCTAGGTGAAATGTGATGACATCATCTTTTCCCATCTATTTTAAATGTAGTAAAAGGGATACATTTTGCAAGCACACTGGTATATGTGCGGAAAAGGGAGAAACAGGTGGATGTTGAAAGTGTTTCGTAATGGGGTCTTATCCAGTAGAGACTTTCCTTACTGTAATGTAGTATTGAAATTCTCGTGTCTCTTTGAAGTGAAAAATCTTTAATTTCGCCTTTTTTTCCCCAAATAACGCTTTTAATACCATTTCCCTCCTTTGTAATAATATTTTATAGATCTTTGATGGTATTTGTGGTTACTGTATTTTCATAGGTTGTGCGCCTGTTGTTACTACTTTGAATGATCTTAGTTTGAATCATAAATGTTTTACTGCTTTCTTTGGCTTACTAAATTTTTTCAGATGTTGTGATCTTGGTGAGTAAATGATAGCACATGCTATAGTTCTTTATTTTATTTATTCTCTGTAAAATTGCAGCTTTTGAAAGACTCTTGATAATTTTGAACTGGGGGGAACTTAGTTTATTTTTACCTCTTGACATGAAAGAAAAAGCTGAGTAGAAGCTGAAGGACTAGTGTGTGAAAAAACACAGTTTAAAGTAGTGTATTTTTTAAATTGCTGTGCTATCTGATGCTCCCATTCGTCCCCCTTCTCTCTTTTTCTCCCCCCCCCTCCCCTTTTCTGTGCCTTGAATACTTAAAACAGGGGTCAGTTTGGCTGCACGTGTTGTTTAAAATACACTGCAACTGAACTGTTAAATGAAACAATAGTATCAGCATAAAATGTGCAGACCACATTAGGTTTGTGAGGATAGAAGTGAGCGTAGGTTATCAATAAATACCCAAATCAAAGTGATCTTATTCTATAGATCTCTTTTTTTCATAGTGAACTAACAGTGTTTTTGAGCTCCAGTCCCCTTCTCATCACACAGTAATGATCCCAGTTCGTACTGTTCATGTTTTCTCCTTTTCTTTCTTCTAACTCCCCTAGCACAGCTTTTTCAATCCAGCATTCACTGCACATGTTCCAGTCATGAGGTTACAAAGCTGACATTGCAGTCTCAGCAGTGGTTATCTCTTTAAAATTCCCTAAAATTCCCCTTTGGCACATCCAGTTTGGCAGCTGGGTTTCTGTAGGAAACTGATAGAGCCACCCCATCCCCTTATGTCCTTTATAAAAATAGATTTCTATTAAACCTCTGGCCAGAAGGGCAGATGGGTAAGTGGCTCCCTCCAAAACAGTCAGTGCTCCTTCCTAAGCTTTTCTCCCCAGTTTTATAATCCCTATATATTTCAGAACCAGCTAAGTAGTGAAAATATCTGCTTTTAAATTTGAAATGTCACTTGCCCCTTATTCTTCAGGGCATAATATGAACCCTCTACCCTGAAGAATTTATACAGCTCTTGAGAAATATTGACCTGTTGTTTGAAATATTTTAAATAGTTATGCAACTGTAAAATCTGAAGCTTCATTTAAAATTAGAAGCTCATTCCTGAACAACGCTGTATCCAGTAAAGTAGAACTGGCACTCAGAGAAAGAATTGCCAAGCCAAATTGGAGATTTAGATATACCTGCCAAAATGCAGAAGTGATCCCCTACCAAATAATATTCAAAACCTAAACCAAACTGGCATCTTACCATTTACGTTTCACAAAGTAGCTTTCCTTTCATGCAAAAATGTTCCTGAAATACAGTAATTATTTGTTTCGCCTTTTTGCAAGAAAGGAAGAAGAGAGAAAATTGTTACACACCCCACGCTCCCTGCAACACTACTCCTCTCCCCCTGGCATCATTCTCAGTGAGGGCTGCAATAACTACTCCACTACTTAAAATGGGTAAAATTTTGTGGCAGAAGTTAGGAGTTGTGAGTTTGAGCAGGATACCCCAAAAGCCAGTGTCCTCCCTGAAAGCCGAGGAGAGAGGCTCCTTTTGTAGCTTTGCTTTGGACTGCAGAGTCCTTGTGGTGCCCGTATCTTAGAAGTCTCTACTTGTAGTCTGTTCTGGGGATCTAAGCCCTCAGATCTGTTACAAATGGTTTATTATAGATTGTTCTTTTTTCTTTTGTGTGTGTGTTAGTCAAATGATTCTCTAATATAATAGTTGTTCTAGGAGCAGGGACTGCACTGAAGGTTTCCCAGTTCCAGCTGAGCGTGCTGGCACACACACTTCATTGACCCAGCATCACAAAGAGCAGTGCAGGACTCGTTGCTCTAGGCTGCTGTTACTTTGTGGATGGGGTGCTTTTTTGGAAAGTGAGAACTGTGGATTTGGATTGACGGGTTGAGGAGGGCCCAGGAAAACCAAAACCAGAGAGTACGGTTTCGTGGCAGCCAAAGCTGACCCAACTGGTAGCTACGGTGCCACTTCCCTTATGTCACGTCTGGGTTCATCTGCCCRTGTTGAGTTGTCTCCATGCACTAAGCCAGCAGAATGCTGTTCGTTGTTTTTCTGCTCTGTTAGTGTGGTAGGGTATGGTACAAAAGGTGAACAACCCCCACAGTGTGCTGGTGTCTTCCCAAAGAGGGAGTCCTGCTTCTTGTGGTGCCTGCTGTTGGGAGGGAGCGGGGAGCGGGGGTCCCTGGGCCTGGAGGGGGAGGAGGTGTGTGATGGGCATGTCTGAGGCAGGAGCCTATTCTGCAGGGGAGATGAGTTCAGAGGCTTGTCTGCACTTAGCATTTCCTTTAGAATAGCCTTGAAGGCCTCCCTCCTGAGAACTTGTGCTTTTTGATCACTTTTGGAAGAGCTTAACAGCTTCTCTGTTGGCCCCAAGGAGAACTGCAACACCAACTGCTATTTTGACTCGCTCTGCCCGGTTCTTGTGACCTCTCTTTGAGGTTGGGGGCACCTGGGGTAGGCGCTCCTCATCTCTTTGGTCAATAGGAAATGACTAGATGCAGCTGGCACCTAACGCTAAATCTTGTATGACTTGCACAGAGCATTTCATGTTCTTATTCTGTGTTACCATGTGTATTTTCTTATTTTTATTGAGGAAAGTTATCTGTGTTTGCTAACATGGCCCGATTAACCATCTTTGAGTCAGTCTGAAGCTCTTATCTTTCTGTGTTGTTTTTTAAAGAAGCAAAGTTTCTAGCTTGTTGTTATGATTGCAATTTTTACCATTCCCGATTTCCCCACCTCTCATTTGCTAAGAACTTGATACAGTTAAAATAATTCTGTTCATATCTTCCTCCACACCCACTGGAATTTGTTAAAAAAACAGAATTGTTCTAATAAGCTAGACCAATGCAAGAATCTGCATGCTTTTTACCAGCCTGGGTGAAAAAAGCATACTGAATCATGTGAACACTTGTAATCCATTTCAGTGCAAAGTCAGATGGGCTTACATAGATTTTTATAGTTTACCACATGAGTAGAGAAATGCATTTATGCAACTTAAAAAAAAAAAGAAAGAAAAAGAAAAGGAAAAGAAAAAAGAAACAAATGTTGACAGCCACCTGATGCAGCCTTTTTTTGGAAAAGGCTGCTTCTTAACAGCGTTTTGTAACCAGAGGTGAGAATGCAGAGGACTGGATATGCAAAGAGCATTTGTAGGGGCCGGGAGGGGACTGTGGTTAGCTTGGAGTGAAATGAGGAAGCTGTAGGATCCTTGCTTGTATTGCGCAGACAGCCGTAATCACCTCTCTGAACAAGCTTAAGTCTGGGGTCCCTTTTGTAATTAGCAGTGTAAGAGAAAGCCTATGGTAAGAAACCTGGGCTACCTTTATTATATGAAAGCAAAATGAACTATTGAGTTGCCTGCCTGTCTGTTACGTCTGGCAAAACGTAACTGCACTAGGCAGCTCCCACAGTTCCTTACAATCTGGATGTCTTGGAGTAAAATGTTAAAACAAAGTTGATTGGTTTCTTTGTTGTTAACTGAAAGATTTCCTCCTAATGCAGCTGTTTTGTCAAAAGACACTCTTCTAGACTTTACAGTTTGGAGGTATTGAATGCTCCTGATGGATCCTTTAAAGTGTTTTAAAGTGCATAATTGGGGCACTTGAGCATAAAACTACAATTATACACTTATGTGTTAATTTTGTGTACAGATAGATGTGACTTCAGTCTGGCCATAAATAAGAAGGAAGCATTTTATTGCAAGTATAAGAATTTGTTTTGTGAATGCTTAAACAAAATAGGTGTTCGGATAATAGCCTGAAATGACCAGACTTGATTGTGGGGTTTTTTTTGTTTTTTTTTTAAGCTTTCAAGAAAGGAAGGAACATTCATGGTTTTTTAGGACATGCTTGAATGCCTTGAAAGAATAGCAGGTATTATAAAGATTGACTGATGGAGCACAATATTTGAGTTAAGTTCGGCTGCAGTATTAGTTTAAAAAAAAAAAAAAACTAGTAGGTTGGCATAGAATAAATGACCTTGTTGGTTGATTCTTCATAAATTTTTAAGTGAGCTATTTTCAATTAATCAAAACAGGTTATTTTTAATGAGTAATGTGATGACTATAAAGTTCTTGTTTGTTTTTTTTCTGTTCTGTCTCTGATATTTTTGGGGCTTACTATTATGTAAATTGGATTATCTGTATCCAGATACTTACATTTAGCTGATGTTTCAAAGACTTACTTGTGGTAACTGATATGAGGACTAATTTACAATAATCATCTTATTTTGAGTATAATGAAAAATGTAATTATTTAAGGAATTATTATGTACTGTATGATTTCAGCTATGAATTTATAAGATTGGTGTCTTTGATGTTTCTGTCAGGGTTCTTTTGATGTTTTTCAGTACTAAGCAATAGGTCAAATTAAATAATAGAAATGGAATAATTCAAAAATCTAAACTCTGTGGCTACGACTAGGAGTTTGAAAATTTTCTTTTAAAAATACTTGCAGCAATATTTGAAGTCATAGCTATATTAGAGTTGTAAGATGTAGCGTTTGGACCATTATGTAAGTACTCATATTTAAGAGGCTGACTTCTTTTTTATCTGTTCCCAGTAGAGAAGGGGAAAGAAAAGCACAGGAAAGATTTATGTCTTCCTCTCTTTCTTATTGCTGATGCCGTTTGGCCAAACTCTAAAGAAGGGTTTTGGACAGGGATTTTTTTTTTTTTTTAAAGCAAACATAAGTGCTCCAGAGTGTTTGTCTACGTCAGTAGGAGCGTTGTTGTGAGGGACTGTACCACAGGAATGGGATCCTGACCTTAGGCAGTTTGTTTATTATCATCCAGCACAACATTATGCTGGGCTGGTAGAGTTAACATAATCAAATTTCTTTATCCACTTGGTTCAGCCAGGCACTGTTTGCCTCAGAACTCCTTGCTGTGGGGAATTTTTAGTCTCCAGATGAAAAGTATGGTTTAGATCTTGCTGTAGTAGAAGAAACTAGCAGAATTTGGGCTGTATAAATGACTAAATTTGTCACAGAAATTGCTGAGCCTAAATGGTAGCTGTGGGAGGTAATGCCTTGCCCTTTTGTGTGTTGACCTCCTATGCTGTGGACACTAGTTGGGGATTGAAATCCATAATGAGCACACAAAGAGCTGTAAATCTGTTCTCCCACTGAATGCGTACAGCAAGGTTTTCACTAGAGCGTGTGATACCCTGTAGAAGAGCGGAGGACTAGCGCTGAAGCTGATTTGCCATGCTTGCAGCAGCGCTCTGCTCGGCCACTTCAGTGGGGCCCTGCCAGGTCACAGGGGTCTGGACCAAAGTCAGAGTTCTCCATTGAACCCCTGAATTTGGGCCTGCCCCTTGGCTCTTAACTTTGTACTGAGACACTAAATTAAGGTATGTTTATAGCAACTCCACATTGTTAAATCCTTTACATTCACCATGTTTCTCAGGGAACACGTGGCCCAGGAAGGATGGAAGAGTTGAAACCACAGTTCTGTAACATCAGAAGCTTGAGGTTGTCCATCTCCCCGCATGGCTCGGCCCCAGAGCGCCTAAGCAAACCCGCTGCTTTCTTTCCCAGTCATTGTCACCAGGGGTACTCGTGTGGACTGTTTTGTGGGGAGAGAGAGAGAGGAATAAGGAGGAAAGGAGAAGAAAAGCAGCTACAAGACAGAGTGAGTGCTGTGAAGGTCTATCAGTCCCGGTAGTCTAGTGGAACTGCACTAATTTGGGTAGGAAGAGAGGAAAGGCCTGGGTTGCTGAAGAGTACCCAGCACTGCTCCACATGGAGAATATTTTATATTCTTCTCTTGCTGTTTTTAAGAGGTACAGTGAAGTGCTCTGAAAGATCTCAGATGATTTAGCTCTGAAATCCATCAAACTTAAATATGGTAAGGGCAGTTTTCATCAAGACTGATATCTTTGGAGGAGTGTACGAATGAATTAGAAAGCATCTTCTTCCTGCCTTGAAAGATACTGGAGGAAAGAAAGAAAACTCAAGGATGTGCAAGATATTGAGGGAGCAATGGGAAACAGGATGTATGTGTATTCTTTCTTTTCTTACTACTGCAGTTAAATAAGGATATTTGCATTTCTTCCAGCTTTCTAGATTATATGCCAGGAGAAATGTAGAGTGAAAGTCATTATACAGAGGGATTTTTCAGTCTCCAGTAGTTCAGTATTTGTGAGTCTCTCTGTATATAAATGTGCACAAATGGAGAATTACTCGTGTAGTCAGACTACCTGCTATTCAAAYTCGTCCCGTATCTCTCATTTGTGTTCTTTGTTTTTGAAGGTTTAAATGGCACCCCAAAACTTGTCTGAGGAAAAATATTTATATGGGTGTACATGTTTGTTTTGTTTTTTTTAAACCATATTATTATTATTTAAGAAATAGTGGTCAAAACTGTAAACCCTCTGTTTCCTGGAGAATAAATGGCAAATGCAGGATTCAGGGACCAAAGACTGTTAGGTAGTCTGTTCATTACAGTCAGTCATAGATATACACAAAGTGCCCTGTGATAAATTAAATTATTTCTGTTGTTATATGGTTAAAAATTAGATTTAATGTAAACTTTTTCATTTTTAAATAATGGCTGACATTTCATAGATGAGTTTTATGCTGTTAATGCTGTGTGAGGTGAGGTTTCTTATATACTGTTTACTGAAGCACATCATAGGGATCAGGTAAAGCTGTCTTTCATTGTGGCAGTTCTGATGTGCATTCGTTACATAGGTTTGTAAAGTAGAATTCAAATACTTAAGGAGATTGCGTAGTAGTTGCGTGAATCCTTTTAATTGTTTTGATCATTTTTTAAAAAAGGAAGGCAAAGTGTAAGAATGGATACCTTATCTGAGTCCCATTTAAGTGTGTATGTATATACGCACTAAAATTTTTCTTCATTTTAATACACTATATCAAAGTAGCACTTCTCAAACTTTTATTGCAAATTTTCAGTCTTCTGATGATGCTGGTCTGAGGGGATCAATCCCCTTATTGAAACCTCTTACTAGAGTTTAGTGTATTTTCATCCCTTAATTTACAGAAAGGACCAAAATTAATTTCTTTGTTGTGTTAGTATGAACTGTATTGCAATATACAAATCAACATCAGGCTCTTGTATGAGGAAAAWAATCTCCCTGTTGTTTTTAGGCTCAACTGTTTATCTCCCCCTTGAAATTAATTTTAGCTCAACCAAAACATGCAAATTTTCTAGCCCCATTTTTTTTTTCTTTTTGTTTGTTTGCTGCTGGAAGTGGAAGGTAGAAGTGGGAGGTGGTTGTGATATTGGCATAGATTTAGCATTTACAGCAGAGGTAGTTTTCATCAATTCCTTACAAGGGAATCAAAGTGTCCTTTTTTGGAAGGAGAGATATTGCCTTTCCTTATAAATGATGGACTATTTTGTGGTAGTAGTCTTTATTTATTTGGTTCTCATCATGAAGAATAGCAAACTTATTCAAAATCTCAGTACATCAAAAATATGTCAATACATAAAACATAAGTACTATACCATACTATGCTCTATGCAAAAAACTATGTTAATGAGATGTGAAGGTTGCACAGCTAAGAAGTCAGAAAATATAAATGATAAGATTCTAGGAGCCATATTAACTGAGCCACATTTCACATCCTCTATATTTTATGAAATGCCTTTGATAACATAAATCAGAAATAGAAGGTGCTATGTATGTGCAACATGGCTCAGTTAATGTTGCCTTTGGAACCTTAACATCTATATTTCCTGACTGGAGAGGTTTTTTTAGTCATGTAATCTTAGTAGTTTTTTGCATTCTATTTTTTATAGTTTCTCTTTTTTAAAAGAGAAGAAAATTGCCTGTACTAATAATGGGTTAGCTCATGTTTCTTTGATTTAAACTACAGTAAAACACAGTATGCAGAGAGCACCTCATGACAGGTACATATTTGATGCCATATGCATTGCTGTGGCAACTAGTGTAGCCACATTGCTGTGCCCTTTTTGAGGAAAAGGGGACTATAGACATGTGTTTGAAGTCCTGTACTTTCTGTCCTGCACATTACAGTAGTATAGGGTATGACTGCATTGCAGACTGCAGTGTATTGTAAAGATACTTGAGCTACCTTTTTAAATGAACTGGCTCTTGTACAAGAAGCAGGCTGTCTGCAAGAGTGTGGATCTCCATGTGACCTAATTCACCCTGCTACAGAGCAAGGCAAATTAGCCTAGCGTGGATTTTAGTGTAGGCTGCTTCCAATAACTGAGCTAGTTTGCAAATCTGTGTACTGCACTGCAGTCTTCAACATAGACATGTGTTTAATGACTCTGCAAAATCTGTACTTTGCAAGTTCTGGAATCAGGATTATTTGTGTTGTGACATAAAAAATATACTTTTCATCCTTGTGCTTCATTGCTCTGGGTCATAGGGTGGGCCAGTATCAGGCCCAATGTTAATATTTTAAAGGGTCTTAATAAAATTTTGAAGTTCATACTTCAACATAAAGTCAGGCAGTCTAGGAAAGACAGTAACACAGGTTAACATTGTGACCAATGTATTGTCAAAAGGTCAAAGCTAAGTGATAAGAAATAAGAGAATATATGAATAAAACACCTTAATATCAGGATTCCTGATTTACTTCTGATTAATAGTCTTGACATTAGCACAGAGTTTTTTTACTTAGTTCCTTTCCAGAATTTTTTTGTCACTGAATGAGAAGGTCTTGCAGCCTTCATAAAGACCATATGTGCGCAAGCACGCTGGGGTTGGACATGGTACTTTGAGAAAGGAGACCACGGTGTACTGGCTATGGTAGAACCTTTACTGCCACTGAGTGTATGCCAAAGGATTTTCCTATGCTGTAAGCATATTACATTTTTTCCCTCTTTCTGTAATCCAGCTAAACGTACCAATGAAGGGCTGTGCTTATGTTAACTGGAAAGTTCTAAATATAAACTAATTTTTTTATAAGTAAATAAAAGTAAAAGGATTAGTTTTCCCTTATACCTTTCTATTCAAATGTATGAAGAAATGCATGGTTTGAATGTTTTGGGGGAAAATGTTTATGTTTTGACAGAGGTCTGTCTTTGGAAATTTAAGACCAAAAGAGTAGATGTTTCAGAAAATTATATGAGTTTTATTTGAAGGTTTAATGGGAATGTGTGACAGCCTTATTTATAGTTATCACTGAAGTGGCCACTGTAGAATTAAAGAATTAGAATTAAATTTAGATATGACATTTTTTTGACTGCAGGAGTGTGCTCTTTTAAGTCCTAGAGTGAAGTAGCTTTTTTTAACCAGACAAAGGGCACTTATTTCCCCCCCMCACCCCACCCCCATTTCTTTTTATCACTTTAGGGCCAGTCTATTAGGACAATATGTTTTAAAACTTCTGGACTGTGTTGTTGCCTACTAGTGAATTCATTCAGTGTCTGTCTTCCTCTTTGGGAGCCAGATAGTTTGAAGGGAGAAGCAATAGCCAGTGTTGCCAGGGCTCCTTCCTGGCTGTCAGCATATCATGGTAACTAATTTGGTCAGGCAGATCCCAGAGTGATTTGACAGATTTTTGTGATAGCAGACATGTAATGGTTCTTCTATTACTGACTGGATCTAACCATTAGGATGGTTTAAAAATGCAGTAGCAGCMTATTGGTGGTATTATTAGTGTGTACCTATGCTAACACACTAATTCTGTTACATTTTAATTTTTAAAATTATTATAATGACTATAATGCAGTCTAATGATCCTTCTCCTTTGACATCAGTTATGGATTATGCATGCAAAAATTGCTTAAATCTTCCACTACTATTGAGGTATTACCTGGACAAAGAATGTCTGCCAGAAGACCCCTTGTTCAAGCAAGAATTTAAGATAATGGGCCAAGTTATAGGTTTAATTGGATTTCTCCCACCTCTTCATTCTGGCTGCCAATTTCATTCCTCTTGTATTCTCATCCTTTCTTTCTTAGCAGCCAGAGTGGTTTAATCACTGATGGTCAGTCATTCTTCTCTCAAAATAATGCTGTTTGCACTGTGCAAGTCAGATAGTAGGCAAAGTAATTATTACAACTTCTGTACTCACCTAGAAATAAATTCAAACTCAGATCTGTCCTCTCTGTACTGTCCAAAGAATTTAAGTATTACCACAGCACACTGACGCATTCCGAATTCTGATCTCCTCTATTGCATGGGCTACAAAGAACAAGGGTCTAAGAGTGAAAGGGAGGGGGGGATTACCTTATGAAGAAAAATGATGCTTGGGTCATTCACTCCAAGCATTGTAAGTAATTGGCTTCAGATTTGTTTTATTCTGGGGAGATTTTAATTAAGCTTTTTTTTAATATGCTGTTTAATAAACATTTGTCTATAAGCAGTATCTTGTGATCCCCATCTGTAAAGCAGGAGGATTAATTTGCATGTTGTTGCTTATTATTTATTTAAATAGCAACAGAAATTATACTGAGTGTTTTACTAGAACAGTGGTGGTGGATCTCTGCACTGAGGAATATGGTGTCTAAAAGTACATGTAACATGAGCACCTTTTTTTTTTTTTTTTTTAACAGCCTGGGTTGGGAGAATATGGAGGAAAACTCTAACATAAATAGCTGTTATATAAGGTCAGAAAAAGAGCCCAGTACCCTTTTTTTTTTTTACAACAACGTGCAGAAGTAGATTGCTAGGGATAACATTTAGGAAATTGGAGCAGTCTCCCAGCTTCTGGCAATCAGGATTTTACAGTCTCTTTAGGTTGCTTCAATTTGTTACTTAGATATCTTGCAGGCTGKACTTTCATCATTTTATCTCAGGAGATAAATATGTACTGTAAAGAGATGATTAGAACATAGGAATGGCTATATTGGGTTAGATAAGGGGGTCATGTTGTCCATGAGAATGCTTCAATTGCATGCCTAGAGAAGAGCAAGAACAAAGCAAGGACATGATTCTTCCCCCTAAAACTCTTCAAGCCTCCAGCTGTTTTCAGCTCAGGGACTTCCTGAGCCAGATGTGTCTCAATATATTTGGTAACCCTCAAAGGATCTGTCTTTTGTGAACTTGTCCAGTCTTCACATGAGCCCATGTAAACTTTCAGCATTCAAAACATCCTTTGGCAAGGAGTTTCAGACATCTGCTACCTCCATGACTAGAGAACTTACCTCCCTTTTGTTTTGAAATTTTCTTCTACCAGCTTCACTTGATGCCTCCTAATTGTTGGGTTAAGCATTATGATTTTGTAGCTTTCTATCATATTCTCACTTCATTGTCTCTTTTCCAGACTTGAAGAGTTCTAGGTAATTATCCTCTTTGGATGGAAATTGTTCCATGCCTTTGATCATTCTTGTTGCAGTTCTCAGAACCTTTGTGACCCCTTCAGATAAATCTAAGAAGTTTGCAGAGTGGAACTTTCTTTGCAAAAGCCATGTTGATGTTTCCTAATTGTGATTTTAATCTTGCTTGTGCTGATTTATCCAGAACAGTCATCAGTACTTTACAGTCTTAAATTCATCAGATCTCTTCTTTTTCTAAAAGCCATATTCCAGGTACCAAAGCAGCTCCAAGTTACATGTTACATACCATGACCATACCAATACAGCTGTTTCATTCTTGAGTTCATTTACACCTTTGGGGTCATACTGTATGGTCTTGAGCATTACTTGTCAGTTTGCTCCATAGTCCCATCAGTTTCAGACACACTCTTTGAGTCCCTTCCAAAGGATTCCAGAATGGGAACATCCCAAGATTTTTCCACAGTACACTACAGTACAAAAAAGTCATAAAGCTTCTCTTTGATGGCTCTGTTTTCTCTGAATCTCCTTTTATACCGTGATCATCACTTGGCACTTCAGACTCTCTGGCAGACCTCCTGCTCCTGATGTGTTTGAAGAATGATTTATTACTCATTTGATTCCCTTTCCTAGCTGTTCCTCCAGCTCTTTCTGGCCTGCCTTATTTCATTTATTACATTTAAAGTGCTGGAGTTTACGATCTTTTCTGTTTTCTTCATTTGGACTTGATTTTGGCTTTTTGAAGGACTCCTTTTTGCTTCTAGTAACCTGCTATGAGCCATGCTGATGTCCCTTTGGTCTTCTCAAGTCTTTGTTAATAGGTGGTGAACATTCGTTCTGTGCTTTGCATGTGGTTGTTGTTAAGCAGCTTTGATACTGCCAGGAAGGTTTTAATTCTCTAGGTGTCTATTATAACTTCCTTTTAACAAGATTTCCCCTTTTTATGTAGTTACACATTTTGAAGTTAAGCACAAGCATAGCAGCCCCTTTAGTTTTTGTTGCTCCTGTAGGGATGCTCAACTGAAATGTGTTATGACCACCGATGCGTAGTGGTTCTGCAGCTGTAGGATGGAGAACTGGATTACTCATGCTGCTCAGGACTAAACCAAGTGCCATGTCTCCTCATGTAGGCATCCAGACCAGCAGCTCCATGGAACAACCTTTGGCGGTTATCTGATACCTTGGTCTCAGCATTATATTCCATTTGCTCAGTCTGCATGCGACTTGTTGAAATCTCCCATTACTGTTTTATACCCTGCCTTAGCTGATCTTGCTCAGTATGGTGCTGTCAGTGTTGCCATAGTCTGGCTGTGCGTGATGGTCCCGGCACTTGTTCATCCTAATCAGAATCCATGTGGTTTGTAACTCTAGGCCTCTGCTACTCGTTGAGGTGGGATTTTTTTTTGATTTGTTTCTAAACTCACTGTAGCGTATAGTGTTGCTTCACCATTGGTTATCTCTCCTGTGTATTTTGTGCCCTGGGATGATACAAAATAGTGTTCCATTGATTTGTCTCCTTTTTACCAAATTTCCACTATGACTGCTATGTCAGTGCTTTTGTTTGAGGTTTGGTTTTCTGTGCGGCACGTTTTTCTTCCACTCCCACCCTTTGTATAGAAGCCAATGTACCACTGGGTTTTCTTCTTGTCACCTGTTTAGTCTGTGGTCAGTTTTCCTGTTTTCATTCTTTCTTTCTTCTCACAGTCTTCACTTGATGACCCAGAATCTCCATGTCTTCACTTATAATAGAAATGTCATGCTTGAACCATGTGTTCTTCTAAACCCTTCTCTTCAGTTAAAAAATCAAGAAAGTGAATTTTTAAGGTACCAGCAACCTTGTTCCTGTGTTCAAGTGAACTCCAGCCCTCCTGTGCAAATATCTTTATTCCAGAAATGCCCAGTTCCCAATGAATCTGACTTCTTGCTCTTACACCATCTTGTCAGCCAGGCATTTAAACTCAGCTTCTCCTTCTCACTCCACTAACCCATATTTTGCTGTCAGGATCTCCTTCCTTCTCTTCCCAGTGTTACTGGGACCCAGATGGACCACAACATAGGTTTGCACTTAGTGTTTCCTAGGAACYAGTCCAGGTGCTGCGACCTTTGCAGCTGGCAGGCAAATCACCATGTGGTTTTGCTGTCGGATCCCAGACTCCAGCTGTCTGTTTGCCTGATGATTGTTCCAATAAACCCGTTTTGGTTTGCATTTTAACTGGTTCAGCTGTGCATCAGCAGAGGAGAGGGTATTTATCAAAAGCGGTTAATTTGGTCACAATCTCAGTTGCCTATCACATGATGGTGAAGGAAATTGAAGTGCAAGCAAAGAAAACAAGCGCAGGACTGGGGTTGCAGTCCTGATATGGGGAGCTAGCAAGAAGTATGGCTATCAACTTCTGACAGAAGTAATAGGAACAAATTAAGTTGTGATAGTAAAAACAACAGCTTGTTCTTGGATATAGAATTTTAAACACGTTTAAATTTGACTTTATATTATTATTATTGCCTAGCAAATATTGCTGAATGAATGTAATCAATTAACCTTAGGCAGAATGGGCATGTATTTATATGTTCAGTAAACAGATTTATCTATGTATCAGAGACTCAGTGGGAACAATTCAGATATCTAAGCATTGGTATTTAGTACCATTTCAGATGTCCTCAGATATCCAAGACATTTGCATAGGACAGAGAAGCTTGGGACCTATGAGAGATCCACCCTAGAAGGGAGAAGTCCTATGCTGTATCTGTCATCTAAAATAATCTGAAATACCAGTGTTTAAGGGGGAAAACGTGGGTGCCTAAAATAGGGGCAATATGGATACAATATTGTGAACTTGTTGAAGGTCTACTTTTTAAAATAGTGCAAGAAAATGTCTATGCCTATGTATATTGATGCAGGGCTTACGGACTAAATTGATGCAAAAATTTCCTCTGATAAAAATTATAATTGACTTGATTTTGGTTATAACTTAAATTATCTGCCTTTTTTTATCATTGTATGATACGTGTGCTGATTTGTCCATTAATAGGACTGGTAGCAGGTTATTTTATATTGCAATGTTCACTTGAATCCATTGTTTTGTTTTTTCCAAAATATGTGTCTTAGCAATGGGGAAGACTGAGAAAGATTGAACTTGACAAAACAAAAAACTGCCCAACCACAAGTTTTTTGTGGAGAGCTTAAACACATGTGGATACACAAAATTTAAAATCTGGGGGTTCTTGGCAAAAGATTTCACAAAAAATAGTACCTTATTCTTCTGCAAAAATGGCATTTCTCTTTCAAAGCCTATTTTAGAGTTATCCCTTCTTTCCATGGTTCTACTTTGGGGTCAACGCATCAGAATAATTCCTCTCTAGATTTGCCTGAGAAGTGTGCGTATGAAGAACTAACATATTTTAAATAACTGTTTCTGTATTTTGAGACTGGATATTATGGGATTGTAATGTTCAGAAGCATAGTATTTCCCTTAGATGCTCTTCCTAAAAAGAGAAGCTATATAGAACGCTCAGGCTGATGTGCTGCAAGAGGATCTAAGGACTTGCATTTACTATTGAGTAAAAGAGTAGGGCTGTTGGGTCAGGTTTATGGCTGAAGATATCACTCCCATTCAGGCTAGCATACAGCTGTAAACTAGCTCGGCTTCATGTCATCCTGTGTCTTGACTCATGTATTTGCTTGGCTTGGCTCTTCCAACAGATACCGCCTCAGTATGGTCAGCAAGGTGTAAGCGGCTACTGCCAGCAGGGCCAGCAACCGTATTACAACCAGCAGCCGCAGCCTCAGCATCTGCCACCCCAGGCACAATATCTGTCGCAGGCCCAGCAGAGGTACCAGGCTCAGCAGGTAAGCACAGTCTTCCATTGCTTACAATCACCCTGGAGCATGAAATATAAAAATGTTCTGTGTAAAACAAACAAAACCCAACCCCACCTCTTTACAAGATAGCACAGTTAAAAACAAAATTAAATAAAGAATCAGACAACATCTTTTTGAAAAGTCTTGGGGTATATACACACAAATACACATGCACACCCTTTCAGGATTTGTTTTCTTTCAGCTTTTTTGAATAAAGCTAATTTATATACCCCAGCAACTATTAATTCTTTCTTTTTTTAAAAAAAGAAGTAGCAGTTTCTTGATCAGATGTCAGTGGAGGTTGGAGATTTTCTTTGGTTTTTATTCTGTTTTCCCTTCATGCTTTTTTTTTTTTTTTAAAAAAACAGATGCTGTTGATTGCTCCTGCATCTAATACAGTCACAGTTTTGTTTTTCACTTTGTTTCATTTTTGAGGAGGGTAGAGGAGTTCAAGACCTTCTGGAGTCACTTTGTCAAGGGAGCTGCTTAAGACATATTTTTAATTGATATTAAAATTATGAATTTGAATGTTTTCAGTTTGCACATCCAGTTAGATAAACTGCATAATTCAATACTTGTTGCAGTTCTTGATCTGTGTTTTACATGTCAGCCATGAAGTGATTTTGTTTTTAAGTAAGATCAGAAGCAGTAGTGTATGGGTCTACTTCCTAGAGCTTGAGAAATACCCAAATTTTATGTATTGAACAAATCTTGGATATCTGTAGTTCATACAGCTGTATGTGCAGGCTAAGTTCTATCCACAGGCTCAGCTCTCTTAATCATAGGGAGATGATTTGGAAATGGAAGGATGAAACTAAAGCATACTCACCATCTTGGGAAATCTAAGAAAAGTGAGTTGCTCAGGACTTGGTATTAGTAGAAGCATCATCACTTTCTGCAGATTCCTGGGGAATTCTGTCAGGCTTGGTTGATTAACATTTTAGAATTATGCTGGCGCAATGTAGAAATCTTAACTTGAAATAAAAATAGAGTGTAAAATAAACTAACAAAAGATGCCATAAGTAGCAATGATACAGGAGGCTCCCCTCCTTTGATTTTAAAGTAAAGTTATGATAATTTGACTGTGTAATTACATGTTAATTTTTCTTCATCTACATTTTAAAATTCCACTGAGAATTAACTTTTTTCATTAAAATGCTGGATCATTTGTGAAATAGAATAATTGTATCTGTGGTATTTTTGAAAATGTCACTCCTTTCCATCTTTTGGTTTATATGTAACTGTGACTTTAAAGATTGCAGTTTTATCTTTTCATTTAATTTTCTCCTTTTTTACTTTGACATTAAATGCCTGGTTTCTCTACTACTTGTAAATATTGTGTATAGGCATCTTGGTAGAGTCTTAACAGGTTAAGTCCTAATAATACAGCCTATGAAGTGGGACTCTTAATTTCTAAGGAAATACAGCTCATCCCATGTGCACATATCACAGTTTGTGAAATTAAATTGTTTGTTGCTGCCTTGAACACATAATCATATTTTACATATTATCAGTTGAATGGATTGAGTGTTTCAGTTTAAAAAATACATGAAACATACTGACTCTGCAGAAGGACATATGAAATAACAAGATACTGATTTATCTGTTAATACATGTTCCAATTACCTAATTTTTTGCTATTGTAGCGAGTAAAGTGAAGGTTTGTACAGTGAAGTAAAGGGTATCATAAAAGAAGGTAGAATCAAAATGAGAGGAAAGCCTCACATGTATTACAGATTGTCTAGAGCTGAGGCAAAGAGAAAGCCAAGGAGATTCACAGGTAGGAGAAAATATCAGCCTCACTGTAGTGAAACAGCTTCACTGCGGATTTGGGGGTAGATTGGGAGAATGTCTAGATCGAGACACTCAGGATGGTGCTGTGGCCTCAAATTCAGCAGGCATTTTTGCCAGAATCTGCAAATTCGTATTATATATCAACTCCTCATGTGCATCAGCTTCACATTTGATATGCCTTGGTGTGGGAATTACACTGGAAATCATTCATGGCTTGTGAACAGTTGGTTGTTTATCCTATTCTTCAACAGTGACCGACCTTTACTAAATTTCGAACTCTGATCCCAGGATCTGAATTATACAGGCTTATTCAGAAATATTTGTATGTAGATGTGACTGTTTTATATAGATTATAAAAATCAACTGCAGTTACTTAAAATGGCAGTATTTCTTAACACCTTGAGACTTGCTCCTTTTCTTTTCCCTTTCTCCAGACTGGTTCCATGGTTGGTTCCATAAGCCTTTCTCAAGAAGGCTTATTAGGCTGAACACCTTCTCTATAACGTTCCTCTCTAAAACTTCACCACTGTGTTCTTTCTTGTTGTTTGGGAACTGCTAATCAGAGACCAAATTCCTAAATCAAAGGAAATTGAAGTCTATTCTTTTGAAACTTCAGCAGCAGTGTTCTTTCTCTGTTGATGACCCAAGATAGAGTTACTGTGAAATGGTAAGCAGTCAGTGCAGGATGCAAAAACTAATAGTGGCAAGAATTTGTGAGTGTATGTCAAATTCTGCTGCTGAGACACAGATTTTTAATCCTCTCTGCTTATATAAGATAATTTTTAAATGATTTTCAAAAGATAATGGTTAATTAAAATTTTAGCAAAAGAAATAGGAGTAGATATTCATACAGTTTTAAGAGTTTAAAGGGCAGAGTTGACTGAATTTGATATATTGTGGAGCCTTAAGAAGAGAAGGCTCGGGGAGATCTTATTGCTGTTTACCACTGCCTAATGGGAGGATGTGGAGAAAGCAGAGCCAAACTCTTCTCAGAGGTGCAGTGGGAGGTTAAGAGGCAATGGAGACAGGCTGGGATATGGGAAATTCCAACTCAATAAAAGAAAAAAAAAATTTACCATGAGGGTTTTCAAACACTGGAAGAGGAATCCAGAGAAGCTATAGAATCTCCATCCTTGGAGATGCTCAAAACTTGACTAGAGAAGGTGCACAAGCAGCCTGTTTTCAGTAGACTTGCTTTGGTCAGAAGGTTTGACTAGATGACTTCTCTTTTGAGGTCCCTTCAAAATTGCATGATTTTGTGATGCTGTGATTTAATACTGGATTTAAGTATTCAAAATATAATTTTAAATTATAAAATTGTATTATACCTGTTGCACAAGTTAGTCTATCTTTCCTTTTTCCCCACACTCTTAAAATATCAGTATTTCCTGTTTAGATAATTCTGTCAATTAGGAAGCATGAGGCAAAACCCCCCATCAGTCATCCAAAGACTGGCTCTATCCGTCATCCTTAGTCTTGCCATTCTTCTCAATCTGCAGATGAATTTCACCCATGTTTTCTGTACTCTTCATTCACCATTTTCTTGAATTTTATATTGGTTTTGTTGCTTCTTTTCCCACCCAAAATTGCTATTAGCAAGTCCTGCTATTGAACTGTCACATCTTTGAGGAGTGTATAAAGGTAATTTTTTCAGGATGTTGGCCTCAGGAAGAGAAACTGTCATCGGAAGACCTTTTTCCTGCATGCTGGCTAGCCAGAATTATGGAAGAACTGTAGACTAGAAGTATTTTTTCCTGGATAGCATGATTGGATAATGATCCAAGAGAAAATCACTCTAATAATATTGAAGTAGCTCATGGGACCCTTGGTCATGGATCAGGACATTATTATTATTGTTGTTCTGTGAATACATAACAAGAAGGCCGTCTTTGCCCCAAAGAGTTTACAGTCTAAATAATAAAAGTGGCAACAGATGAAGTCAGATCAGTAAGGAGGTGTAAATAAAAAGGACAGTACTGCTCAGAGTAACAAACAGTGGTCTAAAGAGACACAAATAATCTGATTTCAGCATGTACACTAGTAACATGGAAGACATTCATTCAGCTGAGCAGGATATTCCTGTTATTATACTGTTACAGTGGGCAACTGCATTTGATGAATTTCCAGAGGCATTAATGTTTACTCAGTTCATGATTCTAATCCTCAAACGATGGCCAAATGTTTGTAGCTTTACATAAGATGGTCCTTTATTTCCCCAGTGTTGACTATGGTTGCCTGCCTTCTTGGCTAGGGAAATCATTTTGAAGCCACCTAAGAAAGAGTGTTAATTTTCCATAGAAGTTCTGAGAAAAATAAGATTCCACCTCCACGTTAGCTGTAAGCAGCTGACTCCAAAATGTCTATGTCGGTATCAGAGGTGCTATAGAGTCTTCCTAATTCTGTACCTCTTTACGAAGTTTGAGGGTAGGCTACATTGCTGTCAGAAATATATAAGGCAGTGCCATGCACATGTTTCCTGAACTCTGAGGTGTGAGGTGCTTTGAAAGAAGCAAGTCACTGTTTTTTCTCTTCTCTGTTCTTGGCTATATTTATGTAGCATGTCAGGTCTTCTGTAACATCAAAGAGCTGCTTCTAGTTTAAAATTCAAGTTCATATTGAATGCATTTATAGAAATGAAATAAGTAGAAATTATGACAATTGCTGTGAAAGATTATTGAGGTTTGGGTGGCACAAACTCTCCCAATTAGTAACAGATAAACAGAAATTATTTTTACTCCACTTTGTGGTCAGGGAGAAACAGAAGCTATATCTGCTATTGAAGGTACTGCAGTAGGAGAAAATTAAGGTTGTTCTCATTCTCCTTGCTCTTGTAAAAAAAATATATATATATATATATGTATATATATATATATATATAAAATGCATTTTCTCAGCTCAGGCATTTTATAGTAGAAGCCTTGAAAAAGGTGTGCATCTTTTTTTTAAAAGCAATCTTATATAGTATTAAAGGATTCCCAAATGTAAATAAGAGCATGTCCCATGCAATTCCATCAGCCTTTCTGACTCGGTCTGTGCAGGCTTCTGTGGGTCATATTCTGTGCCTGCTGGACTGGAAACTGAACTAGCTTGTAACAGGGGAGCAGCTGTGAGGTGGAGAAGTTTCATGTTCTGTTTTAGGGTTCTTTGTGATGTGAATGTAATTGAACTGGTTTTACTTCAGGATGGAGAAGAGGGATGTCAGCCTGGGAAAAAAGAGGCTTCCGAGTAATTTGCCTTCTTTTCCCTACTGTATCTTTCTTTCCTTATTTCCTTTGTAGGTTTGTGTGTATGTGTTTATTCTGGAGATTATCAAGCCAAAAGTAGTGTTTATTCTGGATGGATGATGGAATTTTTCTTGCCACCAATTTCCTTTTATGTAGAATCCTGTAGTGTGATGATCAGGTATTTTATTATGAGAAGAAAAGTGATACGAAATTTCATACAGATAGTGTTTTGGTTTTGCTCTTTTAGAAAGAACGTGAGAGAGCTTCTGCAGCCAGGAATACCACTTAATATTGTGCCTTGGATTTGGTATTCTTCTTCATTTCTTGCGTATAATGGAAGTGTGAAACCATCGCTCCTTAGCCTTGATCCACTTGAATTCAGTATGCAATGTTGTCAATAAAAGTAAACAGATAATCTGTGGCGCTGTTCCACTGACTTGTGACTTTTTTTCTTCTAATCAGCATAGAGGGGAAGAGGGAGAGTGGAATTTATTTGAATGTTTGAATTACAAGTTGTTTAGAACTTTGTTAAATTGACTGCGTGATGGGGGGGAAAGGGAGTTTCGTAAGAGGTGATTTGATAGTAATACTGGCATAGTTTATTATCGAGCTGTATTGTAAGACAGTATCAGTCATCCCCTTTTCATACCAGGAGCCTGCTATGTATAAACTATTGAAGGAAGAGCTTTGTTTTAAGCAAGTTTATTGCAGTAGCAAGTTCACTGATCATTAGATATTGCCAGTAGATGTAGATATCTCATCTTTTACAAAATTTGTTTCTTTTTTCTTTTTTTTTGTTTTTTTTAAACTTTACTGCTCTTTAAAAGAAAAAAGAAAAAAAAAGAGAGAGAAGGATGTGCTGCACTGCTACAGTATTGCCCTTGGCAGGGTTTTTCATCTTGAAATGGCATATAAATGAATAAATGCTTCAGTTGTTTTTGCAGTTTCAAATCTTTTGCCATAAGTAGAAGTGATATTTTGCTCAAGAATGTCATGTAATTGCAAATTTAAACTGTCATCATTAAACATTATTTTGTTAAGATAGTGTGATGTATATTTTGGATTCTTAGGCTTTCCAACTGGCTTTTAAACAGCCATGTTTATATATTTTCTTGTTTTATGTAGCATGTGTTCATATGTATCAAGAGAGGATCATGCCTTTGAGGCTTAATGTGTTATTTTTATGAGTTGGGACTATAACACTTTTTTGACAGATGAAATGGATCCGCAAAATAATTATGGTCTCACTCTTATTTAAACCAAAACAGTGATTTTATTCTGCACCTGTTATTGTTATCCTGAAGTCATCTTTTGTTTAAAGTACTCCTGGAAGCTTTTTGCTTATAAGACTTCAGAATAGAGTGGGATTATGCTGATGCCTTTTCTCACACGCAGGCTTGAGATTAAAAGGGAGGAAAAAAGTGTGGCAGATCCTCGAGGTGGGGCATTTGTGTGCACTCTTCTGGAGCATTGGTCTTTCTGGTTAACACTGTGCACGAAGAGGCTGTGTGCATGTATTTTTAAACCATCCTCTTGTGGTTACTGTGATTTCTGTAAATGCCTTAAAGGAACAGTCAGGTAGTTGAGGGCTCAGTGTTTAGTCTGCTTTTATTTAAAAGGAGAAAATGTCTTATAAACAAGCAAACAAACAAAACCTCCTCCCTATCAGGTTTTATTAAAACATTTTAAAAGCTGGCCAAAACTTTGTTTTTCCCTCTTGTATAGATAACACCTACTGATTTTGGTGAGATTTTTTTTTTTTTCCCAACCAGAATTGTCATGAACCAAATAGAGTAGAATGAATAGTCTTTTCTTTTGAGAGTGGGGYGGGGAGCCGAATTGAGTTTGGGCTGGTAAGAATTTGTTAACCACTTCAGAAGCCCTAAATCGAAAGGCATCCAAACTAGGAAGGCAGCGTGGCTGGCGAGGTGGGAAGGGATTGTGCGGCGAGGCTGTCGGCCTCCGTCCCTCAGCCGGTGAGCGCAGGGCCGGCTCTGCTCCCGCAAGGTGCTGGAGCTTCTCTCCAGACGCCCGAACCCAGCACCACACCGGGAAGAGGAGCAGGACTGGCCAAACGCCTGGTGCCAGCCCTGCGGCTCAGTGTCCATCTAGCTCCAAGTGTCCAGCAACAACCTACCGCAGTGGGAGGGCAGGAATCAAAGATATATCTGGCCATCTCTTGCTGTTAAGGTCTGCGGTGTGAAAAGTCTCCAGTGTGAACAGGTCACGCAGCTGGCACCTGTGGAAGAGGAGAGCAGCCTGGTGCAAAGAGCCCATGCTTGAGGGCCCCGAGGGAAGGGGAAGGAGGGAGCACCTGTCACGTGAGGCTGCTCTGAAGGTCTGTAGCAAGCTGACAGGGTCCCTGCATTGAACAAGTCTCCACTAGGAGCCAGTTGTTTTTAATAAAATGTTTATTTTGCACTAGTAACTGGGGGAAATTGATTCAGTTCTGTTCTGGAATCAATGAAGGCCATAAATTTCAGGCTTATTTCTGAACCAGTGATAGTAGTTTGAGTCTCAGTCACAAGTCTTAGGCTATTATGTGAATGTTCTTATGCAGGTATCTGTTCCTAGGGTTGAGTCAATGCAACATGGGACAAATAAAATATTACCTGATTTGAAACAGTCTTTCAAAATCTGAACAAAATGTGAAACTGATTAATCTCTTTTCATGTCCTAGACTTATGACTGTCATGAAAACAGCACAAACCGTATTGTGGCAAAACCGCATCAAATTATTAAAGTGATTTTGGTACCATGAGGATGAAGTTTTGTTTTGTAATATGTGAGCTGCTGAAGTTCCCTTAACAGTGCAATAAGCAACATGTTTAAATTAATTAACATTGTTGGGCTGTTTTGGGGTGTGACACAATAGATACTGTTGTTATAAGTTAGGAATATGTGTGTTACATGCAAATTTCAAATTCATTGCTGRGTTATGCAGATCGCCCTCAGTGAGTCCAGATTCGAGTTTTATACCTCACCACAATTCTTTTTCATAAAATCCTCACTCTCTTAAGTCACTAGAAACTGGCACAGAACTAGCAGTCAACTATTCTGTGGTTCGGTCTCAAATCCTGCACATTTTAAGTAAAACTTCTTTCAGAATGTATGTGGTCTTGCAAGTACCATGTAGCAGCCCGTGGCTTAAAATTACAATAAAAATTGTTTGTTCTTCTGCCATTTGCACTCTTGTGTTTGCAGTCCCCCACCACTGGATGAATGGTTGTGCCTAATATTTGTTGTATCGTGATCCACAGGAAATCTAGGAAAGAACAAGCCGGTATATTAGTCTGACATTTTGCTGTTAGGAATATAGGAAAGCATCCTTTGTGAAAGTTGACTATTACCATTATAGGAGAACTCATAATCAAAATTAATGTTTAGAATAAATTGTTGCCTGTCATCATCAATAGTGATTGGCACCACTGCTTGTTGTGAACCATAAATTCTTCATGGCTTTCATTGTCTCAGCAACGCAGGTGTCTGGTGCCCAGTGTGTATTCCTAGTGTCTTGAAAAACTAGGCTTATTTTTAGCTTAGGAGTAATTATTTTCCTTCCGAGGTAAAGAGGTACAAGGGAGAAATAAGTGGTTCTTTTAAATTGTTCAACCCAAATTCAAAGCATTAGCAAAAGTTCTTACTTTTGCTTCTGTTGTGTATTCGTAGGCTGTTTTTTGCAAATCAGGCCTGCTTGTACATAGTGACAGACAAGTGTCTGACAAGTAAGTGGCTAGGTGAAAATTCTCACACAGGTGTACGTATTTCTGCCAGCTTTTCCAGCCTCCTTTCTGTGGGATGTGAAATTAGAGACAAGGGAAAACAGCAGTATAACTATGTATAAAAACAGATGTTTTGGTACACTGAATCTTTTGTTGTTAACCTGCTTCAGAGATATCAGGTAGATATCAAAAACAAGGATGAAATCTTGGCTTCTTGCGTCTATAATAAAGCTTGGATAGATTTTGGGGCAGGAGGGAGGGAGAGCAGGCTTCCAGCAACCGACTTCCAAACTCACTCATCATGACTTTAATCTTGGCTTCTGGATAAGCCACCAGTGACCAGCACCTCTGAAAGTTGTCACCTTACCTTGCTAAGCACTGATTTAAAAACAAAAGAAAAACAATTTAAATATTTAGGAACCATACTTGTGCATAAAATTAATTTATCATTTTTTAGCTTTTCTTAAAGGCATAATGTTTTCAGGAGGGGCAAATTGGTTTCAGCCTGTGCAGGTTCATGGATTGGGGTCTTTGCCAGTTAATCAGGTTTCTGCTTTTTATAAAGTCTTAGCTCATGAGCATGATGGGCTGCTGTAATAGCAAATAATTGTTAAGCATATGACTGTTTATCTCCTTGGTTAAGGCTGCTTAATCAGCTCAGGAGTTCAGTGAAACTGTGACTCCTGTTGTGCTACATCTTCTCCCAGTAGTGGGAAGGGCTGATTATTGTCCATTTGGGGAATACTTCTGTTTGTTCAGCATTGTTTATATCATTCCAGTAAATGTCAAACCTTTCCTTTTTTTTCCCCCCTCCATGATTTATATCTGTATTTATAAGATCATAATAGGTGCTAGCTTGTCAGGCTTGGAGTGCTGTCTTCCAGAATCAAGTCACTAGAAGGAATAGGTGCAGGCAGAAACCAACAAAGATAATTTCCTGTAAACTCAAAGCCGAGCACAAACACAAAATTGAGGGCATGCCATGAAGCAGCATTACTGCCATTGAGGCAGTGTAGGCTTGTATTTGCCAAAGGCAGGATGACCAAAATCAAAAGACTGCTTTTGGACTTCAAGACTACTTTCTTGACCCTGTTATTTTAAAGAGATCATTTAGAGACATGATTTAGCCAAATGAAAAATAACTCCTGTCTATTACATTTGAAACCTTTAATGTTAGCATGTATCATTTCCCCCCATATGTATTTATGTCTGTAGTAACTTGGATGCACTAAGTGGTGTTATTGGAAAGGGCGAAGTATTTTATATTGTGAAGTGGTACTACTGCTTGTTTATAAAATGTAACAAAATTGTGGGTCCCTCTGTTTTATAAACTTCCAAAACGCTGTCGATGAAAGTAATCTGTGTTTGTGTTTGCTTCTGCGTTCTTCACAATTCTGTGGCACCTTCCGTTTAAAGTTCCCTAGTGACAGTTTTGAAATATTTTCCCAGTCTGTATCTATCTTTCTTTACTCTGCTCAGCTATTAATGGTTTTCTGCCAAAAGTAGGCCTTTCCATGTTCAGTTTGCAGGAGCGATTTTACAGCTTGGCTTTCTTCTCCTGAGCAGCTAGTTGGTGCACCTCTTCAGGCACCTGCTGCGAGTGGGGGTTGGATTGTATCTGGGTGGGTAGTCGGAGAAGATTGGTCAGAGCACACTGCAAACCTGTTTGGCGGGGATGCTTACCACAACCCCTGTCCTACTGATTTTTACTTTAATTTTTATTCCATATTTTTGTATCATTCTAAACTTAGGTAATACATGTGGCAATTTTTATGTGTGTAAGATGAGCAAAGCAGCAAGGCCCTTGTCATGATTAGGAGTGTTTTTATGTACTAAAATGAAGTTAGTATATAATATCGTAAAGAAACACTGACAAGATAAGCCTGCTCAGTGTGAGCATTTTGCTAAACTGGAAAGGGAGAAAATGTAGTCTGGGGAGAGAAGGGAAGTCTAACTACTGTTTGCTCCTTTATTCATAAGTGGACAGTTGTTTACATGCCGTCAGATTGTAGATTCAGCAGACAACCTCCCACTTTCTTAACAGAAACCTCTTTTTGCTAAGTATTGYAGTGCAGAGATGGGGATGTTGTATTTAATCATTTTTACAATCTAAAAACTTCAGTATTTATAAGGAAATAATCCTGAAAGGAAACATTTTTCATCTTAACTACAAAACCTATGTAAAATCTGTGATGGATTTAGTATGTTAGGCTTAGAAAGAAGTCTTGTTTATGAGTTTAAAAATACAGTAAAATAAACTTAATCTAAATGTATGTATGTATTTCTCAAAAGAAAACAACGTTCTCAAATAGGTTGTTTGTCTTTGATCCACGAAGTATTATTATTGTTCTTGTTGTTATGGTGGTATTATTATTTCAAGTTTCTAAATTCTGATTTCTCCCAGTATTTAAACCGTAGAAGGTTAATTAAAACAGTTCTTTATTCTGCGACTACTTGGGAATATTAACCTCGCAAAGCCTGCATTAAATCACTGAAGTGATAGAATTGCATTTGCTTTATAAGATACCCTAACATGAGTAAAGAGAAAGCCGTTTATAGTTCAGTGCCATTAATTGCTTGGCATTTAGATATTGGCACAGGAGTCTATTAATTAACTTGATAGTAAAACTATTGGAATGGAGGCTGATAAAAACTATTTTGTTTTGGGAGATTAGTAATCATAACAATTGTTGTTCCTCTTACCACTCTCCTTATTAACTCGATGGTTTTATTTTATTTTTATTCTGAGAGCAAAATTAATATCCCAGAAATAATTTTATTTGTACCTTTTAAAATCAGCAATAAGTAAGTTAAACGGAGTGAGTTTTCCAAAAGATACCTGCTCATATAATAGGTGTTTACTTAATGATTCATTAATCTGATGGCTGTGCATAGGCAAAGTTTTCTACAGAAATGTTTTAGGATATAAATACACAAATCCTATTAAAAAAAAAAGAAATGCTAATAGAATAGAAGCAAGAATTAAGTGATGAAAGTCTGAAAAGTACTAATAAATCTGCTTTTTTTTTCTTTTTAAAGTTCTACATGTACAGTATGTATTCCAAATTTTAGTGGTCTTGTAAATTACACCTTGTGGCTAGTTGCAATGCAACAATATTCTCTTATAGCCTTTAAATTAACACACATTGTTTATCTGTCCCCAAGACGTGGGGAATATAAGAGTTAGTTAATATCTTCTGGCATAAAATTTACTACTGTATTGTTTGCTGCCCGTATTTTCTTTAATAATTTAAGATGTTCAGTGAACATTTATTTAGTTTTATATTTTTGTATTTTGAATTGCTATTTTGTTGTTAAGACAATGTATTACCTAAATATAGGTCTCTATATATTTTATATATATTCATTATTCTCTCCAGTATTTTCCTTTTATTGCACTTCTATCCTACCGTAGCAGGATTTAAAATATATTTCCGAGTGTGCATCTGAAATCTTAGAGGTTTTTTTAATTGTTGCAATCAGATATAAACACCAAAGAATGAAATAGCAAATCAAGGTGAATAAGATACCACTTCATAAACAAGTTTACCTTTACATGTTGACAAAACTACTAGGTGTTTTTATTGTGGGAGAGAGGAGAAAAACTGCTGCTCTTTGTGAGCCATCCCTCAATAAATCAAGCTATGGGAGAGCACAGCCTCTCTCTTCATTTCCTCCTCTCACTTCTCCCTGATTGCCAAATACCCACCTAAACCCCATCTTCCACGTGCATGTTTTTAGGTAGAAAATTAAGTAATTATCKGTAAGGTTTTAGGTTTTGGGGKKTTTTTTTGTGTGTCTGCCTATAAAATTCACAAAGATCATGCTTTTTCATCTGCACAGGAARGGGAAGTTTATTACTACTTTATTACCTAGCAATTCTTTACCAGGTTCTAGTGAATGTCACCATTTCTTTGTTGGGGTATTAGAGAGCAGTCAGTGGTCTGGTCCCAAAGCGTTTGGAGTTTTCATCACTTCTTTCACTTGTTTTCTGCCCTCCTTTCTCCACCCCTCCGGACACCAGCCCAGTTGGAAATGCTTTCTTTTGAAAAATTGTGGTTGTGGTGATGGTGGTGAAGACTTTTCTACCTCAAGGATTAAAGAAATAGTTTGCTTTTCTTGTTTAAACTGTTGTTTTGTGCAGTCCACTGAATTTCTTCTGCTGCTGGGTGCTTCCTTCTGTAAATTATTTTTCTCTTTCCACTCCTTGCACAAAGATATTTTTCCATGTGGTGGCTGGATTAAAAGATTGTTACGCAGATATTCTGTGGCTTCACAGTCTACGTGGAAATAGAGACTAGTAATGCAGCTAATCATCTTCCTCCAGCAGCCAGTACTCCTCCAGTAACTGTAATGTGCCAAGAACCCTTTTACCCACCAACAGTTCAAGTTAACCAAACAGTAGGTTTCAGCTGAGAAAAAGCTCTTTACTAAAGTTATTACAGATATTTCTGTATCTAAACTTTACTGCCTTCTCTTACGATTCTCCAATTGATAAATAATAGGTAAGCCTCATTTCAGCCATTTCAAGAGAAACTTCAGTAGAGTGGTGAGGAGTAAGTCCCTGGGCTGTGATATAAATGTTGTTTATAACATAATATAGCTTTATATTTAAAGGGGGGTGGGGGACAGGGAGGAACTTGCCACTCTCCCAGTTTTTTTTGTTTTACCTTGGTGATGCTCTGGGTTTTTCTTCCAAGCCTTCCTTACAGAGTCAGAGGTTTTCACGAGCCCTTAGACGAAGTCCTGGCTTTACCCTCCAGCACGGTTAAAGACATGCCCCCAAGAAAATGCTGAAAAAATGTTTCCTAGCCTCAAGTGAGGAAGTATCATCCTTGGGTACCTAGCTCGTTTAGCCTAGAGGTAGCAGCTGCTCTCAGTGCAGCTTTTCGCTTTATTCTGTAAGCTGGCTTCAGGGCTTGAGCTCTGCCRTAAGCTCCGGGCACTGATCTGACCTCGTTTCTGCGAGTGAGCCTTCTGCTCGGAGCGGTGCCTCCGCACGAGCAGGCAGGCTGCAGCAGCACGTCCTGCTGGCTGGGGTGCCTGGCCCCATCAGCTCCCCATGCGCACAGCAGCCACGTTTCAAAAACGGCAGGTTTTAAATCCTGCCTCTCTCACGTGCTCTGTCATTTTTAGCTCCTAATTTGGGGGTGCCGTGCTACTCTGGAATTCGCAGCTCAGCTTTGAATCTCTGATATGATGGAGAGAATTATTCCTCCAAGAGTTTAGGAAGGACCAGTTTAACAGGGCAGGATCACATTAATGTGGTCATTTGTGTGTCCTAACTTTATATTCATTTGGGGCAAAAAACTGCCAGCACTCCTTTTCTTTGTATTTTTTTGTTTTTGTTTGTTTTTTTGTTTTTGTTTTTTTTAATATAGCTTTGTCTGTTAAAGGATGGGCAGGGAAAGGAAGGAGTGGGTGTAGAAAATGAACGTGTGGTTGGACTGCCCAGCCTTCTAGGGTTTTTTAGGAAAAGTCCAAAAAGCTCTATAAACATGGGAAAATTCATGGAAATAAAATGCTTATTTTACCACTTATTTCCAAATTATATTTATATTTCTCAGATTACATCTTCCAAGTTCTCTTTCATCTCTTCATTCACACTCAAACTTTACATCTATAGAACAAAGGGAAACTGTACTTCTTTGGGTTTTGCCTGTAAATTAAGAGTTGACAGCTGTTCATCAGGCTGTGTAATGCCAGCCACTCACACTGCCATATGAACATAACTTGTGTATTTTTTTCACCTGGAATATTACAAATATGAGAGAAGAAAACTAGAAGAGATGTYTTGTTTTAGTTTAAATCCGCTATTCATATGCTCTGTGATCCATGGAATGCAGTAGCTGAGATGAAGGAAAAAGAATAGCAAAATAAGAATTTCAGAGAATGATTTCATCTTTAAGCACTTTCTGCATCACTAGCTTAACATAGCTCCTCGAGGCCACATAGGCAAGACATATGTAAAATTAGATTAGAGTGTTTAGGAAGAAAGACCCATCTTTCTAGTTAGTTGTCTCAGACTACCTGATACATGACTAGAAGCTACTCTGTCCAAACAAATAACGTTCTTCCTGTAAGATGTGGGAGGCTTTTTTGATCCAGTCTGTGTTTAGAGTGCTTCAATGTGTTCTGTGGGGGAAGAACCTTCCAAAGTTAGATAGTTATCTTAGGAAAGCAGATATATTACTGGGGCTCAGTCCATAAGTCATCAAAACTCTCAGGAAGTTATTAGACGGATTATCTTTTGCATCAGCTGCTAGCTGCTACAAGAAGTATGTTTTTCGCTTCTTCCTCTGCTATGTCTGGAGACTTAACTTAGTGGTCATTCTGTGATAATTGGGATCCTGAAAGGAGAAAATGGTGTTCCCATGGTGGTCGTTTATTTAAATTAGCTTAAAAAAGAGATCTAGGAAATGGTAAGTTGTTACAATGAAGCTGCAGCTATCTTGAAAGGGAAAGCACTTATTTGAAGAAGATAAAATATCTTCATAACAATGAGACATCCAGACTGGCAAGTTGTCCAGATTTCACCAGATGCCTGGTAGGATTTCTGTCTGAGGTATTAGATATGATTTCTGGATGAATTACCTCCTCTTGGAAGAGAAAAGGACCTTTTTGCTTTGGCACTTCTCTGAAGCTTTTGAATCCCTCTAGCACCTGCAGTGAAGGCAGAAGACTGAATTAACTTGGTAAGCTGAAGGCCTGACTGTATCACCTTTGCTTCTGAGGGCACTACAATCCTGCTCTGGTTTGACTGTGGGAAATGATAACCACCTAAAAGAAGGGCAGTAACTGTTGGCTGTCCCCACTGAAGCAACAGTCAACAAACAGCATCAGCATATTGCAGTAGATGCCAGGTTCTTGCTCACTGTCTCTCAGGATAACCACTCTCCTTGTCTCCATTCAGGTTTTCGTGGTGGGGTGCTAGGGGGTTGGCTTAAAATTATCTACATTCTGTGTATCAGCAGGGTTATTCACTTTGTCACCGAAACACAGACTTGCATGTTGGAGGGGATTATCAGTTATGCCTCCAGGCTTAGCATCTTCCTCTGAGTGCAGCCTTACCTGCAATATTCTGCTAACAGGTTGSCTGTCTGTATCTGTTTTGTACTGTCAGACAGCGTACAAGCTTGGGAGGTGACGTGTTAGTGTTGGGGTAGGAGTCGCCTGTATAGGGATATGCCACCGTTCTAGTAAGTAATATTTTTATTGTAGTTTTTGTGTCAGAAGGTGGAGAGAGGAGAAAATGTGTTGGTATGTATTTACCTACACAGAATGAACAGATACTTCGGTAAGTGATAACAGGGAAGATCTTTGTATAGCCACTAGCATATCACTTGCTGTCTTTCTGTTCATAGTATCCCTTCAGAGATGAGTGAAATAATCTTGCTTGTAGGGTTGTATGCTCCTTTTGGCTGTTTTACTGAGTCCTGACCTCCATTCTGAAGTGGTCTGGGGGGAAAATAAAAGTTTGTTTTCAATTTTACTGTTGTCACCCTGCTGTAGATTTCACTGCTCTCAAACTTGAAGTCTCCTAAGGATCAACCAACTGAAACAAGGACACTAAAATAGTTTTTAATGAGTTTTTCAAATTCAAGTCTAGTATATTACTTTCCATAAATGATTTTTCTTCTGTATAGCYGTCATGGTACTTATCTTCCTGGGTGGTCATGTTATCCCTCTGAAATATGCTGCAGTAGAAGTGGATGAAGCCTTAATGATATTTCTCACCCAACCCTTCTTTAAATGTGTTTTCCCCCAAACATTAATGATTTCACCATGCTTTCATTTTCTATTAAAAATAATTTAAACTATTTCATAATTAGATCTTATCTACTTCAGCAGAACTTTAACAAGTGTGCATTTCATCTACATTGTTTTGAGCATTATCAGTACTATACTCGTACAGTTTTGCAGAGAGCGTGCAGATGTGGACAGACTTACTTGCTTTAAACTAGATCCAGTTAGACAATGAAAGCGTGACAGTAATTAACTTTGCATGTCAGAGGGTAAAGGTTCCCTAGCTGTCCCTGCTCCAGAGTGGTTGCAGTGCCGCCTACTTGGACCGCTGTTTGGTGGAAGACTGAGACTGTCCGGTGGCTGCCTTCCCGGGAAGGAGGCAGGTTTTTTGCTTTCTGCTCACCAAACCCTTCCATTAGCCAATAGTGTTCAATAATCCATAAGAAAGCGGGGGGAAGGGTTAGTTTTCTGGCAAATTGTAAGTTGCACCATTTCACAAAGGGGTCTCACAACTGAAAGAGCCAACACAAAATGAGGGGGGAAGTGTCTGACCACAAGAATTACGGGAGAGAGGAACCTTCGACTTTCTTGCAGGCTGTTATATTGGCTCAATTTGTGTCTCAAAACCTTTGTCTTAGTGAGATCCCACACTGCTGTGTTATGGAATAAAGATCTTTCAGTCAAGGAATGATAGCATTACAGACTTTATAAATTGGTAAAATGAATACAATAACAGCAAATAAGAGGGAAGAATATATCCTTCCGTTTCCTCCCATACTTCGCAGCCTACACAAGATTTAAGCAATGTATACCACAATTTGCAGAGCAAGCTAAAAATGTACATGAACAAGATGTAAATAGTAACCAATCTTGGCTTTGTGGATGATAAGCAATTGGTTATCATTATTACCTAAATATAGTAGTTGCAAATTGATTGCCTTCTAAACAGCAAATCCACATATACAGGTTTTAGGCTGCTTGTATATAGGCATATTCCATTTATTTTTCTCTACCTGTTTTACAGTATAATTTTTTTGAAAACAATCCAAACTTCAGCTATTTTGCAGTACATGTTTATGACTTGCTGATTATTTGTCCCAATGTCTTTTCTAAAATCTGATGGGAAAACCCTGCTTTTAGTTATTTTACAACTTTGTTGACAGTTTGTGCTATAACAGCTATGGTATGATTGGATTTATGCCAAGTTAGGAAGTTCTGAGTGGAAACTTTCAGCCTTCTGTTTATAAAACCTTGGATTTCSCTCTCTCATACACCCATAGTCTTCTATGGGAGGAAGATTTTACTGTGATTCATTAAAAATAAAAATAATAATAATAATTTTTCCTTTGAAAGCTGATTTCATAGATGGATAAAATATTGAAAGACAAAGGGGAAAAAAATCGGGGCTCCTAGGAGAAGTTTTAGCCCCAATATCAATGGGAGACTTATCAGTCATAACTGTAGCACAACGTGTGGTATCTTCTCTCTCTTCATAAAAATACTGATAAATCCATTCCTGGATGCAGGAAAGAATAATGAACTTTCAAAATCAAAAGTGAGAATTGCCAGTTCCATGTGTTTTTTCAATGACATACAATTTACTCTTAATATGTCTTTCCATATGTCTTACTTATCTTTCAAAATCTGTTGCATCTATTCTTTAACATGCTGTATGTTAAAGAAAAAAAATTCTAACACAGATAGAAGAACTGGAGAAAGGCAGTAGATATTTCCTCTCTTCTGTTTTCAGTGAGAGATTATATTAAGCACTATTTTTGCTTCTGAAGCCAACCTTTTGGTGAAATATGCTATTATTTAATCATTATTATATTTATTATATAAATGGACTGTTTTCACTGGATAGTACCTACGTCCAAATGCATTAAATTACACCCACCCACCCCATGCATATTTCACCTGGGAGATTCCCATGCCTGAAAGAGCAAAATGATCCTTTCACTTCTCAAGAGCCACTTTCCAAGTTTCTAGAGATCAAAGTATCTAATGGCTTTACAGCACATACGAGAAAGAGTATGTGGTCTCGGTCCTGTTTGGCGGGCATGGGTATCCACCTCATAACTGACACAGATGTCTGCAGGACTTGTTTCCAAACCTAAGCTAGAATTGAGCAAACAGATTTGATTTCTGCATAGTCAGAAAGGAGGGTTGTACGTAAATTGTGTGTTTAAAATGACAAAAAATGTCATCTCCAGGTTTTTACATGTGCTCTTCAGTATGTGGAAAGACATTTCATGGGTAGTCTTCATATACCCAGCTAAAAGTAAACTCTGTTCAACATTCAGTATGAGTCCTGAAAAAGCATGCTGTCATCCCCCCCCCCCCCGAAACTTCAGTAGGAAAAGAGCTTTCAAATAAAATATTGCAAACGTGTGGGAACAAYCATGTTTGGTGTTTTGTAAGGGATTAATGGCTCTTGCATTTTCAAAATATAAAACATGTTTTGCTTCCCAGGAAAATTGTCATAATCATGTAGTGTCTGTTTGGAAAAAGGACTAATTGTGTTCCTAAAATGATGTCTCCTAAATTGAATRTTCCATTTATTCTTCTCCACCACTTTTGGTATTTCTGTTTTGTTTTGTTTTAACAAGTGGCTCTTGTTTGGTCTATTTTTTTTTTTATTTAGACTAATGAACAGAATGCTGAACTAGAAGTTCAGATCTACAGTTGCTGGTTTATTACAGATGTCTGTGCAGTGGCAACAAATAGTGTGCATGTGCACGAGTGTGCGTGTGTGTTTTTAAATAAAAAGAAAGCAGAGGTTTGCTCATTTGTTTGCCTATTGTGAAGCTGTCCTGCACCTTTCTACTCCTTTGTAATAGGGTGAAGGCTGCTGAATGGCGGCCTTGTGCCATTTGTTGATTGTAAACCTCCCTGTTAATCCACAGGAACCTGCTGGTGTGCGCAGCAGGAGAGCTGTGTGACAAGTGGAAATCTGGCTGGGGGGGGGAGGAAGGGGGGTCACAGGGGATAATAATCATTCAGCCATCAGCCTTTGTCACCCTTAAGCCTAATTGTTACCCTTTGCTGGTAACCACATTGAAGTGCTGGCCTTTTAAGTGTTTCTTGATTTCACTTGGCACAGGCTTCCCCATAGGCCCGTTTATCGGTGGGTTTGCAACGTATCAGCTTGGCTGCGTTTGGGTTTTACCAGCCTCGTTGAATTTTCTCTTTCCATTCAAAATAATTCAGGAGAGTCCAAAGTGATGGAAGTGGCTGGATGGAAACTGTGTGGTTGTTAACAAATTTCTCTCTCTCAAGAGCGGCGCTAAAGCAGAAGCAGAAGGCTTTACCGTGCTGCAAACCAGCTGGTTTGTGGAGTTGGTATATGGGCAACAACTTCCGTTGATACGGAGACCTGACTGCAAGAACAGCCCTTTCTAAGCAGCAGCAATATAATTTTCAGAACCTGAAAGGGGGTGGGGCAGGGGGAAGCTTTCTGCATCTCTGTATGCATTTGCACCAAAAATGCACCCTTGCTTTCAGTTGCTTATCAAAACTGAAAGTGTGAGGATGGCTGAGGCAAATTATACTCACAGTTGCTTTTGCAAACTCGGTGGGGGGGGTGGAAAGAGAATTAAACGATTTAAAAACAACAAAGAAGAACCTTTAAGGTGTAATATCTTTTTTTTCCTAACAGTCAGAAACTGGTTCTTCCACTTTCCTTGCCAGTTATACATGCTAACGTAGGTATTGCACTTTCTGTTGTTTTCCTTGAAGAAGTTTGGGGTAGAAGCTTCTAATGTGAAGTATAGTAGCAAAAATGAAGCCTGACCCTGGGGCTTTGCAATGGGCAAGTATCTATAAATGTAAAGTAAGTTTGTGTTTTGGGATACCTTGTAGGGGAAGGAGGGCTGTTTCTGTGTTTCCCCCACCCCTGTGTGGCGGGGGTTGTGTCAGGACATTTTACATAAGATTGCTTAGGCTTGTATAAGGAGGAAAATCCCTGGGTTGCTGGTGCAGGCCTTGGAAGTACTTCTGATCAAATATACTTTTCTTCTAAGCAGTTGGACACAATAGATTTCAAGCAGATGCAGCAAGTATTTTCTCTGCTCCGATCTGATAGCCTGTGTTTGAAAGTTGTGTCAGTAGTGGTGATGGTAAATTCAGGGTCGTTACAGGAGTCTGATTACATAGCGTGATTACAGTCTTATTTTCAAGTCCAGTCTGGTGGGTTCTTCCACCTGGCTCAGTATTTCAACAAAAGGCTCAATAATACATTTAAGCATTTGATAAATGTTTTGACCACTTTGTGCTTGCTACCCTTTTACAATAAAAGGAGGTCATTTATTTAGCAGCTTTATTTTTCAGTAGTCTGCTCATCTGTGTTAACGATGGYATATTTTCCTGCTTCTTGTAGCCATGTCATTGTGCTGTTCGGATTTCTCTCTGAACAGTGCAAGTCATACTGGTACCTGTGTGGGCCTGATACTTCCATGCAGAAGATTTAACTAATAAAAACTTTTGATTTGAGAAAAAGATCAGCCCTCGGCTGTTATATCTTCAACCTTCTGTGGTGTGGTTTTAATTGTAGCTGCTGAGTCTGGTTAATAATTCCGTTGCAACTGTTTTTGCAGGACATGTCTCAGGAAGGCTATGGAACCAGATCTCAACCCTCTATGGCCCCAGGAAAACCTAACCACGAAGACTTGAATCTGATCCAGCAAGAAAGACCATCGAGCTTACCAGTAAGAAGCTAATGTTTCTGTTACAGTATAGGATTTAAAAAATGAAAACACTTAATGTAGGACTTTATTGCATCTAGGATGAGCAGATGAGAAATATTGGAAAGAGAAATACTAACCAAAGTTACTAACAAATGGTTTTAAAAATACATTGAGAACAGAGAGCTTATATATGAGTGGACTTTTACTTACGTAGGCTTTTACTGGTTCAAAAATACCGTTATTTATGCACATCCGTGTTTGTGCACGTGTGTATTTGCATAGAGGAAATGGAATGAATTTTTTTTTTTAGCTTCGGGAATTCCATACTTCCACAAAACTATCTGATGATGAAGAGGCTTTTGTTACTCCTATCCCTTTTCTAAGGATTTCAGTAAGTTTTGATTTRGAATGCTGCTGCCATGATTTATTTGCTCCAAATCCCAAGCACAGATAATGAGTTTGACATGTTAATTCTGGTATGGTCTATTGCTACTTTCAGAGGTGTAGTAATCATAATGACAGTGATACTTTGGATAGATTGATCTTTTGGTTAGATGATTATTTTGAACTAACCTTTCTTAGTTCTCTGAGCTCTATACATTCTGCTGTGGGGGAAACAGCACAAATAAAATTAATCTGCTTTGCAAAGACACTGCAGCTACTTGTATTTTTGAAGGTCTTCACCGTAATAGACGAAAATCCTCTTTGACCTTGTTTCTGTATGCCTCTGTTTGGGAGGTTTTTTGTTTGTTGGCAGTAGCATGAACTTAAAACAGCTAGAATATGTTCAACTTAAAAGATGAAAACTGTTTAAACTAAGTGAGCTTTGGCTTGGAATAATGTATCATAAACCTATTGGATATTTCCTGTTCTTCACTGGGCATGTATTCATTTCCAGTTGGCAGAGGGATCCCTGTGTATGCTTACCTTATCAGCTAAATTATTTGTGAAATTTAGTAGTTTATTGCATATTTTATCTCTGACACATGCCATATTGCCAACCCTTAAAAATAGAAAAAGTATTGAAAATCAATCTGTAAGACTTCCAGTAATACACAGTCACTATATAAAATGTCTTATATGATGACAGTCCTATGTGCATGCCTCACTCAAATTCAGCTCTCCTCCCCCCCCCCCCCCGAAATCAGGATCACCTTAATAGAATTAAAAGAAATGCTTTGGAGCTTCTTTTAAAAACAACTTTCATGCAATAAACATCTTCATAGCCTTTTAAAGTTGTAACTTTGGAACCTAGGACAGTATATGTACAAGAAATGCTTTACATGCTGTTTGAGATAAATGTATGTTTTAGGAGCAGCTGTGGAAACTGGTGTAAGAAGAGCTATCCATTTGCTTTGAGCTAATTTTAATTTGACAGGTTTTTTTCAATAAATCTTTTTTTAAAAGACCAATTTYCCTGAACAGGTCTGAAAAACAAATGTTGGCAATTAGTTTAAAAATACTAGCGAGTGTGGACATTGAACTGTTCTGGCAACACCTAACTTCTTAAAAAGCAATGATATTAAAAGGGACATTTTATCTCCCAGT
Organism: Apteryx rowi; assembly: GCF_003343035.1. Taxonomy (NCBI): domain Eukaryota; kingdom Metazoa; phylum Chordata; class Aves; order Apterygiformes; family Apterygidae; genus Apteryx; species Apteryx rowi. The sequence goes on along the minus strand of NW_020451066.1, from coordinate 307,371 downwards.
TTTTCATAAGCAGTATATATTAGGGTAGATGGAAGTAAGGAAGCTCCTTATCAACTAATGGTCTGCTAATTTGCCTGTGATTTTCTTAAATGACTGTCCTACTTTTAATGCGTCCTCTGTCCTACCTCCATCATCGTGATATCTAAGCAGAGTATTGGGTATTATCTGTGTCCCTAAGTGTTTGGTATATTTAGTAGCTCATTATTATTCTTGGTATGAGTAAGTTGGTGATATTAACAGTGAATATTAACCATTTTGGCCACATAGCTTAAATTGTAAATTGGTCCTAAATGCTGTTATTCATGCTGAAAAGCTTTGATACATATCCACAGACCACTTCATATACTCAAAAACTCTGCTGTTTGGATAGGGAGGGGAATGGGAGGTGTTTTCATTTTGTATTGGGATGGGGGTGTACCAAAATCAAAAAGAACTGTAGCTCTACGTATGTGGCTGCATTGTTTGTTTTCGTAGTGTGAACAAACTCCCCACCATCTTAATTCCAAGTAAAACGTCTTGGAAATTAGGAACAGCCCATACATTCAAAGTATGGTGAGCATGCTAAATGCTTTCATATAGCTCTACAGGGGGTAAGCATGGCTTGAACATATAAACATTTTTTTTTTCCTTGAACAACAGAGTTCTGTATTTAGTTTTGGACTACTTATGAAAACCTGTGATCACTATCCCTCATTTAGTATCCCTAGTTATAGTGTCATTTTGGAATACTAAATATAAGCTGCTTAAAGTTGTTTTCAAGATTCCTTATAATGCTGTCCTTGAGGGTAGTCAGTAAGTCTTCATTGTATATTGCAGTTTGAAGTGATAGCAGTGGTGCTGCGCTTTTAATAAAATTTGGTTATGTTTTGGTTTTGGGAAATTTGCCTGCTATATTTTTGTTTCTTAATGGCGTTGTGTGAAATCACAGCAGCTATGTAGCAAACTCTTACAAGTGTCTAAAACCAACAAAAGAGATGTAATAATGAATGGTGAATGGTGTTCTCTGATGTGGCTTTAAAAAAAAAAATTTTTCCTGTGATGGATTCAAAGAGGAGCTAGCCACTTTCTGCAGCTCTGAACGCTGACTTGTCATCCTTTTGGAGAGTGTTTTTCGGCAGGTTTGTGTCACAGTGAGCACAGCTAAACAGCTCTATAGTTGTTCCATTTCCTTCACACGTTGTATATAAAAGTCCTGACATGAATGTTCCCATAAAGTTCAAAGCAGACAAATTTGTAATGTGGGTTGGTAACAAATGGCTCCAAACAAAATATGGCTTTATTAGCCACTTCTAATGGGCTGTCAGGGTCTATACAATGCTTGCTTTCCTTTGCCCTAAATGCTCTGATACCTGGAGGGTTTGACCTGGAGGTCTTTGACCATGTGGAGTCACTGAGAGCCCAAATGAAACGCTGCATAGAATAGTGCTCAGAGCACTTTTGTTGGAGTCACAGTTAGAAGGAAATCTCAAGCTTTTGAGAAAACATGGGTGTTTGGTACTCTGTGAAGGAAAGGAAGTCATAAACAGAAACTGTTCCTTATTAGGGAAAAGGAAAAGAAGGGGGAGAGGCCTGAATGAAAATGTCTGGAGAACAGCTACTACAGAATATATTTGCCAAGATTCAGGGGATATAGGCAAAATACACACTTCTGCTATTGTGGGAAACGTAGAGCGGTCTTACAGAAGAAGCTTCCAAATGATAGATCTGCAAATTTGTCATTGCAGTAAAGGAGCTTATGTCAGCAGCAGGCTCTGTGTGTCTGTGAAGACTAATACTTTATTTTACCTTTAATGAGTAATTTTGTAAATGTTCACATTGGATTGTGTTGATAGGATGAAGAGCAGAAAACATGTGAATTTAATTTCTTTTATTGCCATCAACATGAAAGTTATTTCAGATAGACATTGGGATTACATTGCTCTGTTTTAATAAGGTCTTTTTTGCCTGGTGTCAAGTGTGCTTGTTTGGGGTGTGAGGTCAAATGGCTTAGCCAGGGTTGCCATGCCTTTAAAGCAGTGGTTTCTGCTAATTCGTCCTTGTCGCATCCCCCTGGTGAAGTTTCACGGCTGCTTGAGCCACTCCAAATCGGGGTGGCTGCAGTGGTGCCGCGTGCCCCGCGATGTGCTGGCCATGCCAGCCCACCTCCTCCATTGTCGCTCCTGTGACCAGCCAGCAGAGTCGATTCAGGGAACTGACCAAGCTGAGAAATAATCACTCTTTTTATTTCTGGGTTAATTTTTGACTGGATCACTGTGTAGTTGCCTGCACATCAGTGGAACAGCAAAGGAGGAGATGGTTGGTAACCTGTAGCTGTGGTGGGAGAGGGAACAGTGGGGCTGCAGCAGCTCTGATTTTTAGCCACATCCTAAAGACTGTACGGTCTCATTAGAGTGGTTTAAGATGCTGTCACCCTGTCAGCTAAGACATGGTGACAAAACACATCTGTGTTTTTAGTCTGAACCCACAGTGATCAGAGAGCCCTAAACTGGTAGAAGGCAGTTCACTTTTTTGGTAAGGTAAGGTGTTTTTTGCCAGCTTACAGCCCAGAGCCGTTTCACTGAGGGGTCAGTGAGTGCTAGCAGCAATGCTTCGGAATGCATGGCTGGAGGCAGCAGCGATGGTAGGCTTGTGGCAGCCTTGATTTAGATCAGTGTAAACTGTTGTGAAATCATGGCCTTAGTCTTGTAAGTTAGCTCAGGTATCATTGTGTGGAGGTCATCTGATGCCAGTGGGGAAAGGTTATATCTGGAATTGAGGGAATCAGTGCTTTACTAGGTCACTCTGAGTTCTGTGTTCATGGATTAATTCTGCAATGTCACATATTCACTGGGTTTCTTCATGGAGGCAGAACAATTTTTACAGAAAACAAAATAATAGCTAGCAATGGAGGTAGACTACTAGTTATGCCTTATGCATTAGACTACTAGTTATGCCTTATGCATTATGGTGATCTGTGATGTTTAATGTTGGTTCTACAATGTCTATAGTAGTGTAAGCTTCAAAGTAAGGTAGGGCTTAAATAATGCATACCGTTGCTTGGACAGATAAAATTTTTGTGTTATCAGTAGCCTTGTGTCATTATGCTTGGTACAGTGGAAAACAGTACAGTAACAATCCTTCCTGTTTTTATTAACYGCTTTGCAGATCTGTTCTACCTATTTTAGTGAGCCTCTAAAGGCTGTTTAGAGTGCTGGACAGGCATGCCTCTGGTCAACGCGCTTTTCTTTATTATARAAGAAGAGTTCTAAATTAGATTTTAGAAGATCTCAGTTGAAAACGGGTGGTGAACTGTAAATACAAAACTAGATATACTTGGCTCATGGAACAACATCATTTCGGATGCATGGCTTGATAAGTGCTAGCTGTGAGAAAATATATGGAATGGTTTGGGAATCTGCTTTCCCTGTTGGACTTATGGAGTATGAAGTAGTTTGGAAAGTTGTTTCTAGCAAGTGTTCTCCCTGAACAAATGTATTCCATGGCTGAAGTCTTAATAGACCAGAAAAATAATTTCCAGTATAATCCGAGAAACGGTAGTTGAAAGTTGGTAGGAGATACCTCTTTTTCTTTTCTCATAGGTTAAACTACTGGGGCCAGGGACTCTGGTGACATTTATACAGAGCTTAGTTCAGTAAGCCCTAATCGTGATCAGGGTTGCAGGCACTTCTATAATGTAAATATTAACTACCGCTGTAGTCCCTCTGGAAAGGAAAGATCAGTAGTAAAGGAGAGGTGGTGCAGCAACCCTTTTATTTTGTAGTCCAAGTTGGAATCTTTGCAGGTATAAAAGTTAGAAAACTTGATCCAAATTCAAGTGACATTTAAAAAATACAGGATATTATTTCTGACTTGAGAAAGCAGGGAAAAAAATCAGTAAATGGATTCTTCATAGTGGCAGGTGAATGTAGTTGGCAGTTGGTAGATACATGGATAGTACATAATAGCAATTTTGTCCTGTAGTTATTTACTTTTATTCATGTCTCTGTTTGAAAATAACTGGGAATATGTTAAACCACAAGCAAGAAGGAAATGTGAGCATGCAATACTTGTGAATTAAATTTTCCATTGTTTTTACGTCAAGTARGATAAGACTGGTGTGTCTCCTTCCCACTTTCCTTTCTTTTTCCTGCAATGTTGTAAAATAACTGAATGATCTTGTTTTCCTTTGTTTGGGTCAAGAAATTTTAGCTGAAAATTGTTACTCTGTGAAAGAAGATTATTGACTCAACAAGCCTTCAATTTTCAGTGAATAACACTCCCACCCTCTAGCTTCAGGAGCATGTGGTGCATGCATTCTATTTTAAAGTACAGACTGTAATTTAAAACTGAGGCAGTTTGATGCCCCACTGAACTTTGTTTAAGCCTGGAATAAAAGGAAAAAAGCTTTAAGTTGCAAAGAAGTGACTAAGCTTTCGCAAATGCTTTTCTTAGCCGTTATGCGTAGAATTGGAAAAAGTTGCTATTTTTTTCCCCAAGTCAGTTTAATTCCCAATCAAATGCAGTTGCTAGTTTGTTTCTTTTTCCCCTTGCCATTCCCTGTAATAAACCGCAGCCAGAACACATTTCCTACAGTATGTGTGTATAGAGATACCAGGTGTAGCTGTTCCTGAGGAGGTGCGCGCGCTCTGGCGCCGATTCTAACGTGGGTTCTGGAGGTGTGCTGGCCTGGGTCAGAGCACTGGGTCACAGCCAGCGCGAGTCACTGCAGCCCCACTGCAGTCGGTGCTATTATCGGGGTGTGAGTTTACGCTTCGTATGGGCTTGTGTTGCTAAAAGTCCTGGCCCGCTGCATGTCCGTGCAAGTTTTACACTTGGCTTCTGTGGAGCCAGGATTTCATGTGTGTGATTAAATTGATTCCTTTATAGAGAATCCACTTCTAAATTCAGTTTAAGTGCTGCTTTGGGGCAGACGTACAATTTAAATTGTGCAGAGCAGCCTACAGCATATGCTGTGTGCATAGGGGTAAATTTAAACCCTAAAACCAGAAGTTTTGATTCTTGAAGGTGGCATTTCTTGCCATTAAACTGTGTAATGTGAAGAGATGGTTCTGTTGTTATTCATTTGTATTTTGTGCTTTACAGGATTGCTTGCTTTTGCTTAATAATGAACATATTTATTTAAAATGCAGTGTTACGCCTGTCATTGAAGTAGAAGTATTGTAAATGATATGTAACTACTCCATCATATTTTCCATTTTTAAAATATATTTACAATGTTCGCAATGTACTTCTAGTAACTAAATTACTAGTATCTTTAAGGACCTGAGAAAATTTAGTTAGACCTGAGGAAATTTGGTCTGGCCCCCTAGATGAAATTTATGAGAGAAAAATGATAAGGGATTATAGAGCTCAGAAACAGTTAATGCTGGAAAAACTTTTATTTAAATAGACCAATATGGATCTATGTAGAATATTAAAGTACTAGTGGCTTTCTTTTTTTTTTTTTTTTGAAGCCAAAGCAGTTGCCTGGAAGTGCTTTGAACATCTGAATACCAAGCTAGTATTGGGGTTGACTCAAGAATTAAACTGGATTGAATTTGGATGGTTGAAGCAGTTTTTCCAGTTTTTCCCTCTAGTTGTTCCCTCCCCAGAAGTTGCTGCCCCCATAGCGGGGGCATCTGAACTGTACCTGCAGTAGCCCCTGAACTGCCACAGCTTGCAACTTGAAATACGGAGGTAAGCCGTAAGCAGCACAAGGTTACTTTAATGTGCAGGGCTGTTAGCTGTAGCAGTTCAGGTGTCTCTTCATGCATGGCTCAGACGTACCTGCTGCAGGGGCAGTAACCACATTAACTGTCCTTTTAATCTGCCTAAATTTCCCAGTCAATGACTTTAGGTTATGGATTTGGGAATCTAGGATGACTGTGTTTTCTTCTGTTTTCTCGAGGGCTGGGGTTGGGTGTGTGTATGTGTATTTTAACTTGATACAATGTGTGCACAATGCATATAGTATGTAGATGCAGGCATGTCTTGTCTATATTTGGTTATTTGTAAATTTTGAATTGATAGCATACTATAAATTCCAAAGCTTAATATATTCACCAGAGCATATCTTTTTTCATGCCTGTATGAACATTGGGGTTACCGCACAGAAGGTAAGACAAAAGAGTGTTACTCACTTGAATACCATTTCAGGAAGTACCTGAGACACTGTAAATGTTTATTTTATTTTATTTTATTTTTACCACAAGTATTCCTGTAAGATAGCTTTTTTTTTTTTTTTTTTAACGGAATGACTCCTTTACTTGTGTTTGCCAACCCTTCTGAAGTACGACCTCAGCTTCACAACCTTGACTAAGCACAGTAGCTCAGTCTGACCAGCGGCATCTGAAGTTGAACAGTAGATGCCTTTTCTTTTTCTTCCACCATCTATTCCTGTTTGTTTGGGAATGTGTTGGCTTCTGGTGCTGTTGTTACAACCTTCATTCAGAAAAACATTACCAGTCTTTGATCTGTAGCTCGCTTATGAGTGGTCCTATTAAATTTACTGTTTCTGTGTAAGCGGATGTTTGCGCAGTCATGGCTAATAGCGTAAGGCGAGGGCAGGTTTCGCAGTGCTTTTCTCTGATTGTTTACGGTGTGCCCATAATTGCTAGGGATTCTAAGTGCCACCATAGTGCAAACGCTCAGCATTTGTCATGTATTATGTGTTTTGTAGTAGTACATAAGAATCCCAGTAAAGTATCTGAGTCCTGTAGTGTGTGAGACTATTCATGTTTTCCTTTAGTTTTCTGAAGCTTGAAACAGGTTTTTAAATTTCTCTCAAATTTATTTTCTTGAAATCTGAAGCCTTTTGTTATGTTTAATTCTCCGAAACCTTCCTTCCTTTGCTGGAGCCATATATGTTGTGTTGACTATGAAGTCTTCCCTTTAAGAGCAGTGGCTTTTATAGCTTCTGTGTTATATTGTGGTGTAGGTGAAAAGTACTTCTGCGGTGTGTTACATGTTGCTAAATGGGCTACCTTTATCAATTGAACTTAAACATATATGTACAAAATAAAGGTTGTTTTGTTTTTTTTCCCCCTGCGGTTATCTTTGGAAAGCACTGCATTTTAACTCACTGCAGTTTTCATTAATGTCATACAGATTATTTGTGCCATTTCCYACAGAGTTTCAAAGTCCTCTGGAACTGGAACTATCTTTATAAAGAGGGTGCTGCTTGAATTGGCAATGTAATTTAAGGGAGGATTGAGGGGGTGAAGCATTGTAGTGTATTGAAATCAAGATAGAAAAGCTGGTAACTTCAGGAAAAGGCTACTTTCAGTTCCCAGTGTTTAGGTTTTTGATCTCTTTCCTTCCATGCAAACAACTGCAGATGGCCTTTTTAAACATCTCAACCTGTGGAATGAGAATTATTGTATTAAATTAGTATTAGGACCRGAATTTTGAGACACATTTGAATGATTTCATTAGTATAGGAAAATATGCCATCATTTATTTCACATCATAGTTAAGTGGCATGAATTTATAACTGTGTTGTTTTTTTCCCCTCCCCTCCCCTCCAACATGGAAATTGATTTAATAGCATATCTTTCACCATATTATTGAACTTAATATTTTGGGAAGATGCATAAATTTAAACATATGTGAGAGTATGTATTTATCTGATTTTATGTAGTAATATATTATGCAGCTGTAACCTTTGAGTTAGGTTTGCAGGATATACAGTAGTGGACTTGGTTAAGAGAACAAAGCTTACTTCATGTCATAGCATCATAAGGTGTACACTTGCACATGTGCATTTATAGTGTCATAGATTAATTTTACCAATGATTTGCACAAAAAGTAATTAAAGAGATTTAAAACATTATTTTTGTTTATTAAACTGCAAACTATACAAAGGCCAGTACTTGTTTTCAAGAAGTATGGGAATAAAGTAACAGAAAGCGATCCAAGATTTTTTGACTAACTTGTTAAAATCAAAATAATTTTGCAAAATTATATGGGTATATAAAATTGTGTATGCATTAAGTACAAACATTAGCCCTAGTGAACTAATTCATTGTTGCACAGGATATAACTTAGTGCAAAATGTTATCCTTCAATTTTACACTTTTGTGGTGAACTAAAAAGCTTACCAGTTTTTAATATGATGCAACAATGGAGATAAAAGAAACACTCCAGATTATCTCTTTCACTTATTTAATTTATAGGCCATGTCAAGATGTTAATAATAACACTTAATGAAAACTTCATAAAAACCTATTTTTTTCCATCCAGTTTGTTTATGTATTGTTTCATGAGGAGCCTACAGTAAATCAGGAAAAGCATAAAGTTGTTCCGTGCAAGTTTCGATGCAGTTCTGCAGCGCATTACACAGAGGATTTATTGAAAAAAGACTAAAAATTTTAGGATTTTTTTTTAAATTATTCTAAGTGACATCTCACAGTTGTGGCCTCATTTAGATTCTCTCATAGTCAGTTTTCCCTCCATCTTCATTCCTTTCCTGCAGTTTGCTTGTGTCTTTTAAGAAGACTTCTGAAGTAGGATGACTGTATACACACACTACTAGTGTTTTTTAAATGACTGGATTCTTCCTGCATGGCTTATTAGCCATTTTGCCCTGGGAAATTTTGTTGGGAATCATAGTAAAAGCCTTTTTGTTCCTATTCTSAGGTATGACAAAGTATAGTTTTTGGGGGGGTTTTTTTGGCTCCAGAAGTCTTTGGCTGCTTCTGGCCAGATGGTTGGTGCAGTGCTCAGACAGTGGCTTGGCTCCATGTGAGAGGGGCGCGCTCTGCCTACCTAGAGAGTTGTCTTCCTTGTCTGCAAACAAAGAGAGGCCAAATGTCAGATCCTGTAAAATGTTGAGAAATGCACACACGCATGTACTCACACATATGTACATACATACATATATACACTTCAAGTCCTTTTTTTTTGCTGGTTAGACTACAGAATCTATGGAAGAAGGAACTGTCAAAAAAAAGGGGGGGGGGAATCAACTAGTGATTTCTAGTGACTGCTTTTTAACGGCTGTTTTCACAGTAGTAAGGTCAGATTGAAGTCAGTCTTGTAAAACCTTTACCTTATTTTTGCCAGAGAAAACAAACTTTCAGCTGCTGTATAATAATTGTGGTCACTTGACCTCCATTTCTATGGAGGTGTGATCAGAGGACTACAGTCAGCTAGCCACTCACAGTAAGAACTATCCTTTATCACTTACAATGTACAATGAAACTACAGGTTCAAAGCATAAATAAAGGGCCTATAGACTGATGTCTTTTTTTTTCACCACCCACATCGAAGAAAAATGTAATTCAGAAACAAAACATGAGATCAGCTATGCAAAGAGGTTTTTAAATTGTTTATTTTAAAAAATAGAAAAAACAAATCCCTCTCTTGATACTTAGTTTTTCACTTTAAAAATGATTACTTTTCCAGCAATTTGAAAGACATTCTGTATAGCCTTCTGTGTATTTGAATTTCTCACAGATCCTGATTCATGCTTATGAAATGTAGATGTCATGGGCTCAGTTTTGTCGAAAGCTGAATTGCATAGCCCTCTTGCTGCAAAGCTCGTGCATTTGTGCTCAGCCAAGTACAGATTGGGCTGCTAATGTTCTTCCAAGTTCAGCCTGGGGTTATAGGTTCAGGATCATATGATCCAGCTCATGCTTGTGAGCAGTATATGTGTCCCAGTCTTGCCAGGGTAAATGATAATACCTAACAGCAAGTTCTGGCCTGTGTTGCATCTTGGACTGGGAGAACGTGGCTCGGCAAAACAAGGTGGCACGTATTGTTGCTCTTGTGGCTGGGTATGTGAACAGCTCCTATGACCTGCTCACATCAGAAAGGTGAGAAGTCATCTAGCACTAAAACATGTGCATGGGTGGGGTGGTGATGTTGGCCGACTAGTATATTTTGTACTACATTATTCAGGTTTTAAGCCATTTTGAACACTGGAGTGCCCTATCAGATGGGAGCTTGCCTTTCGAATAGGGGTACTGAAGCTTGTAACTTCAGCTTATAACTTGGACGTGACCTGTCCAAAAGGAGGCAAAGTGTCTGAATTTCTGCAAGGAGTAGGGTTAGTTTTCCTCTAAACTAGGTAATAGCCAAGTTACAGATGTAATGCCATTTAGGCCATATATAGATGTATATATAAAAAAAGAAAGCTTCAAGGTGTTGGGTTGTTCTAGGATATGTCTGTTCTGCAACTCCCGCTGTCTCCTCTCTAAAAAGGGTTCATAGGGTAACCCAACTTTACTAAACTGAAAGGGAGTGTATTCCTTTTATCTTGGTTTAGATAGAAGGTATGATTCTCTAGGGAACATGACACCTAGAAAAAGAATTGCACTGCCTTCTGAACACTTGGGAAAGCGGATTAAAAAAATATAAATGCATCTGAGCTTGAATTTTTGGCTTCCTGGGCAACATACTGTACTATTGCTAGAATACAAGGCCAACTCTACGGCTTGATCTTTTAAGTGGATATTTTTATCATGCTTAATAAGAGCATACTGATGAGACCACGATATATATTAGCTAAGTTATCCTCTGTTTTTCTGTATCACTATTACTCTTTATTACTGGAATCCAGAGTGGCAAAATTTAAAAGCAAGCTCGGTCCTTCCCTGTCTCCGCTGAACTAATCTTGCCACTATCCTCACTCTTTTTAATTTCAAAAAAATAAAACAAAAACAACTTTTTTTTTGTCGGAATTGCACTGAAATTAAAAGACTATTAACCTGTTGGTTTAGCAAGCCCAGGCTTTTTCACGCTGAGCGAGTGCGCGGATATGGCTTCCTCGCTGGCTGCTCGGTGCTGGGAACGGTTTCTGACAAATATAGAAGTAGCAGTTACAGAGGTGGTTTAGCGAGTCCCCGGGAACATTCGTACCGCTCTGCAGCGACGCGCATTTGAATGAGGGGAAGGAGGGTACCAGCTATTTTTGCTTTCGCCGGGGAGCGAAGGGAAGGCAGGCCGGGCGCTGTGCTGTGCAACTTTCCCTTAATCCAGCCCCACCGAGCTGCTCCCCCGTTCTCCCCTCGACTTTGCCCTCTGAGCTGGCCTGGTCG
>NW_020451066.1:0-296310 GCF_003343035.1 Apteryx rowi | reverse complement strand
CGGTCCACCTCATAACCTTCCTGGATATTTTTATAATTTATCATCAGCTGACACCGCCTGGGTAGCGTATTCTTACCACTCCCTCTGGCTGTTGGAAGTCTGAAATTACATCTTTGTCTTTGAAGTCAGTCACACTGTTAGCGTTGCCATGGCGACAGGGCGGGTAATGGCCTCCACGGAGAGGAGATTGGTATTTAGCGTTCGAGCGCTGCTGTACACAAGGCCTTGATTTTTTTATTTTTTTTTTAGAGTGGTTACTGAACTATCCCCTTTTAGAAAATGTTTAAAAATTACGTTTTTACATGGTCTTACTAGATTAATAGTCATGGTTTATTTCATTTTAACTGCAAGGATAAAAGCATTATTCCATTAAATGGGTAGCTTTTTTTCCCCCTCCTTTGGTTTATACATTATTAACACAAGCTTTCCTGTTTTGCTTGTAACATTTTATAGGCWTTTTCAAACATGTAGTCAGATTTGCTCTGTTGCTCTTTTATTTCTCAGGCCTTAACCCTTTCTTTCCTTGATCTTGTCTGCAAAACTTAGAGTGAAGCCTTGAACAGTTCTGACTGCTCCTGTTTAAAACATTTAAAAACTGAGAGAGGCTCTTTTTTTTTTTTTTTTTTTTTAGAATTCTGCATTTTTGAAGCATTCTGCAGTGGTGCAGATTTTTGTCATTTAAGGTACTGAAGTAAGCACACATGAGCTTTGATGCAGCTGTGAAAATTTCAAGTCAAGGAAGTACATTGTCTTGTATTTTGATTTGTATGTCCATTTTCTGCTTTTCCCCTTCACGTTTTCATCTCATTCTCTGTATCCGTAGGGTTTTATTAGCAGTCTTCAGCAGAGACGCACCTCGTGGTTGAAGAACTGGGGACCAAAAAATCCAGAACAATCCCGGGGACATGATATTAACCCCCATCACTTTCCTCGTCAACATAAGGCCAGTGAGGCACATCCAGATAGGTAGAAATATTATAAATACAAGCTGCAGGCTGTGTTTCACTCTTCCAGAGCTCTAAAATATAGCTTTCATTTTAGTGTCTAGTAGGAGGCATATATCCAAATACAGTCAAGTGCTGTAGATACAGGGATTCAGTCATCCCTGCAGTCGCAAATAGTCCCTGTATAAAAACTTGGAGACTAACAAGCCAACCTAGAATTCATAATCCCTCTTCTTTCTGAATTGTGAATTTGTTGTTATTGAGGGGTGGTAACTGGCACCTTGAAGGCCTCAGTTTGTCCTTCTGCCTCTGTCACAGATCCAGCTCTCCCAAATGCTTCTGCCCTGACTTCTCGGGGCATCTCAAGAAAAGCGCAGCTGTTTCTCAAATGTTTCTCAATTCTTGTCCTCCTCTATTGATGTTGTGTAGTGATGTTGATGTAAATGGTATCTTTTGTGAGATGGACATTTAGCTTCTGGAAAATGGACCGAAAATCTTAAATTTGTTTCACCTACCTAGCTGGACTGTGCTCAGGTCATTGAGCTGGGAGGATGTGTGTGAAGGGCTCCTGCTTTCCACCAGCTTGTCTCTGCTCTGAGAGAGCCTCAGAGCCTTGTGTGTGTTCACGTACACAACCGCTCATGTATGTGACTCCGACAGGCGCCTTCAGTAAATAGTGTTGGTTGAAAAAACTTCCTGCCTCAGAGAGGCCGTGGGATAGACGAAAGATGGATAATCAGCCTAACTTTCTGACCTCCTGAGTCCAGCAGAAGGCCTTTCTCTACTCTTAGCCAGAGCAGTTGCAGGCAGTGTTGCAGCCCAGCCTGGAATTAATCTGGTGTCCTGTTGCTGAACTTGTCAATAAAATATATTTTTTAAAGTTTTCCTTTTATATATGCAATTTTAAAAATTCTGTTAGAAAAACTGAAAAAGTTGCAGTTCAGTCAGCTCAGCTTTGTGTAAGACATCACAGATGCTTCGGGTGTGGATATTGTATTGTACAACCACATATATTAAATGAGCCAAAGTAAAGGTTTACTCTTCTCTTCTGGTTTTATGGGTTTCGGTTGCATCCTTTGAGTTGTGTTCTCCTTAAATTAGCAAATTTTGAGAAAATTAGATATAAAACATTATAATCTCATTAATAAGAAATTACTAATTGCTTATAAAACAGGCATATCTTTATCTGTACAGGGCTCTCTTAAGTTGCTTAATCTTTTTTTTTTTTTTTTTTTTAATCACTAAGTAAACATGCCTCAGCAGTCACTGCACGTGAAACCAGAACCTGTACATGGACAAAAGCAAACACACTATACTAATTTTCATTAACATAGCTTATCTCCTAGAACATTTATTTTTTCATATCCCTATAAATTGATTTTTCATGTGCTTGTGACTGATATTTGAACTGTGTGTTTGTAGTAACTGACTTCTATAAAAGCCAGGTCCTGGATCTCCCAACATGAATATATTATGGAGGTGACCTAGTGGGTCCATAGTTAAGGTTGCATAGAGTTTTCACTTAAAACAATGTTTAAATCCCTTAATTAAACATTAAAACTCGCACAAATTCTCAAAATGGACTGTTTCAATAAAGAGGATAAACTTTAATTATTTAGGTACTCAATGTTCTTCTTAGCTCTGTATTTGCAGAATTCTGAATGACCTAAAATTATTCCCTTCTCAGATTTTTCCAGAGTTCCCAATACATTCACTTTCTCTGGGKTTTTTTTTATATCTTTTGGTTAAGCCTTTTGCTGATGCAAGTTGTATCTCTCTTGACTTCGCAGAACTATGGCAATTTGTATAAAATGAGCTAACTAAAAAGATACAGCTTTATCTGTAATAATGCATGATACAGAAGAATGTATAGGAGATGTAGGATGGAAAGGCTGTGAATATTCTGTTAGTTTTTTCCATGAGAGTCAAACAGTATTGATTGTTTGTGGACAATATCAGTATGAAAAGCAAAGACTAGAAAGCCTGTTTAAAAGAGAACTACCTTGTGGAAGCAAAATTCAGACTCGTGCTTAAACATGAGTAACACCTTTTCTGTACTGGAAATTATTTCCAACTCAGTCAATGAACAGCAATTACAGTAGCCCCAAACTGGTGTAAACTTCTCTTGACTTTTTTTTTTTTTTTTTCCTTTTCTCTAGGGCCCAGTTCAAGTTTATCAAAATCTGTCTTTTCACTGATTTCAGTGAACTTTGGATTAGGCCCGTTAATTTTTCTGTTCGTTCTACCCCATTGTTACTCTGTTCCTCTGCATAAAAGTCTGTTCTGAGTCCTTTTCTTAGGATAGGGTCTATATAAACCTACAGCTGTATACTCTACTTGATCAGCAAGTACAATTCTCATTTTTAATGTTTATACCCTTCTATAATCACATTCTTCAGCACAGGTGGAAGTCTTGCTAAAAACACTATATTTGCAAACATACATAAATGAAGAAAAATACCTTTAGAAGACAGTATTATATGTATTAGGAGATATTTCCAGGATCTGTATTCAGACTCCTTAGCCTCTAGCTGTACTGACTGAGAGCCTCAGCTCTGCTGACTGGTAATAAAACAAAGTGGGGAAAAAAAAATAAACCTAATTAGCCTGTGGTCTATGGAAAGCTTCTTGTTTAACTCTTTAGATCAGGATTTGTTTTCAGCTGATTGTCACTGTGTTCATGTGTGTTTATTAGTTCAAGTCTCCTGTCTTTTAAAACACCTCAGCTAATACTTTTTAATTACTTTTGAAAAAATTCTTGTCCTGTTATCGGCAGAAAGTAAGGTCCACATAAATACTTATTTATTATTTGAGAGTGCATTGTTTCAAAGTATGTAGTTCTTGAATTTTGGAAAGCGAGAGTGCCATATCCTGAGATTGCATACCATAAAAAGTTAAAATTATCTAGTAATTTGAACAATTGCTTATTACTTTATGCATTGGATGAAAAATGAAATTCACAGGAAGTTCTTTTTATCTCCAACTTATGAATAGGTTCTTGAGCTCTTCCAAAGTAAGGAATTGAAATGTTGGACGTGAAAAGGATTATTGCGCTTGAGCATTGTAATGTTGATGTGAAAAGGCATGTGAACGGAAACTCCTGGGCCTGTAATGTTGTTTTATTGGGAATGTCCTTGCTTTTTAGTGATTCTACTGTTTGCGTGCTTGAGACTCTGAAACAAGCACGGTAGAGAAGAATATATGAGAGTACCTTGTAGTGGATTAATGTGGGAGTCTAATTTTTATGAGTTGGGATCTTTTGCAATATTACCATATTAGTGATATGTTGTACTCTGTCACTAGTTTTGACTTGTCAGCCTATGCAAATTCTTTTATTGGCGGGGGCGACAGGAACAACTCCAAATACAGTGTATCCGTTTTGAGAGCAATGGATTAAAGAGAATATAATTATGCACTCTTTAGTAGCATTCTGCAGTCAGAAATACAGCAACAATTTTATAGAAGTTAAAGTGAGATGAGCGAGAAGGAGTACAGAGAGAAAGTCAGATCCAAGGATTCTTTTAGGGTTTTCTCATGTTTGCTTTTCTTCTGTGGCTTATTTTACTCTCTCCTGGTAGAAATAAAAGAAAGCATTATGGCCTGTTGGTTCCTCCTGTTGATAATATACACTTGATCCCTTTGCTTTGTGATAGTGGTGGAGGTGAATTTATGGATTTACGTTTTGGAGGAGCTCTGAGCTGCCTTAGTGCTTGCCATAGTCTTGTCCCAGCTCTCTGTTATTACAAGAAGCACACTGCAGCCCTGTGAACACTGAGCATTTCAACAAACGCTGTTTCTCAACTGTGGTTTAACCATTTTGTTTGAGAGGATTCAAATTTCCGGCAAATGCAGCTACTGGAAATAGTTTGTTTTGGCACCTTTTGGATTGATTTGGATGGATGGATGGAAATTATTTCAATCTATTTCAGACTGACCAGCTGGATGGTAAAGGTAAGTCTTCATTACCGTTGACTAAGGCTTTGAAGTACCATGGGAGAAAGTCAATTTTTTCTGCAGTCTGTGATCATTCCATTGTTCTTCACAGGTAAAATATAGGTACAGAGTGTTTAGGTATTGTTGCAGTAAGAAGGCAGAACAACACTTAAAATGGGCAAGACATTTGAAATGTAGTTGCTCCCTGACTTCCATCCCTTAAGTTAGCTGGAATTCTGACTTGCTGATTCACTCAGTGCACCACATCCTTGTTTTTATTGAATTAATTTAATTTTCAGTTGGATTTCAACATAACAGCAAAGCATTTCTGGGAGATACTAGTATGTTTGGTAATATAATCATCTCCAAAACTCCTTTTTTTCCTTTCTTTTTCATTTGCTATAATTTCCATTTTTTCCCTGGTACTTGCACTGTTTCATTATAGGGAAAGAACTGCAGACAGTTAAATGAATGTTATTTCTCATATCATCCTCCCTGAAAAAAGAAAAACCAAACAACCTCCCAAAAAACAACTGTTCATTTGGTGTAAGGATCATTATGCTTGTCATTGACCCGACTGGGATGGTCTCTTTGGACTTTCTACTGAGAGAGGGGGAGGTGGAGTTTATAAGCTTATATACTGGTGTGGAGTTCCTTGCAAAAAAAAAAAAAAATTATATATATATATTTTGCATCAGGTTAGTTAATTGCAAGGGTTGTCTAAAATGCAGCATTAGTCTTCCCGAAGGAGGACTGATTTTTTTCCTCCCACCCTTCTTAAATGCCAATGTAAAGCCATTCATTTCTTTTCTGTAGGAAAATAAAAGTTAAGTCCCATCACGCTTCTCTTCCTCTCTCTTTTAACTTTCTGTTTCTTTATCATTTTCACTCTGCAAAATTCTGAGAGGATTGCTATGAGGAGGAAAATAGTCTGGTAAGTGCATATCTTAAAGCCTGTGGCCTTTCGAGGTTTCCCTTCTGGTAAGGTTGAGCTGTGGCTAGGGCTGGGATTGAGACGACAGGGGAGTAGTGTGTAATACTTTCTGCTTCCGATAGCTCTTTGTTGATCTAAGAGAGAGCACTTAGAGAGTGGTAGGTCATTTATGTGATTATGAAGAGCACTTGCTTCTCTCTTATTCAAGATGGAAAAATAATAGTTTTTGAATAAGAGGTCACTGTCAAGATGACATTGAATGTGACTTCTCTTCCCTCTTCATTCCCTCCCCCACTGAAAGAAAAGTAGCACTGCAACTGGTTAGGATAGGGCTGGATTTTTCCAACTCCATGTGACTTTTTCTTCTTTTTGTTTTTCATTCACTTTATTCCTTTCAGTTTCCTCTGTATGTAATGTTTATACTTTTCAGTGGTGTCTGGATATTTATGGTAACTAGAAATTTAAAAATAAATCTAATGCATATAGGTTTTTATGAGTTGTTTTAAGTCTTGTTTTTCCACTTGCAGAATTAAGCTGTGAATGTGTGATGTGGTATCTGCTCGGGTGACAGATGTCCATTCCTGAATGATGCTGTGTTCCCTTTGTGCTTTGTTTATGGAGTGATTTACTTCTAAAATAATCTCTTAATCTTTTCCAAACTACATTTCTGTATATATTGTTTTTACATATGTCATCATTTAAGATAAAATACTAAAAACTGAAATTACTCCTAAATACTTTGTTTCTGAAGCTTTCTGAAGCAACAGTGATACAATACTGTCATTTTTGGTTTGATGTGTCCTTTCAGAAATAGGTTGTGCGTAGTTTGGTTTTGCTTTGGTGATTTTTTGTGTGTGTGTRTTTTTTCCCCATAGTGTTGTAATTTCATTCACTTATCAAATGAAAAGACAGCACTGATTTGTCTTTTTTTTTTGTTAGATTTGCTTTTAAGCTTCAAAAGAGGAGCTGTTACCCTAAATTAGGATGTGATTGCTCAGAGTACAGAACATAATGCATATTTTATGTAAACTGACTAACAGTTAGTTACTGTAGGGTTAATTTACTTAAACTGGTATTGAACATCAGTAAATGCTGTTGTATTTCATTACAGATTTCCTTTAATGAAAACTTTTTATAAAACATCGCTTTAACTTGGGGAGGGGTTGGTCAGTGGGATGTATATTTATAATTCCTTACAGCAGGAAAGACGTTTTTAGATTCTCTTATTTGAAGTCTAAAATCAAGTCTGTAGAAGTGTGTTGAGGTTTTCAGGTCTTTGCCTGTTGACCTGTAGAAACGAACTGGAATTTTTAAACTCTGATTTTTTTGAAAACCAAAACTGTTTTGGAGCTGGTTTGGGGAAAGATAACACTGGAATATTTTGACTGTTAATGTTTTCTATCTTAACTATTTTTTTACGTAATCATGATTTTTCAAAAATCATGATTAGAAATGAACAGCAGTTTTAATTTCTGATTGAAACACCTAAAACAAATAGGAATTGCTGAGGACGTTAAGAACACTTTCATGATTATTAGTGAAGCATCAGAAAATAACAGAAAATCATGTAAAAGCCTGAAAATGAATAGTGACGTCGCTGGTATTTTGAGAAGGAACATGGCTCATGATGGCTAAAGTGTTCTTGCATGTTGGGAGATGGGGAAGTAGGTGAGTCTTCAATTGCCAGACTGTAGAAACTTCTGAAAGCTGGACTGGGCTTCTCATAGAAAACAACTTAGCTTAACTTCAGTCTGAGATCTGGAATTTTTTGGCTGGTAGTACTCCATGTTTTCCTTATTAAATATGAAAACTCAGGATCGGTCTTATGTCTAGATGATTAGTACTAAGCAATCACCACTGAACAAGAGTAGTAGTTGTGTTAGTCTTCCTGGGAGGCCTTGCTGTAGTGCAGCTGCTTAAGGTAGTAAGAGTTGTCTCATTTTCCATGTTTCTGGAAACCTGCTTACCCACTTTTTGGACCTGGCTTTGACAAAGCTTGCGACAGTTTGAGCTGTCTGATCGTTTGTCTGGTTATTGGGATGTGACAGCGTTGACGGTTTAGTTTGTACCAGGAGTGTACTTTAGAAGTGACTCTCCTAGTTGTGTCCCACTACCGTACTTCGATTCATGTTACCCAGCAGGCTTGGAGCAAACCGGATGCCTTCTGGATGAAACTAAATTCAAAAAGGTGCTCCGGGAGCCTGCTGAACACGCTCCAGCTGCTAGCAGGTCCTTGGGCCACAGGTTCGGACCGGAGCTGGTGCAGGGACCCCTCTGAAGCGTGGACAGCCCAGGTGTCAGGTCCTCGGCACCCACCTCTCCTCCCCCCGGGTCCGCTCTTGTGGGGCTGTGCTGCTTGCGGCCGTAAGCATGGCCTTTGCCTCGGCAAAAAGTACCGGTGGGCTTCATCCCAGTGTTTTACATAAGGTCTGGATCCAGAGTCTTCTGAAGTCTTTGAATGACTTATATTGACTTTAATAGGCTTTGTGGCAGGCCCTAATGATTTGGTTGTGATCTGAAAAGGGATGTACAGAGACTTTTATATAATGAGAAAATGTTACCTTCTAAAGAATCAAGTTCAAATAGCTTGATCAGTTCTCGAGTGAAAGTGAGCTTCTTGCTATCTCCTGAAATCCGTTTGTTCCTGTCAAAAAAAAAAAAAAATTGTCACAAAATTAGTACTCGATTCTCAAGTAAGGCCAAGGTTGAAATTAGCAGAGGAGTTTCAGGTCATGGATTGAACTGCACTGACAAGCAGTGGAGAGACTTGCACAGTGCAGCTGTCTGCTCCTCTCAAAATTGTGCAGTAAGCCCCTCATTCTCATGAACAGTAGCTTTTTTCACAATTTTAAAGTAAAAAGACAGGAGAGAGGAAGGAAGAAATAATACTTAATGTTTATTTCTGTTAATATTATTCTGAGACAAGTGATGCCATAGGTCTAAAAATCATGGCTAATTAAAAATCTCAAGKTTTTTTATAAAAGAGATGATGGAAGAGAAAACATTTCACTGTCCTACTAATTGAATAACAAAACTGCCAATTCTTTCCATTTCCCCCTATATCTGACATGTTCCTCCCTAAGTTTTTCTGTCTTTCTGGAAAAGTTTTTCAAATTACTTTGTTGGTATGTAACTACTTTTTTTTTTTTCCTCCAAGTAAGGTATTCTGTTTGATCAGTATCCAAAAAAGTTTCCCTTTTTCCCCTTTTCCAGAATCCTTTCGTATGAGCTAGGAGATCAGTTTATTTCTTTAACAAATTAATCTGGATGACTTGGATCTGTTGAGCTTCTGCTTCTTTATTACTTACTCTATTTATTTGATCTTCCCCAAAATTAAAAGTTCTGTACCTCATCCTTTTTTTCCAAAACAGATATATACTATAATAATATTATGTTTAAACAATTCAAGTAATAAATGGCAAGGAACAAAGTGTAGCTCTATTTCATCAGTGGACTTAATGATGTACTAGAATATATATTCACAATTACATGTAATTGTGTGTGTGCTCCTGTAATGGCTTGTCTTCATATCTTTATTTGTACAAGTTTTGAGGCATAGAAGAGTTCCTCTGAATTTGCATTGGGTTTGAATTATCACAGTTACCGTTCTTGTTTTACATCTGTGTAATTACTTTGAAATCATTGAACTTGCACGAAGTTGCAATAGTGGTGAATTAGGGTTGCTCTTTTGATTGTGCTTTTTATTCTGGTTCAAATATTTTACTGATCCAGGTGAGGATGAAATGTTGCGCTAAGCTGTGAGATGTTTTATTGATTGAGTTCATGCTGCTTACCTGTCAGCACTTCCGTTCTTAGAAGCTGTATTTAATGTAGTTATTTCTCTGCACCTTGGAAATGCAAAGGAGTGTTGTCATCTGAGAGAAAAGTTAAATCAAAATCCCTTGGTTTTCTACCACATACATCCTAACTATAGCTGAACAAAGTGGTTCTGAGGATCTTGCACTGTGTTTTTGGTAGAAGCATTATCCTGTCCTTCATCTTTGAGTACAACAGTGAATTAGCTTTAATAAAATGAAACGGAGACCTCCTTTGGACTCTTTTGATGTTTCCAGTGTGCTTGAAGTAATGAATTATCTTGTTAAAAGGAAAATATAGGTTGGTGTTATCAGAAGGTGAAGGGTGTTGGTGGTATTTGTAATAAATAAAAAAAATGTCTACAGGATGTGCATGTGTTTGTGTTTTTATTAGTTGTTTGCAGTCTCAGTGTTCCTCTCATCTTTTAAATACAGACCTTGGAAGTGATGGAAGGAGACTGACTGATAGTCCTCAAAGAAGCCAGCCCTGCAAACTATCCTTTTGTTTCATTTTCAAAAACTCCTCTATCAGAGGGAAACAGTCCCTGAGATTGTGCATGCTGTCATGCCAATCTGGAGAATATTGTTTGCTGCTGGGCCTGGTGTTGCCGTGGCCTCCGCCACATGGCTTATTAACTCATCGTGGGACCTTTGACTTGCCGGGCTGTGAGTTGTGGTGGCTTGCGCTGCCTGACATCAGACGTGCGCGGCTGGAAGGGGTGCTGTGCCACCACTGAACCATCTTCCCCCCTCCTTCTCTTCAAGATTAGAAAAGCAGGTGTTAAGTCTTATTTAGAGAATTTATTGTTATCTGTTGCTGACGCTTTGGAGACCACACTGCTTACCTGCCTAATAGCCAAATGCAAGCTAATAGTCTGTACAGGCCATTGAAGCCTAAAATCCTGCTAATTCCTTCCTCTAATGAATAATCCCTGATCTCTCTATGTGCCTTGACTACAGAAGGGCTAATTATGAAATTCATTGTAAGGAAAATTTAGGACTCCTGATTTCTGTGCCTGGGATTTATAAATAAATAATGTATCTGCATGTATACCATGTACAAAGTATAGCTTTCATATGTAAAGTTAAATATCCCTGAAGATATTTAGTTAAAATAAATGGTATTGTAAAACATTTCTTTTGCTCGGTGGATTAATCGCTCATAGTTTAGGGAATAGGTTGCCGGTTCTGTATGAGAAGGTCGTTCATTTTTAACCCTTAGGAGAGACATTGTACTTTGTGCTGTTGAGTCAATTTGTTAATAGCTTAGAAGAAAGAAGCTCCTTGAAGCTGAAGATTAGTAGGTGGGCATTCCCAGCTGGGCTTGGGAGCCCATGCGCCGGTAACTGGAGAGCCCATTGCTCTCCCATGTCGACTCTTCAGAGAAATGTTGCCATTCCATGTTTAGAAATCTGAGAGGATGGCAAATTTTGTTCTTYGGGTTCGAAGAATGCTTCTGAGAAACAATTCTAATGATTTTTTCATTTAAAGTTTAAAAAAAGAGGAAAATATCTAAGCAACCAAAGTATCGGAGTAGAGCTGTTGCATAAATTATAATGAGCACCAGAGGACACAGGATGTGTTCATTCCCAAGCTGCATGATTATTTTGTGTTGTGAAGGGTTAGCTTTTCAATTGCAAAGCTTAATCACTTTTCAAATGAATATTTCATAACAGTTATTTTTTCATCAAATATACAACGATGTGCTTATTTTGTGCCTCATGTGGTAGACATTAGTTTTCAGCAGCTTTAAATTCCCTTTATTTTCCCTCATCTCCTATTCTTGTTTTCAGCCATGGATGGGCAAGAAAATGTTCTTGACTGTTTCCGGATGAGTGGCTAATCTTGTGGCTAAGAGATAGTATGAGCCCAGAAGTTTTAGTAATATTAGTCACAAATTCTTAAATCATTCTTATTTAATTGGTGCTGAGTGCAGCTTGCATGACTGATTTAAAATGTTTTAAACTTAATTTAAGAGGAAAACACAACTGCTGGAGACCTCTGCCACTTCTAGTAAGCACTGTTTAGTGTTACAGCACAGCTACTCTACTCACATACCCAGCTATGGTCTATGCCTCGCACTTACTGAGGCGCTGCACTTGGGTTCTGGCATTTGTATAGTCTTCCTTTAACCTCCAAATACAGTTTTTCTTAGGTCCTGATCCTGTGTTGAGGTTGTCCCACTATCCCCATGTGTCCATGCACACAAAAATTGGTTCGCTTTGAGAGTGCTGCAGCGTGATTYGGCTGTGGTATGGTCTTGTATTACTATTTGCCAGAGAATTTAAAAGTCCAAGTCAAAGTCAGCTGTTGAAAACAGGTAAATAGCTCTTTTTTGATTCATGAAAGTACCCATAATTCAGAGTGCACCATATGTGTATTCTTCATTTGCTATGTAGGAAAATACAACTACAAACAAGACCAAGTATTTGACCCCTTTATATTATTAACCTTCTGAAAAATTTTGTGAGCAGTGACCTGCAAACAGCTTGTACTTCTGGATTGTTTTACTGTATTTTGGCTTGTTGATGATGAGATAATAAAAGCTGTAGTATTCTCTTATTATTTTTGTTCCTGGATGCTGGCAGTTGCCATAAAAAGACAAGGGGTTGTCTACCTGCCGTACAGCTTCTTTTTGCTAGAAGAGTTGCACCGGGGGGGAGAGGAGGGGGTGTCTATATAGTTATCTATATATCTCTATAATATAAGTATTTGGAATTGTTGTGGCTTATGGTATATTTTGGATAGCAAAGAGCTGGTATGATTGTCCCACTACCTATCCTTGAGACCCTGACATTGGGGGAATTTCTGTAGCCCTGCTAAGTTGTCTCATTGCTGATTTCTAGAAGATCTCTCTCTTGAGTGCTTTGGCAGATGGATGAAAATTAAATAAACATGGAGGCTTTAAATTATACTAGGGGGCCAAAGTGGCCTGAAAACAGGAGAAATGCAAAGTTGATGTTAAAGGCACCCTTACTTCTTTTTGTGTTCCTTTATTCAAGAATTCCTTTGTTACTCACCCGTCCAGCCCGTTGTTCAAAATTAAAACGTGTTTCTTTGAAGTATGCAATAAAAGAAATGCTTACAAAAAGTATCAAGCATTGTTTTGACTAGACAGACTGCTTATTTTTCTTTTCTGGTTATTTCACTTTTATACTTTGCAATGTATTTCACGGTGGACTTAGATGCATACAGAATATAGTATTTTATTTTTTTCCTTCAAAACCCGTAGTAAATCTCTTAAACTCATTTTATCATTTATATAAGGTCAAGTTAGTCTGGAAGGGGAGGCAAGTGGAATGCATTGCATCTGTGCCCACATATACTGAACTAGTGATCTGAATAGAAGACTTAATTGCTCTAAAGCTTTACACCATTGATACTTTGTCTAGAAAGAGTATCCTAGGGGATTTTCCAGACATGCACTGTTCTATACAAGACAGCAATGTTCAAAATTCAAGTATGCTCAAATCCTTTAAATCTTGGAAAATCTGTTTAATGGTCATTCTGTCAAAGAATATCTGTTCCGCATTTCCTAGTCTTTTTCTAGTTCTTTTCTTTTCACATAGTGACATCATATTTGCCAAGATGGACTAACTGCATCATTTTTTTTAATCAAGTACAGGGACTATTAGATCCAATGACACAGTTGCTATTGTCTTGCGTTTCTGTACAAGTCACTTTTTTCTGTCTTGTGTCTTTTGTTTGCATAGTTGAAGTCAACTATGGAACCATTAAAAAAAAAGTCATTTTTCTTTTTCTGTTGTTTAATTTACAGCTACTACAGAAGCCTGTGAATGATTGGCTATTTTTAAACAGCATAAAGTCCATACTGTTAAGTCTTGTTATTATATGCCTGCTTAGAAATTATGATTTTTTTTCTTTCTCTCTGTGATTTACAGGGTAACTACAGAATATTCTTTTAAGAGCCACTTCCCTTGTCTTTCTATGAATGTGGGAAGAACAGTGTTTTATATGCTGTATCCCCTTCTGATCCATAATCTTTTTTCCTGTACATTATTTGGTTAAAATTTTTAGCTTTTCAGTTGTATTTGAAATCTGCAATTGTCTATAACTTTGTATGGTTTCTGTGCATGAAATAAATATCTTTAAATGCCTTGGACACAAACAGCTTTACAGTCAAGCACATAGATACCTGATCAAGGCTTATGAATTACTGACTCTTTCAACATCTTATTATGTGGTTGGTGGTCATAAGTTGCAAGCACATAGTATACTGTTATTTTACATTGTCACACTAAGAATGCAGGGTTCTTTAGACAGATTTCAGGTTCTTTAGTGCATAAAACAATCTACAAAAATAGTTGGCGTGCTGTTAGGAATTAGATGGTTTTGAGTTGTTGTTAGTACTCTAATATAAACTGAGTAGACATTAATGTATCTACGTGACCTAAGAAAGCGGTGGCTGAGCTCACAAACAACAGTGAGTTTCTTCTCGCAACAGTCCTGGGAGGTAGAAGTTAGATTATTACTATCCCTGCTGAGTATCTGTGGCACAAAAAGATTAATTGATTTGCCCAAGGTCATAGAGGAAGTTTGAGGCAGAGGTGGAATTGCATCCAGATACTCTGCATCCCGGTCAGATGCCTTACTCCCAGGACCAAAACCCTTTACTATTTGTGCCTTTGTTTGCTTAACAAGGTGTTCCTTTTGTGGTGTCTAAAAAGCATTATTTTGTCTTTTACAATCCTTACCCAGATGGAATTGCGTTACTCAGTGTGCATTTTGTTCTGAATAAAAACTTAGTAAAAAGGATTTTTAGGGACCTCGGGTTTAAGTGCTATCTGTTCTTTCATCTCTTCATTCTAAAATTAAGAATAGTTGTGCTTTGTTTCATTAAGTAGATCAGAATGCTAAAATGTGATCTAAGCAAAATATGTATTTTTAATTAATATATTTTCCCCCAATGTTTTTGTGGGAGAGAATTCATCAAAATAAATGATTAAACTGTCAAATGAATATTAGCTGTTTTGTGGTTGGTTGATTCATTACATGCCTTCCTGTGTTTGGACTCAGTGTGTTGAG
Source organism: Apteryx rowi (assembly GCF_003343035.1). Classification (NCBI taxonomy): domain Eukaryota; kingdom Metazoa; phylum Chordata; class Aves; order Apterygiformes; family Apterygidae; genus Apteryx; species Apteryx rowi. The sequence goes on along the minus strand of NW_020451066.1, from coordinate 281,638 downwards.
CAGTGAGTAGGAGCTGAGGCTGTCCAAGGGGAGTACCACAGTGACCATTAGCAGTTGATTAAAAGGGAAGTGTATGCAGCGAGGAACTGCTCATAAATTATGTCATTCCAGCTGGAGTTTATCTGTGTAAAAGGAGCTGCCAGCATCCTTATTTCTTCATTTGGCATTTGAAAATAYGTGTGCAGTCAAAAAGTATTAGATAATGTTCTGTCAAAAACATCTGTGCTCACGCTTACCTTGTATATACTACGTGTACGTATAGCGCTTGTGAGGAGCTTTAGCCAACGATGAGTCCTGTGAGATAAGACCGCGCAGAGCAGCTGGCAGTACGAGCCCACGTGTTGGCTTGCCCCCAAGGTGTAACTGTTTGTAGGCCTGTACGAGAGGCTTAGTCTTTCCTGTCCAGACAGTGAATGATTTTGCTGTGGGGAAATCTGCATTAAGTCTTTGCAGCTTGTGGTCAAAGTGGATTTTCAATCAGTAGCCCAAGGCACGCACTTTATATATTAAGTGCCTTGATGTGGTGCCCTGCTTTGCCACAGACACTTTTGAACCTCAAAGAAATCTCCTAACTATAGATGTTAAAGAACAATAATGTTGAATGATTTTTTTTCTCTTCATTCAGTATTTATATTCAGTTTCCCTTTACACAAAAAAGAAAGTGCTGAAAAGTTTCATGAAGTGAATTCAAGTCAAAAGTGTTTAACGTATGTGAAGGAAATGAAGCTTAGATTTCAAGCAGTGATCAATGAAGTATAGTATTGTATGATCATTACTGAGCAATAAAGCAGGAAAGGAATTATCACAAGGATGTATATGCCATTCATCGTACCTTTTTAATACCTCTTTTTCTTGCTTGCTTTCTTTTTATTGTCTCCTACGTTTTATATTCTTTGATCCTATATATGGGAACGAAGTTCCCTCCTCCTTTCTGACATTTTCACCCACCATTATACAATGCAAGCTCAGAGCAATACTTCAGGGGGAAAAAAAGTCTATATACGAAGTGCTTTAAAACTCTGAATAGAATTAAAATACCTTATGCTTTAGGTTTTGTAAATGTTGCCAGAATTACTGCTATGGTGCATTTATTCCAAGTGTTGTCAGAAAGTTGGCAGCTTTGTCTGCTGAGAAACAAATGAATTGAAAATTAGAATAAAACATCAGCATCATAATGTTTCCTCTAGATGTGCTATGAGTGAAAAATTACATCGTATCAAAAAATATTGTGCCTTTCTCACTGAGGGAGTCATCAAGGTTTCTTTAATTCTGTTTTCCAGTTTTGCCACTGTTATTCTCTGTGCAGTCAGTGATCGAGATTGCCAAATATTTATTATCCCTGTGTATCAAATAAAAATAATTAACTACTATTGAGGTCCTGTGTATGTAAGGAGGCTCAAGAGCCTGAGATGAAAGGAACAACGCTACAGTTGTCCTCTTACGGCCTCTTGGGCCAGTGTTCCCCATGATTTATTTTGGCATGCTTTTCTTGGAGCTGGTGGTGGTTGTCAGTGAAACTGGGCATCGGTTGATATCGTGGCAATCCTTCTGCAGAATCAGCCTGGTTAATAACAAGTAAGTTGAGGGCTTGCAGCATAACGCCAAGCAACGAAAAAGCTAATGTAAATTATTGAAGTTTCTGTTTTGCAGCTAGCACCCGCACAGTCCCAGTCTGGGGACAAAGGGTGACTCAGCGTATTCCTGACGAGAGGGGTCCGGCTGACGTGGTGCCCTAAAATGTGACAATAGGTCTCTGAAGGATGAAAAAATAGGAATTCCTAATTCCTGGGGTAAATTAGTGCTTGGTATTGCACCCCAGAATTTTTTTTGGAGGGAGATAGTGTTTAAAAGGTTTTTGAAGAGTCGTTTCAAATGAGCAGAACTTTGAGGAATCTCTCTTGAAATATTCTTAGTTAAGACGCCCAGAAATTATCTCAATGCACTATGTAGATATTAATCAGTGTAGGTGGAAAATGGGAACGTACGTGATTAGTGATAGTATTTTACCTTTAAACCTTGAAAACTGCAGAAAAATGAAACGCTCTCAAATCTCTTGTCACCCCCAAACAATCTAAGGCACTATTTTGACTCTGTAATTACCAAGCCTAATTGGTTAATTTCAGAGAGGAACAGACCAACCTATAAAGGCTCGCAGCACTCTTTTCAAAAGAGCAATGGGATATAATTAAAATGATCAAGTGGATCTAATTCTGTGGTTTGGGGGGGGGTTCTTTGCTCGTAAGGTTACTCCAAATTGAATTAGAATTGGCATATATAGCATTTAATGAGGTAACATCCCTAGACAAAACATCTGACTCGCTGTTTATTTTAGCCTGCATTTATTGCAGGCTCTTATAGTAAGAGCTTTGTCTAATGGTCCTACCAAACTAAGTGCTGCTCCCAGCTTAGCAGTTGGCCTGCTACTATTTGGCTTTGGGAGAGCATTAGGTTCTCGACTGTAAAATTGGTTTATGTATGTTTCTGAGGCATTCATCACTGTGACAACTGTGCTTAAGGAAAAGAAAAACATAGAGGTGATGCTCCTTGTATTCCTTTTCATGGGTAGTGGTGGTGAAAGCATTTAAACAGGACATTTCCTTCCACCATTTACCTTCACTGAGTAGCTTTGTAATAACCAGAGTAAACCTGCAGTCAGATTTAGAACAGAATTTTCTTACGAAATATTTTCCAACCATATTTTTCTGGGCTGATTTAGATGTGATTTCCCACTGGACACCCATTTTGCAAAATTTTACTGTTCGTTTAGGGGCTGATAATACCTGGCTGGCTGGTAGGTTTGGTTATTTGTTGGGGGGGGGGGGGKGGAGGGTTGGGTTTTATGTGCTTTGCCAAAAGTCAGGTTAATGAGTAAACACCATTCTGGGCTTAAAATTCCTATAGGAATTCAGTTATATCTTAAAAATAAATAAAAAACACAATCTGGATAACTTCATAGTCAAAACAGGTTAGATTGACTACAGTAGGAGGTTTTTTTGTTTTGTTTTAACTCTACTGGGTGTGTTATCTTATAAAGCCTTGTAATAATAAAACCATATGAGTCTTCAGCATATTATTCATATTCCTTAGCATATCACAAAGGAGGCATTATGGAGTCTTGCATTTTAAAATAAAATATTCTGTAAAAATGATGAAGTTTCTCTATTAATATATGTGGAGGGCTAGTGGGGAGAGGGAGTGGCCACAACATGGATGAAGTCAGCTGTGCGGAGGTGGGGGGGGGGGCTTTAACAGAGCTTTCCTCTTGTTTCTAAGCAAACCTTTATGTACACACGTGCACACAAACACATGCACACCAGTCCATCTCCTGGTGGAACAGATAGGCTGTAATTAATAGATATCTGAGTACTGAGGAGACAGAATAAAGTTCCTGACAGGTGCTTCCATTTCTAGCTCGGTGGTTGCTTTGTATGGGAAGACAGGCCTGATGCTGTGACCAGTTGGCATCACCTAGGAGAGCAGAGGTTAATGTTTCAAAGGAGGAGGAAAAGCTGTTTGTAGGCAAGCGACACTGAAAGGAGAAATGAATATTTTAATACCCGTGGTCAAGGTCAGTGGGGTTGTACTACACGCACATGTTCCATTTTGGCTGGACCCCTTCGGAGCACCAGTTGTCTGTACTGTGGGAATGGAGCAGAGGTCTACCTTAACAAGTACATTATAATGCTCCTCTCTCCTCCTTTTTCTCATGTACGTAGTAAAACTTTTATAAAAGAAGGGGCTGGAAAGAATTTGATAAGGATACATGGCTTTTTATCATAATCATCTTACCAAGCAATTGTTGCCTGTGATGTCTGAAGTGATTGTAAACTAATACTGTACTTCTTCCGCAGACTGACAAATGCATATCAACTGAATTACTGGCATCTGTAAAGGCTTTAGGATTGTTCCTAATATTTCTCTTTCTGTTGATCTTAAACAATGTTCACACCATTTGTGATAGAAAAAAAATTGAGTAAGCATGAAAAGGAACCCTCCCACCTATGTATTTTTTTTTTCTTGGCTTGCTTTTACTGTATTGTGCTCAAGAGAGACATAGCTAAAGAAACAGTGATTCTGTCTACAGCATTCTGAAATAATTACTTTCCTGCTTTCAGTAAAAAGCTGAAATAGGTAGCTGTAATAAAAATAAGTTTGGAAAATATTAGTAAACATTCTCTAATATGCTGGTCTTGCATCCACCAAACACTTATTAGAAGCCTTTGATGTCCAGTGTTTTCATTCCAATAAATATTTGTATAAAATATTTGAAAAAGAAAAAAAAGGACAGTTGGACAGAGAGGGAAAGTCCAAATTGTGGAACAGAATTTTAAAATTTAAAAAAATATAATTCAATGTATATGTAATTCAGTTGCAGATACATAATTCAGTGTAATTTATTTCTGCGTTCCATGTTTTTAATTTCTTGTGTGCAATTAGATGTATGTAATAACAAGAATAATGTTCAGAACTCTACTTCTTAGGGGCGTAAAGCCTGTAGTTGTTGATGGGAAAAATGCTGTGTAAAACAAGTGGATTACACTAACATTTGAAATCTCTCTTTTGGGTTTTTTTGTTTTGTTTTGTTTCTTTAACATGTCTAGCAACTACTGAGCCAACTATGTAGAAGCCTTTACCCTTCTAGGTCAGATTCCAGCAAAGCCTTGTTGCTTTTATAGAATAATGCCATACGGCAAACTGACTCAGCTTTAAGCACTGCATATGGTCCCAAGGGGAGAAATTACCCATCCAAATGACGGATGGATGGCAGGGAGGCAAGTTAGGAAGTAGCTTCAGTGTGCTTATATTCTGTTTCACTAGGGCTGCAAACATTCAAAATAGCTACTTGGTGTATTTGAATTTGATCCTTATAATAGTAAGGAGCATAAGAGGATTGGAAATAAAATACGAACAATAGCTATTTCTCTTTACAGTGCTTCTGTAAGGTACTTTTGATACATTGAAGAGAATTAATGTCTTTTGGCATGGTTTGCTTCATTTTTCCAGAGCGGATCTGGTAAGCAAATGGGAATCAAATATAATTGTAATAGCCCATTTCTCCTTCCTAAATAAAGTTTGGTATGCTCATATTAACTCGTGTGTCAGTAGTTGCTCAGTTCATATGAGTAAAAGTCAGTTTATAGTAACTAGGAATTTGACTTTATTTTCTCATACTCGAGGCTTTTTTAGGAACCTACAGCTGTAAAGGGCCTTAGTTGGGTTTCAGTCTATATTAAATGAGTGTAATAGCAGAAGGTTAAATTACGTATTCTGTGGTTTAAAAAATAAAAATTAAATATTAAATATCAAGCACTAAAAGAGATGCTCCAAAAAAGAGAATGGTAGGGGGGGAAATAACAATTTTGTTGATCTGACAGTTCTTTTAACATATACTGTAACTGCCATGAAATTTGAATAAAAATTCATTAACTAAAATGCATTAATGGTAGCTGCCCTGCAATCTAACACTATTGCTCATCCTACCTTTTTACTTTTTTTAAATAACTGATCGATCTTCTCACTCTACGTTTATAATTTGGGTTAGCTGACAAGGTCCTTATTGTTCGTTGTCTGAAGGAAATTATGCTTCAGTCAGCGGCAGATTGATTGAGCTCATTGAAGGACTGAGGATAGAGTTAGGGCTTCAGTTGCATGTATAGCAATGTTGGCTCCTCCCAAAATCTTGGAAACCATAAAAACAGTAGAGGATGCTCTGTAGTGTTTGGGGGTTTTAAGAATTAAAAATTAGAATTAACTGATATTGGATATTTTGCAACTCTTCTGAAGATTTATACTAAAGTGAGAAATTTGTTGGTATYGTAAGGAATAACACAATTTTTAGTGCAAGCTGAGCCATTCTCTTATTGATAGTCTTGAGTAAAGCACTGAACCATCCTGGAAACTTTGTGAAGAAAGGGACCTAACTGAGAAAAGGTTGTGCATCTGGATAAACTTTCTCAGTTTCACTCCTGACAAAGATAAGAACCTTTCCCGAATTTCATGTTCTGTGTTTCCAGTCAACTGAGCAAATTTCTGAAATAATTCCATTGTCGGCAAAATAAGATGTTTGTTTAGAGCAATGTTGTTTACTTGAACAGGCAGAATCTTCTAGCTACTGAAGTATCAGACCTAGGATGTAATAACTGGTTAACACCCTTTCCCCCCTCTTCAAGTTGCACGTTATGTGGTTCTTGCATATGCTTGTGGTGTAAATACTGCAAAGTATTTACATTCTCTCTACAGATGTTGTTGAGTTGACCTCCTGTGTTATCTGTACCTGTTCTTCTTTGGTGAAAAATTATTCAGTTCTCAAATTTCAGTATAGCACCAGCTTGGAGTAGTATATTTTGTGTTTACTGAAGTAAGGCTAAAAGCTGATAAGAGAAGTCTTTAAAAACCTATTTGAAACTGAGTACTAGATTATATGCTTGAAAGGAAGTGAATAGGTATCTTTCACTGATGACAACCAGGACAGATGGAATTCACTTTCTAGGCTAACCTAGTATTTCAGATTGTTCACAAAGAGCACTGCACCTTACAACTATTCAAAGATATTCCAAACCAAATCCATTATTTTCAAGGGAAATAATTTATATTAAAAAGTCACAATAAGTTACTGTTAAAAATTGCTATTGGGTGTTTACTTTTTGTTTTAAATGTTTTTTTTTCCTTAATTTGATCCTAGTTGCTGCTAAAACCTGCTTTACTGGAACCTAAGAATGTCTCTAGACTATCGTGGATTCTTGGTTCTTTCCTTTAAATTTTAGACAAATGGTGGAGGGAGAGGAGAAAGGTTTTCTGTGTATATTGCAGAATGAGATGGAGTAATTCGGTAGTTCTGGTTTAATATCTGCATTGAAAATCTGTATATTTTAGTTTCCAGGCATTTTAAAGTTCCATTGGCTTAACCAATTTAACTGTCAGTACCGATGCTTTTATGCATTCATACCGTACTCGATGCTTTTTTGTACTGGTGGTTATGAACAGCAGGTGACTGGATAACTCCTTCCTCTCTCTCATTTTGAGGGACAGGTGGTAATCATGAGGACCTCTGTTTGCAAGTTCCTATCTCCAGTAGGGACACACCTAATTAAGAATTGTGTTTATTTGGTGTATGTGTTCCCACATTTCTGAAGGTCTAGGTACAATTAGCATTGCACAAAATGCATTTACTGTTTTTCGAAGAGATGCTGCCATTTCTTTCTGGAATGGGCTGGAGACTGTTTGAATTCCAGGTTCAACTGCGTTGCTGTCTTCTCCCTCATCATTCTTAGCAGTTGGAGAAAGCCTGTTAGCATCCCTGTACTATAGATGATCCCTTGTCCTTTTCTTAAGCTGGTAATATTGTCCCCAAAATCTTGCATAATTGGTCTTTCTTGTGGAAACTTGAAATGGTTAAGCTTCTCCCTGAAGTGTCTTGCATAAGAAATTAAACCAGGATATTGTATATTTTCAGGGTAGATCAGTCGTGAAGAAATACATCTCTGTCTACACGTACCAATTCTAGCAGTCCTGCATTGTTGGTGGGTCTACCCTATTTCTGCTGCATGGTCCTTGTCTTCAAGATGCTTATGCAAGCACTGACAGACCGCCATCAGATGATTTCTAGTATGCACTAACCAGAGGAGATAGGAACTTAAGCAGATTGCTTTGGTGATCAAGAGAATTAGGGGCCTGATCGTCTGGATCTGTGCTGAATTCACAAGAAAGATCTTGTACTGCCCGTTAATAGAGAAGTCATTTATTACTAATACTAATGTTTCCCTTTAGGACAGGAATTGCAGCTTCTCACTGAAGCACAGGAATGCTTTTCTGCTCGCTTCCCGATGAGCTTTCTGAGTTGGTATTTCTTGGGAAAACTTGGTAGCTTTGTCTCAGTTTTACAATGAAGAACGTGAGTGAAATAGTTCCTGCTGACTTCAGAAACTGAACTCTTTGCAACAGACATGATACTATTCTTGAGAGAGGAACATGCTTTCATGTAAAATGTTCTTCTAGCCAGTAGACTGAGAGAAAATATACCTTGAAAGATACGTTTCTGGCACATACGGTTTACATTTAGCTGACCGCAGATTTCATTTTGGAGGGCTGAGGAGCCAGTTTGAGCTGAAGAATTATGTAGTGTCTTCTAAGCATATCATGATTCTCTGCCTTGCTGTTCTCAAGCTCAGTGCTGCTCACAGCACCTTCCTCACYTCCAAATACAGGCTCCATAAACACCCTGTCTTGCTTAAGAGGGAAGTAGTGTCTATGTAAGTAAAGCAAGCAGGAATCTAAGAGCATTTTTCCTAAATTGGGTTGCTTCTCTGACTGTATCAGACAAATTTTAACCTTCCTGTTCCAGGAAAAGAATCAATACAAGCAAATTAGATAATCACCTTTTTTAAAATGTGCTCGTTCAGATGATAGCATGTTTGGAAGAGTCAAAAAAAGAAAAAAAGAGGACACCCCCAGAACCAACAGGAAAGAGGAGGTGGAGGTTATGTGGCCTTAAACAAGATCCATATTTCCATTGGCTGTTTACATAACTTGGCTGTCAGGCTTGTTTATGAATACAGAAAGGTGAAAAGGCCAGGACTGCTAGTAGAGTCCTTTTTACTGTGTCAACCCCTTGAAAAAAATGAATACTAGCTTGTTTTGCTATTTCATTTCAATCTGAAGACGATCCTTCCATGCTATTGCCTTAATCCTAGAGGAGAGCTCTGATGCAATCCTTTGTATACAGGGCCCATAAGACCAACTTACTTGGGATAGCCGACGTAAGGAAAAAAAAACCAAAAAACTTCCTTTTCATTCTCTTTGAGGGTAAGGAAAATCAAGATTAATGTTATTTAAATAGATAACTCTGTCAGCAGCACACAGGCTGATGGCCCTCCCTAATATTGTTAACATAAAACACCTATCAGCTGGAACTACTTTACTTCCCTTAGGCTGAATAAAGGGAGGATTCAGATTTAAAAACAACCCCAAAACTGAAAAGTTTCCACTGGTTGATCTGTGTATGTATTCTCTGAGCACTTGTTAGCTCTGACATTGTCCTCTGTGAGTATTTTATGTGGGTAATGTGCAATGGCTAATGCTTGACTTTCATTTCTTGCAGTGTGGTACATTTTACCTGTTCTCCCCAGACTTTTATTTTTTCAAGATATGAGAGGGAACAATACTGTTGCAGGGTATTCTGGCAGTTTATGTTCATGTGAAACTAAAGCAAGACTTTAGGAGTTGAATGTAATCCATGTAGCTTCTTTGTTGTTCCAGCCTCTGTATTTTTAGACTCTGGCTCTCTGTAAATGCCATTCAGCCAGTATCATTGGGAGGCAGGGCACAGAAAGGGAAACTTTTCACTAGATAATTTTTTTTCAGACTCCCATTTCCATCCATACGAGGGCCTTGTCTTCAGTCAGGAAAACATCCAGAATTTGTGCTAATGCCTGTTGTGTCTTCTGTGTTTGAAGATTTTAAGCTGTGGGGTATCTTCGTGAAGAGGTTGGCAAGAGCTTTGTCCCCTGTTTAAATGGAGAGGTTCAGCGTAAGGTTTCACTAGCTACGGATTTGCCATTTAAGCAGAGGCGGGTGGGAGTACCAGATCAGTGAGATGGAGAAGTTCTAAGAAAAATAAATATTTAGAAAAATAAATTGCAACAAGGAGGAGGAAACCCCAAATTCTTGAGTCTTTGTGACATTTTATATGAGGAAATTTAAACTTCAGCAATGTAAGGAAACACGTGAATGTTTAAAAGACAATAAAAACTTAGGAAGAAGCAGAAATAAATCTTTGAAGTGTAATTGCATGGCRATCTTCTCCAATTTAATTGATATTTAAACATTGGGTAACATGGACCTTTGCCATTTAACTGACATTAAAGACCTTGGTTAACTTTTGGTTCTGAGCTTTTTATTTTATTACACTGGTTTGTTTGTTTTATCTTAATTTCACTTTAGTGTGTGGATCCTTGTAAAATACATTTTTTTCCTTTTCAAAAACAAACATCAAACATCCAGAATATCTGTTTTGTTTTAATATTTAAACATTTACACACATCTTGGGCATAATTGTATATGCATTTTATAGCATAGAAAAGCAAACCATATTGATTGTAAATCATAAACATCTGCATTACAAACCAAAACCATACTTTTTTGTGCACCTTGCTTTTACTTAAGAAGTTTTTCTTCTCATCATACTTTAAATATTTCATTTTTATTAAATAATTGCTGCCATTACTTTTGGCTTGTTCCACACTCCCCCCCCCCCTTTTTAAACCGTTCCTCTTTTCTTCCCATCTGTTCTCGGCATTGATAACTTGCTTGGAATAAAAAAAAAATCCTTAAAACAGACTTTTTGACCACAATTCTGTTGTTGTTATAATTGTGTAATTTCAGTGAACAATGTGCAGCAGCTGAAAAGAGTTCTGCTGGGGCAGAAGGGCCTTTCCAGTATTTACGCACTTTTATTTTTATGCACTCCCTCCTCCAGGGTACAGACACCGGCAAGGTACCAGGAGACAAGCGAGGGCATGAACTTGTGGTATGTTCCCTGATCTGTAAGTGCTGTCTTTGGGCACATGATTCCTCCCAGTACCTCATGCTGTCACTAGTGCAGTCTGCAGCCCTTTACAGAAGAGGGTAGGTGACTTCATCATCATCATCTTAGGGTCTGTGCCTGTCCGCGGGTAGGTGCTGGGTAATAGCTGACGCCCCGCTGCCAGGTTACTCCATGCMATGCTTTTTAGGAACTCATTCACACACCCATACTTTGCTTTCCAGGGCTGGACGCTGAAATTCGGTTAGGCAGCTGCTAATCAGCTTTTGAATAGGTTTTCTGTGCTGAATGTAGAATACCTATCACCTATCTTCGTTACTGCATTAATGTCAGTCAGGTGTTAATATAATGGCAGCTGTATTTTAGGTGCATTAGAAGACTTGACAAAAGGTTCCCCACCACTGCCCCCCAATCAGTTTTTATGCAGATTTTTCTGTAAAGCAATCCACTTGTTTACTTTTCCTGGTTTTAGCAAACTTTGAGATAATCACAGTACTTTAATCAGCTGGGAAATGTCCATTGCAAAGGAAATGACTGCACATAAAGCTTCTTCACATCGGGTTATCTGCTCTGATACAGCAGCTGCATACTGCAACCTCAGGACACATCTCTACTTGGATATAGTGTTCTTAATTATTACTCAGTGGGAATGAATGCTCCAAAATTTGCTAGGCAGAAGAACTAAACATACCTTTTTTCTTCCATATCTGTCCAGTCATTGTCTTTTCTGTTGGTTGAGCTGATCCATTAGTAATCTCAATTGTGATTGAATTTCCGATGACTTCTGAAATTCTGATTTCTGATGACATTTATATTTTCCTATTGCCTTTTTTACCAGTTGTTTTTCACCTAGTTGTTTATTCTTTGTGATTATATGTATAGCTTCCTCTCTCCTGCACAACAACTATTCTGTACATAGCTGTAGTTACAAGCCACAGTAACTTGCAGTGCAAGAGAGGACATCAGTGTGCTGCCAGGGCTTGTTTGTTGTACGTTTGAGGTTGTGATGGAACATCTGATGAAGTTGCCACACAACAGAGCAGCTTTAAAGTTGTCTGAAGAAATTTCATTATCTGCCATTTTTCTTCCCTTCCTCCTTGTGATGCTCCACAAGCTTAGTCTATTACTTAAAATGACACAAGAAGCCTGTTTTGATCTATTTAGACACTCAAGCATGAGGACATTGTGTTTGGACATGTTGAGCAGCTGATGTAGCAGAAGAGTTATAGAGACCAAGGACCATTGTAGGCAGCTAGATCAGGTAGGCCTTTTCATAAATTGAATGAGCTCCATCTTAAAACTGGTTGCCTTATTTGCACCTGCTCTGCTCTGTTTAGATAGCTATTGCAGTATTTTCCTGAACTATCTATTCCATGCTTTTGCTTTTCTTTCTATACATTTGTTGTATGATGTCTTTGAAATGGACTACTAGCTATCTGTAGCCTTCACTGTGAGCTATTGCCTGTCAACATTAATTAAGCTTCTTTAACAAGTAAGCATTAGAGTGCATCTGCACTTACAGTACTGCGCGTAATGCAGCCTTGTTGGTCAACTCAGAATGTTTGATGTGTCARTGGATGAGAGCTACTGTGGGGTTTTTTTGTTGTTGTTGTTGTTCCTCAGTCCTTGTTTCCTTATGAAAGCTGTGTGTTGCTTCTCTGTTGAAGTTGTTGGCCACATTTGTTAGCGTTGCTGTCAGACTTAACTAGGTCAGTGTACTATAAGCAAACATTACAAGGCATGAAATGTGGATATATAGCAGACGGGCTCCCACACTTAAAAAACACCCCCCCCCCCAAAAAAAAAAAAAAAGCTTCATTTGAAGTTATTTGCATGGCATTATTCATAATTCCTGCAAATTTTATTCTGTGTTGTAGAAATAAAAAAGTGAGTTGCTGAGATCTACAGAAGACTTTTTTTTTTCAGAAATTGCCTTAGGCATGGGCATTGAGTCCAGTTACATGTCAGGAAATATATTTATAAATGACACATACAATTCATAAATATGTTTAGAAAACACGGGGGTCAGGGCTAATTGGTGACATCCCACAAGTGTAAGTATAGAATCATAATCATTGTTTTCCTTGTTTAACTGTTCAAAAGTGCTTGGCTCTTTAGAGTTTAAGTAATTAAGTCTTTAAAACTTATTCCCTCACTGAATAACAAAGAACAAAGGTGTCTTGAGAGCACCTATATCATTGTTCGCTCTGATACAGGTCTGTGTTAATGTTATGTTAATAATCAAATAATGCATGGTTTGGGCAGAATACCATGGTTTAAATTTTAATTTTTGTTTTTCTGATGAATTTTTGAAAGACTTTTTTAATAAAAACAGTGTTTTCAAATAAATTTCCCTAACTTCTTTATTCTTGTATCTTGATTTTGTTCTGAATTTAAATCCTTACTTAGACATAGTTTTTATTTTTCGGGAGATAATAAGTTTTTGGTAAACTTTTTATATAATTTGTTGAAGCAATGTAGATCTATTTTTGGATGTAGGTACTGGTCAATTTTGCTTAATGAATTAGACACTGCATAAGTAGATTTGTAGTATTCCATATATTAAAGACAGTTATTTCATTTAATGCTGGATCATGCATGGTAAGAAATATATTCTCAACATGTAGTTACATTAGAGTACAAAATTCACTATGTTTAAATGTAAATAAAATAGCCGGATTTGAGCTGGATTAATGATTTATCAACTGTTCTAGACATCTTGAGTCAATGAAGATTCAAGCAGGTTTAGTTGCAGTACTTGTTACTAGCTTTCTATTTTTTCTTAATGTTATATTTTGACTTTTTAATACTATATATGTTTTTGAGTTAAGAAAGTTTTATAATTACTTCAAAGTTGCATTTTCAGGATCATTGCAGGCAGAAATCAAGAATGCTGATCTAAAGATTTCTTGGTTGTTACAAGGCTTATCTTGAATTCTAATAGGAATTTATCTTTGAAAATATAAATTAAAGTTGATACTCCCCACAGTGCACAAATGTAACTTGTGTAAATAAAATTCTTCATACTTTGTTTGCTCAAAGGTAGGCAGCTTTGTCGAGTTGCAAATTTTTTCATTCACAGTGAAAAAGCTTTAGAGTTAGATTGGAATATGCTTTTATGTGAAACCCCTTTTAAGAAGTGAGAGAGGGGGAAAATTGAGGCTTTTACATAGCAGGCTGGCAAATTGTAGCATTTCTTTCTAAATATTGTTCACATTTGTGCTCATGAAAAAAAGTTGTGAATTGTAGACTCATGAGATGTATTATGAGAGAAACTATATATATTGCTATGTAGTGTCTGGTACTAAGTCTCTTGAAATAAATGGAAAGACTGCCATTGACTCCACTGGGCTTTTTTCTAGCTAGATAACAATCTGTTAAGAGAGTTTCTTTCTTAAAGATGCAATATGATTTGCTTTTTTATATTCCTGTACGTAAGCGTAGCAAGTACTTCAGTGTAGCATAGTTGATGGTAAAGTTATTTTTGGGCAGTAATTAGGTACTTTCATTTTTGTAGTCTTAATTTTCTATTTCTGTGATTTTTAAAGGATTTTTAATTTTCATGAATGTGAACTGCAAGAATAAAAAAATTGTCAGTGCTTTTGGTTTTATTGCAACACATTGTCTCAAAAGATCAAATTATTCTGGAGTAGATGTGTGTTTAATGGCTTATAAGTCAAATGCACAAGATTTGCCTTATCAAAAATATGAAAGTTCCATTTTCTGCTGGATAGAACAGGAGTAAGCATTTTTTTAAATATCTGTGACTTTTATATGTATAAATAACCCAGTGCAATAAGTCAGGAGAAAATAAATGAGTTTGAATTCATCTCTACCATTTATAGTCTCTTCTGTCTTTTATATATCTCTTACTACTGTTCCCATATATAGAGTTTTAAGCTAGGAGACAATACAGGTCTCATGAAAACAAGTGTCATCTGTCAGAAGCGTTACCAACTGAAGATTCAAAAATGAAGTATTTTCCCACGGGCAGCATCACTGCTGTGAACTCGTGGGATGTTCCAGAGCAGAGCTTCATGTTACAACCCAAGCAGGTGCCCCAAGTGGGGCTGTGTATTTTTAAATGTGTGTGTGCCCCTATCGTGGTGTATTTTGTATATGCTTTTGCGTCAGAAAAGAGCCTGGTGAACAGAAGGCCAGCACAAGGGCCGCACTAGCTGTAGCAGGAGGCTTTGAGAATGGGCTCCCATCTGTCAGGCCTGTGGCCTGATAAAGCTTGTAACAGCTGGCTYGGCTCTCTGCTAATCCATTCATCCCAGCAACGGATCAGAAGGTGGCCCGTTTCTTCTCAGAGGCCTTTGGACCTTGGAGAGTTGCCGTAGCCCTAAAGCATTCCCATTAGGCCTATGAGCAAGTATAATGATACGGTGCAAGCAACTCGAGCAAGGGGCAGGTGTGGCAGCCATAAAGGACTGTGCAGAGCACAAAGCCTGTGTCTCTTATTGTAATGGACCTGTCGTGCCTTCGTCAGCAACAGTAGTTTCACAGTTGAAACGCTAGCTATGGATAAAAGAAAATTCTTAATCTCTTACTTGGAAAATAATTGCGAAGTCCTGAAATCTTTTGCTGACTGTCACGTGACTTTGGAGTATAGCATGAACAATGTGATGTAGAGCGAGCCACTTGGCACTGCAGATGGCACTAGTGGTTGTGATGGACCAAGACCATAAGTGACCTTTCCTACTGCTTTTTGGTGTAGGCGTAGTATTGCTATTACAAATAATTTATGAATATGGGGGTTATTTAAAACTATGCAGTAGGTCACGTTCCCCTGCGTCATCAAGGTTAAATAGTTTGTTAACTAACAAGAGTAATGATATATTTTCTGCCTTAAGAATTTAGTCTTTTTGTGCATAAAATCAGTCATTGGAAGGTCTGAGAGGATTGGTGTGAACAGGAGAACTTAGCAGGGGATAAAAAGTTCAGAGAGAAAAGGAATTGTAAGATGACAGGCGTGTACACAGGGGCAGAGCAACATAAAAAAAAAAGCTGAAAAGGTGTAAAAGGGTTAAGACTTTGTAGGTGAGGATGTGAATCTTGATTTATCTGTTAGCACTAGTTGTTCTTTGTTATACTAAAGAGGACTTGAATATTTTGGGATGCTTGTCAAACTGGCACTTGAACGCGTTTCACTGTGGGATCACTAAGCATTTAAACAATAAAAATGAAAGAGCTAAGAACAGCATGATTGACTGACTTGTCCATTGCCCCAGTTCCCCAGTCAGCCTCAATTACTGCACGTCTCTTGCAACTGTGCCAATAGACATGTAGGTTTTCTGTTTATTTGACGCCTTCTCTAAAAAAGCTAAATCCTGGAAGTCACAACGTAATTAAACTGTTCAGAAGAAACTGTTTTTATCCCAAAAACGTAGTGTCTGTGAATTTAACAGAATYGTATCTAATGATTGGCGTAGGTTGTAACAAACACCCCGGGGTTGTCCAGAAGCAAAATGGACACATTGCTATTGCTTGATTTGATTCCCCAGTTGATGGTTGACATGACCTTCAGTGCATATGACAAGTTAGAAGATGCAAGACACAGCAATTTAAACTGACCTGGAGGATGCAGCATAAACAAAACAAAACAAAAACTGCTCAGAGCTGTGTCACAAGCTCTTTACACCAAAGTTTTGTGGCAGAAAGTTGCAGGGGCTACAAGAAAAGCAATATCATGCTCAAAAACTGTGTTTATTTAAACTGAGAGGTGGCTCATCTTCATAGATGAATTGCTTTAAAAGCATAGTTAGATGAATATATATATAAATATATATATATATATAAAAAAAAATAATGACAGAGGATAAATGGATTTTGTTCTCCTTTTTTATGAGACCACTCTTCAGAAAGTATATTTTAAATTAATCGTTGGGTAAAAATCATCAGAAAGGAAGATTCAACTGCATAGAAAAGATAAATAAAACAAGCAATCCAAAATCTCAGAGGAGAAGCTAGGATAGGAGAATCACATTCATTGAACTCAGTTAGTTGACTGTTACTTCATTTGTTGTAGTGCTACAATGAACCAAATTCTGGTTTGTTTGAAATGCGAAAATCTATCTGAAGTCTCTTGACTGAAGTCAAGACTTGTATGAACAGTTAACAGTTTCAATACCTTAAATACACTGTGGAAACATGGATGGATGAAACTGAATKTTAGATAAAACTGGATTTGGCGTAGTAAATTTATGTAGATGTTTTAGGTCTGTGCTATTTCTGTGGGACGCTGTTCTGTTTTGAATCTAATTTTAGTTCGAAAAACTCAGCTGATTCCCTTTTTTCCTTTTTTTTCTTTTTTTTTTCTTATATCCATACATACTCACACGCTGAATTTATACTCTTTTTACTAGGTTTTCATTATGTTAACTCTAATTATTATAGCACTGTGGAAGCAATGCCATAGTTCGTATTGTGGCATGGTATAAGTTTTCACGTTTAGTCAGCAAAAATATTTCTTTTAGTTTAACATTGCAATATCAGGAATGATGAGCTTAAAACAGTATCTTTTGTATGTAAATGGATGCAAGAGGAAGCATAGTAAAATCTGTTTGAAACAGGATTTTTTTTTCCAGATGAATCAAACAATTTGGATACTGATATTCAAGCCTAGCACTTAAATAGAAGGAACATTAATATGCTCTGCAAATGTTGAAAGATACTATTTAAATAATAAAGAAGCTAAAAACAACTGAAAATGGTATCTTACAAGTACATGGCATCCTACAAGTACATGGTATCCTGTTCCCTTTTAG
Organism: Apteryx rowi; assembly: GCF_003343035.1. Lineage (NCBI taxonomy): Eukaryota > Metazoa > Chordata > Aves > Apterygiformes > Apterygidae > Apteryx > Apteryx rowi. Next base: position 264,328 of record NW_020451066.1, on the reverse strand, counting down.
TGATCTGATGGCTCACAGTACATCTTTTCATATGTGTGTATGAGATCTTCACCCTCAGGTCTTTCCCATTGTCTATTTACATATTCCTTTCTTGTCATTGTCTTCTGTCTTTAGGGTGAGATTGGAATGGGACCAGCAGCTTTGACAGTGGTTTTTACTTAGATATCAATGCCAAGGATTTAAATTTCAATGCTATGTGAAACGTGTTCTGTTGAGAGCCCTGTTGAGAGTCCGTTAGGAGAAGTGCAGGATTTGTGCAGTTGTGTATTTCTCTAAAACTACTGGTTGCTTTCACTTTACTTCTGTAAAGTAGTAGTATTCCCCTCCCTAACTGTGTAATATGCTGCGACTAAGACTCAGAGACCTTAGCTGTACTGGCATGGGTATTTTTGGAGAGATCACAGAAAATTGGAAGCAGTCCTCTCAAGAACATGCCAAAGAAGTTATTAGAGGTGGGATTAAACTGAGAGGGATGGACACATGGAAGCCAATAGGGGAGAACGCTTTTAAGAGGAATGCTGTCGACTCCTCTTGAATGGGGCTGACGAGAGGGAAGATGAGGATGTTTTGAGTTTTGATGAAGGAGACTTGGAGAGAACAGTCTGAGCTGAGATCAAAAAGCAGAAGTTGGTTTAGAAAGAATTGAGGGTGAAACTGGAGGTGAGGACACTGATGGCCGCTCTGAACCGTGCTCACTGATTTTACTGATGAATGAGAGAAGGGAGATGAAGTATTAGTTAATGGAGTTGTCAGATAATTTTGTTTTCTATGTTGTGGGAGAATAAATTGTGCTTCTGATGCAAGGACTCTTGTACAATCCCTTTCTAATGTTGGATAGTAGTTGTTCATGGTCTCTGGCCTCACAGATATTTTTGTGAAATCTTGCCCAGCTGTGCTGCCACTAGTGCTTGTGTTACAGCAGTTTTATTGAATCGTTTTGTGACTTGCTGTAGATGAGGCCATGTGCGAGTGCTGCCTATGCCAGAATTCCTATCAAATGTAGTGTAATGAAGACAGATTTTAATCAGAAAATGACAATGTGTTTGTGTTCTGTGTCCAGGCAGGAAGTAATGTTTGTCAGTTATTTACAGTGGTATTTTGATTCCCCCCCACTCCCCCATTTGTATGGGTCATTTTTAAAGTGAAACTCTGGATAAGCCACAGATTAGCATTCCTGTTTAGGACACTTCTGTGCCACCATAGAGGTGCTATTTGGCCTTACAGTTACTTCTTCCTCAGCAATATATGCAAAAAGTCTTTATCATCAGCTTTTCTTTTGCCATGATGAAGGTGCACAGAAATAAAATGTAATTCCCTAATTTGTTGGGCAGGCTTTGGCCTGAGCTTAAAGGCTTAAATGACTAAAAAAAACCTACCTATTGCCTTGTTTGTTTGTTTGTTTTAATTAAAAATGTGTGAATGGAAGACGTAGCCTATACTGCTGCATAATTAACAAAATACGTTCAACCTGAAATGTAATAGCATACATGGATGAACAGAAGCAAAAACAGCAAGTTTTGCAAGGAAGTCACCTGGACTTCTGCTGTTTATTGATATTTAAAAGGAAACAGATACAATAGATTCATTTCAGCCTCAGGCTGAAACACCGATTTTTTTTCACCATTCAAAACTTTTTAGGAGGATCCATTTGTGTTTGCAGCGTGCCTTTGAGGAGGAACATACAGAGTAAAGTTGTATGTATCATTTAGAGCCAGACTCTTTTCAGTGGTGCCCAGCAACAGGATGCGAGGCAATGGGCACAAACTGAAACACAGACAGTTCCACCTGAACATGAGAAAAAACTTCTTCACTGTGAGGGTGACAGAGCACTGGAACAGGTTGCCCAGAGAGGCTGTGGAGTCTCCTTCTCTGGAGATATTCAAAACCCGCCTGGACGCGATCCTGTGCAACATGCTCTAGGTGACCCTGCTTGAGCAGGGGGGTTGGACTAGATGATCTCCCGAGGTCCCTTCCAACCTCAACCATTCTGTGATTCTGTGATTTTATATTAATTAAAAATAAAATTCTTTTGTCTGTAGAAGTATGGGCAACCATATTCTGTTCTTGAAGTAATACTTGTAATTCAGGTTGTATGTTGTCAGGTTTGCTTCAAATATTTTGTTAGCCAGTCTTTCCCCATTCAACCTACCTTTCTTTCTCCTGCCTCCCTACTCTCTACCCACCCCAGCCCCCAACATCAAGGGAAGAGAGAAAGAAAGGAAGAAAACACAGTTAATAAGTTGATGCTTTTACATTTACTCTGAAACATAACTTCCTACAAGGTCAGATTTGGTGCGCTCAGTACAGCTCAGAATGGAAGACATAAAGATGGTCTTTGCTCTTCTCTTACCTCGGGTGAGCTGCGGGGCACTTCCCTGGCAGCACACCGTAAAACCAGTTAGCTGCTTGGCCTCATTACACGCATGCACAGAGAAGCTGAAGATCTAACCCATAAAGTTAACTCCCTGATGACAGAGTAACTCTCCACATTGGCAGAAAGGGAACTTCAAAAGCTATTCAATCATACAGGAGTATAGGATCCATTCACCTGGTTCTGTAGGTAACACATTGCATTATCTCACTCTAAACAGGGAATTTCTTGCATTCTTTACCCTGGTTGGAGAGTTGCTCCACTACTGAAGAATTTTTTCTCACTTGCAGCTTAAGTGCACTTGTTGGCAGTTTATATCCATTTCTGCTTATGATAGATTGTCCTGTCTCTTATTTAGCTGTCTTCCTTCTCATGTGTTTATCTTCTGATGTATTTACCAGGCATAATTTTCATTTCGGTAGTTTATTTTACTGTAACATTTTTAACAGGTGTGCTTCGTGTAAAACTAATGATGTACATGAAGCATACTAGTATAATTTTCTGCAGATTAGGAGTAGCTCTTTGTACAGTAATAGTTATGGAAACCATTCATAAAACAATATCCAGTATTTCAGAACTGGTCAACTTCTGCCATCCTTTTTGCAGTCCTTGATCATTATACTGTTTATCTATAGCATCTGAATTCCAAACTCTTTAAATTTGTTATATCTTGGGAGGTCACGTGAAATGTGAATAAATATATATAGTCTTTTCTCTTCCCCTGCAGTGACAGTGTGTAGTAAATGCACACCTATTTTATCACTGGAGACCAAGTTTTTGCCTCCCATTGTGGTTTCAGGGGAACACAAACAATGTCAGACTCATGGGTCCAGCAAACCGTTATCAGAGCTTATTCTGTACGTTTTGTCTCCCCCAAACTTTCTTTTTTACCCTTGTTTAGTTATTTCATTAGACTTTCTTCACATAAAAAGTAAACACCTTGCTGACACTAGGTTGCCCTACAGATAATTTTCATATGTTGCAGAGCATGTGAAATACCTAAGGAAGATATTTCATGGAATGGAAGAGGAATAGCATATTTAAATTTGTTCTGTATTTAGAAAAACTAAGCACCATAATTTACAAGTTCAAATTCAGGACAGTGACCCTAGCTGCTCTAATTCTTAGCTGTTAAGGTAAAAGGCTGGGTCATGTCTTTTGATCTTGAGGTTTCTGGTTTCATACAGCTATGAGAACATCCCACAGACGCCTTCTTAGTCTTATGGTGGGCAAGACCATTTCCAATTCCAAACTGTCTCTGTGGCTTTCTACTACAGTGAGCGCTTTTAACAAAGTTGTTCTTACCTCAGGGGGATCCACTGTCCTCTTCTGTGTATCTAACAGCAGCTTGATGAAAGAATCTTCCAACCTTTCTGTAACAGTACTTTTATGCCTTAAGAGCTGAATGTTTTAAGATGCATGCTAAAAAAACAACAGCTTACCTCCATCCAGGCTTTAAAGGTCATTGCAGAGACTCTGCATTCAGTGGCTTAAAGGTCTTTGTGCAACAGATCACAAAAGGTGCAATAGGTTTTAGACCATATTGGTTCTGGCATCTTGACTTTTTTCCAGTCAATACAGAACCATGTAGTGTCATATGCTGATGTGAAGCCTAAAATCCTAGCTTTAGTCAGTCTATTTTCTGGCTTCTGAGGTCTGGTTCCCTTAGTATGTGGCGACATCTCAGTTCATGGCCAATTGGTTCATCTCCCAGCAAGAAAGTCTCCTCTTTGGTGGCTGAACAGACCTAACACTGGAAACTCTCCCTGTCTGGCTGGCTGAAATCTGTTGTGACAGATACTTCATTTTTAACTAAGGGGCRCATTCTAGCTGTGAGTGGATAGGGATGAGGGAGTAGAATTTTCTTATCCATGTCCTTGATGACAGGACCTGTGAAATGAATGGGTATTTCTAGCTTATTTAAGAAATGATCTTGTTTGCGTGGTGATGGATAAAACCACCACCATGTACTCTCTTTAAACTCTCTTTGGCCTATCCCTCAGTTCACAAGAATCTGTTCCTTCTTGCAACTCCTCACTGTGCAGGTGACCTTTTTTTTTTTTTTTTTTTTTTTTGGAATTATCTTTTTCAGGAGGGTGGAAGAAATCCAGGCTCCTATTGCTGAACCTGTCTAGACAGTGTTCTCTCTGGATGGGGTGTTCCTGTGCCCTGTTTGGAGCTTCTCTGCAAGGTGGTTTTGAATTCCTCATAAACCCAGCTGTCAACCTACATGTTTTTAGCCAAACCATTTGCTTCCAGTGCCAAGGCCCCCTCTTCGCATCCTCAGTGTCAAAAGGTTCTTTCTGTAGTGACAGAAACAGATAAGTCCCTAAGGATATTTGAAGCAAATAATGAAAGGACAAAGAGCATAACCATATCTATGCAGAGACTGTTCAACTGGATAATGAGATGCATTAAAGTCTCTTATAAGACTGTAGGGTGGAGTTCCCTTCTGCCATCGGAGCATTCTCCAGCTCTTACTTTGGCCTCACAGAGAGATACCTCCATTCCTGACAGCTTTGAGGTAGTTACCTGGAATTCAGTCCAAAACTTTGTAGAGCTCAGCTCCTTTTCTGAGCCATCCCAGGCTCATATGGCACTTTGGGAGGAAGGTCCTGTAGTAGTTCTAAAAGTAGTAGTCTAGAAGACCACTACCAGGTATGTGAATGTGTGCAGCTTATTCCTGGACCTCTCTTTGTCCTTTATGAATGTAGCAGACAAAGAGAGGTTATTTACTGATAACGGAAGTTCTTAAAAACATGTAGCCCACACAAACAATCACTTTTTGCATTTCTGTTCCCCTCCATTCCCTCTCCCACCTGAAAATCCTTTTGAAACTCCTGTCTTTCGGATACTACACTTGGATAAGACTGATGTGGCAGTGAGCATGCTCTGGCTTACATGCACAAGAGCAAAAAGTATGGGGGAAGACCATATGGGTATGCAGAACAGGTACTGTTACAGGGTATCTGGTTTTGAGTGATAGGGTCCATATATACCTACTGTGGGAGTGTACTCCTTATTCATTGTTTCCCATTATCTTAAGTCTTGCTGTGTTCAAATTTTAAGTTTAGGCAAATCTGTCATCAGTTGTTAAAAATATTCAGTTGATTAAAAAAAAAAAAGGTTCTTTCCTGTTCAGAAACGCACCATTCCATGTACTCTAGCATGCCTAGCCATGTTTTGAAGCTTTGCTCATGTTCTTCTAAATGAAAATGTCACATTTCCTTTTCTAGTGAACCTGTGAAACTGGTCAAACTAGACTGACACAGCAGCATAATACTACACTCACTGCCTCTTCAGCTTTGTAGACAAAATGCAACCCTAACAATGCCTGTGTCTGGCTCGGGGTAGATTAAAGCATGTGCTTTCTTGTAGGATAAATGATGTGGAAATCTTAACTCACCTTGATGTGTCCTTTCTGTCTCTTTCTTTCTCTCTTTTCTTCCCTCCCTCTTTTCTTTTTCCACTCCCCCCATCTCTTTTGAAAATAGTGAAGAAAAGTTCAAAGAGATGAGACAATCTCTTCCAGCATGCAGAGTGATTAAGGAGTGATGGCTGGGGAAATGAAGAGGAAAAAACACAGCTGAAGTATAGATATTGAGATGGCAGCTTTCTCTTTGGGTTTTGTGAGTTTGCAAAATAAGGGAGTAGGTACATATCAGGAAAAAAAAAAAATCCTAACATGGGTCACTTGAGACCCAATGTTACTCTGAAGTAGTTTGGGATCTTCAGATTTGTTGTGTTCTTCCTAATGGTATTTACACAATTTTTCTTTTCGATTACTTAACCTAGGAGGGTGAAGGTCAGCAGTGCAGAGAAGTGATTATCATCTGCAGCCCCCTCAGTTCCCATTTATATGATAGAGCAGAGCAGTTGAATGCATTCAATCGCTGGATTTCAAAAGCTGACACTAAACCATTCTCAACAATATATACTGAATTTCTTGGTAATCTGTCTATTGTCTTCCACTCTCTCCAGCATACTTGCATAGTGTACCCTTATGTTCCCCTTTCTCCTCTCTCACCCAACAGTACATACCTTACATGCACATTTGTGTAGCTCAGCAGTACATTAGAAATAAGTATTAATGATGCAATGATAAAATGAGCTAAGCTCGCCCTTCTAATTACAAATATCCTTTGCAAATTTAAGTATTTAAAAATGTCAAAAATTGCTTAGTTAACTGAAGTGCGTATAAGTACAGGGATTAATGTTTACAATATTACAAAAATGGGGGGAAGGGAAGGAGTAAAAAGAAATGTGCAGATCTGAGGATAGACTCCACAACAAGTGTCAGAACACAACAGTAGCTTCTTACATATGGTGATCATAATGGTGATGGCAGTGACGCAACTTACCTTTAATTGCCTGATTTACAAACTGAACATTGATCATGCAAAGTATCTTCCCGATTATGAAGCCTACTGTAGATAGGATTCCTTAGTTTTCCTCTTGTAGATGAAAAGAAAAAAAGGTGGATTTTTACCTAGTGTCAGGCCATTAAAAAAAAGGCAAACAAAAAAGGTGAGTTGGGCAGATGGGAAGTGTATCGAATGGCAGAAATGGTGCTTTTATATATTTAAAGCATATGCAAAGAATATTCTATCTTTTTTTCCTTCTTTTTATTTTCACTTCAGGGTAATAGTAAATAAGAAAACATATCAAGCTTTCAGCCTTGTGTTTTAGTTTATTAAAATTTATAAAAACTAAATACTGTTTCTTGCTATTTGTTTCATGTTCCCGGGACTGGCTTGTTTATCCCCAGGAAGAGGTGGGAGTGTCTCTTGGGAGGCTAGCCTCACAGTCTGAGCCTGGGAACAAATTCATCTAACACAGCACTCCTAAATTAAAAGAAGAGTTACTGGTTGGTGGTTATGGAAATCTGTTTAGGTGAAGATATACCACAGAATCTAAATTTAATTTGGAAATTATTATGGGCAGACGCGATAGCACTAATACTCAGTGTGTCCAACATTTCCTATTGTAAGAGCCTGTTCTAAGTTGCTTATAAATAAATTTTTAAAATGTTGAAAATTTCAGGAAAAACAGCCTTCCTTTAAAAAAAAAAAAGCGTTTAAAGGAAAATGTGGTGTTTAAGCATACTAAAAAATATGAAAACCTTTAAGCAGATCTTGCACGCCTAGAGTTTCCAGTAGAAACTTAAAAGTGAACCAATATTGTGGTCATCATGTAGGGCAGATAACTTAGCATTTCCATGCATTTGCCCATGTTACCCAGATCTGGAAGCTCTCGGTTCATAATAATGCCTGCCGATCTAGGATTATAGCTAAATTTCCCAGAGAGTCTTACAGGGTTGTTCTTCCCCTATGCTAGCCGCAACTGGCCGTGCCAGGTAATGGAGCAAGTGGTCTGCTCTGGACAAGGAGGTGAGGAGCCAGGCACGGGCTGAGTTGTGGCACGGACGGGGATGCAGCAGCTGCCAGGAAGGGGAGAGAAACCTGGAGCTGGGTGAGGAGCCGGGCACCCACTGGATGAGGGGACAGGAGTGAGAGGAAGAAATGGAGCTGCCCTAGTGGTAGGGTAGGAGGAAGGGGAGGGTGCGAGGGAGAGGCAGGGGTGCAGGCAGCGCAAGGGCAACTTGGCCAAGGCTGCAACAGAGAGGGGCGATGGGCTGACGCTGTGCGAGGGCAGGGAGGGCCAGGGCATGGCTCCCCCGCGGCGGGGGCCGTGGCCAGGGCTGGGAGCCGCGGGGACGAACGTGGGCTGGAAATCCAGAGGAGGGCAGTTAAGCCTCTAGGGTCTGCAGTGAGAATAAGCCCAAGAGCTTGGCGCAGGAAAGGTGGTAGGACTAGGAGACAAACAAATTGGAGGTAACAGGGAAAGAAGCCCATATTCAAGTTGACATCAGCAACATTAATTCTCACGTTTCTTAACTTTTGATCCTGTTTTTGTGACCTACTACAATGCTTTAACATACAGGACTCTGTGTGCATGTGTGGATGTTAAAAATATCTAGCCTTGGAAGACAGTAGAATTTAGATATCTTCGTTGTACGAGCTTTTGAAATACAGGCTGTGTTTTCTCATGAAGTGCATTTTTGAACATCCATGACCTCCAGTGTTCATATTCTAATCAGTCAATGATATCCTGAAATTTGTGGGTGGGTTTTTTTTTTTTTTAGAGAGAGAAGGGTTCAGTGGAATAAGTTGATTTCAATCTGAAGCAAATATATATGAAATTTTCCCTTATGAGAACTGCACATCATTTTCCTATTTTAAAACTCCAGTGGTGTTTGACTGTTTCTGTTAAAGTGCTAGTAAACTGACATAGAGGTTTAAGTCACAATGAACATGGTTACCAAAACACTTTTCAGAAGGTGGGAAGGCTGTGAGTTAAATATGATTATTAGATTTATTGGTGCTATTTTCAAAGCTACCTATGAATCTTACTTTATATCGTGCTCCTCCAGCTTTCAATATGACTTTGGCACATAAAGAAATCTTTTGTAAAACAGGTAGGATTTCATACAAGTTTTTTTTCTTCCTTGCAAATGTTAATATAGCTCCTTTCACTTCTTAATAAAAATTTTAAATACTTAAATATTCCATTGATAGGCTATTATTCACAGTGGGAGCCAAATTAATCTCTGCTCCTGAAAGCTCGTTGAAGCAAATACTTCTATCAGGAATGAATTTGGGCTCAAGGGTTAACTGCTTCCTCTGTTAACACCTGTTATATAGAGCAAAGGGAGAAAACTTGATCAGTTTTGACTACAGCCTTTTATACAGCAAGAAAATCTTTGCCTTTTTATAGCTTTTTTTTTTTTTTAACTTTGAAGTACCTGACTTTAAAGGAGGTATCTAAATATCTCTCTGTGGATAGTTTAAATAGCCTTTGTGGAAGCATTTTGAACAGTGCTAATAACAATGGTTTCTGGCAATTGCAAAATGGGATCTGACCAATTTTAGTAAAATAGTAGCACTAAATCAACAGAGCTCACTTTTGAAATGGTGTTTCAGTTTGAACTGAGTTGAAGTGATGTTTTAAGAAACAGTTTTGCACCTCACTGTAAATGATGGACAGCTGCTGGACAAGGTAATGATCTGTCTTCATGTTTGATGCCTCCTTTTATCAGTCTAAGGCTTTTCACTGAGTCAGATCTATTGATTAGCATTAGTTTACTTCCCAGGAAGCCTGCTTTGCATTGAAATATCCTGGGCTTAGGATACTAAATGTATGCCGAGCAAGAGCTTGAACTCCGTCTAATGCTGTCTGGTAAATTACATGTTTGCTGAGTGTTTAGCAAGGGTAATAGCTTTGCAGCCCCCAAAATGTTAAATGGGGTCATTTTTATCTCCCATGAACAAATACTGGGGGAGAAAATAACGGGGCCATATGGAAGATATCCTGCACTTCTCTTTGCTTTACAGAGTGAAAGTTTATGGAGTTATAGGGTGAATGGAGCTTCAGAAAGTTTGAGGTAAAATCTCTGCCTCACAGTAACTCATGTATGTTCTAAAGAATGATAATGGAAGAGTGGGAGCAGAAAGATCTGCATCATTACTATTAATACAATTAACTTACCTCTTCCATTAAAAAAAAGAAAAAAGAAAGAACACAGGAACAGCTTTGGGAGGCAGGAATCTGTTTGAATGTAATGTTTTAATCTGAAATACTGGGGCAAGGGCTTGTTGTTTTTTTTCCTGTTGTGCTTGCAGGGTTCCAGGTGCAACATTCTAAATATACATGGTCACTTTGAAAGTAGAAACTTAAATATAATGCTGCTCAGTAATTATGTTAACAGCATTGATAGAGGTTAGCGGGAAGCTAATTGTAACCTTAGGGAGGAGGAAAATAATCTGGATATATTCAACAGGATTTTTAACCACCTATTATTTTACACTTGTTTTAACTTTTTCAGTCTGTATTGAAAATCTACAGTTTTCTAAAAGGTTCTGGAAATGTTGTTATTGTGATTTTCAAAAAGATTGGAACATAACTTCATATTACCTCATATTCAGTGATTTAATCTGATGCTTCATCTTTTACTTTATTATAATTTTTGCATATTTTCCAGACAGTTTTCTCCCTTCATTTACTCCCTTTCTGTATTTTTCTAGCTCCTTTTTCCACACAGGATTTCATACTTCACCATGCTGTGATGAACATTAACAGATTGGGTCAACACCTAGTATACTTTCTGCACTGCTTGTACATAACAAACCAACATATTTCTAACATTTTATTTTCTTTCATGTTATAAACACGGAATGTAGTTTGTTTAGTCAGTCATTATAAGAGATTTACTTATGATGCACAGTAGGTGACATTGAATCCTTAAGACTTCTGGTACTCTGGGTACTTCCCATCCCCAGGATTGCAATTGAAAACAATTCAGAATACTGGTTCAAAAAAAAGCAATTTATGGTAAAAAGATCCTTTAAAATAATGGCAGTATACTATGAGTATGCAGTCTTTCTGTCTTTTATGGGCTTATGCAATGTTTTAAGCCATTTTCAAGAACAATGCCATATGTTGTACAAATGTGCAGTGATTGCTTACAGAAAAAAAAAATGTTTGCTTCTGTTTAATACCTAATTTTAAATAATAGAGGACATAGTGCTATTTAGCTCCTAGAGATAACATCATCTGTGGAAGGTGGCCATTAATTTCAAAAAGATGATGTGATTAAAATAGGGGAGAAAAGAGGGGAGACCATCTCATGATGGTTCTTGAAAGAAGATGCATCCAGTTCCGTATATCTGTAGAGAAAAATGAACTCCAAATGCTGAAATTCACTAACAGTTTTAAAGTAGAGCTAATGTGTGGCATGCCTTGGCAAGCTGTATCTTGCCAGTTTTTCTTCATCCCCTCAAGCATATGCCTTGCTTGCATAACCAGTTTTTTAGCCACATGAATTCAGTGTTCCACACTAAACGGACGCTGTGCAGATTTATCACTAATACTAAAAGAACATTCATGTTAAATTGTTTCAAATAGCAAATTTGATTTAGAAAAAGTGGTATTACTTTAAAAAAGTAATCTGGTGAGCACAGTGGATATGTAACAGCGTATGACCCATCTCCGCATTCATCAGCTGCGTGCTCCTGCAAAGAGAGCGATCTTTCCATTGTGATGAAACTCCCTTGGAGTCTCCAACTACCCCTAAATGGTCTTTAGCTTGGCCAGAATACTAAAGGCCATATGGCCCTATAACATTTCGTTAATGCTCTTCCAAATCTTAGTAAAAGCTTTTCTTTCCAGCAATGCTAGTATCTGGCTTGGATAAAATTAAATTTTCGTTCCTTGAAAGAAAATGTTATCAGCCTTCCTAGCAGCTGTGAGAACTGTGCTATGCTGATTAGATGTGACACATAGAAGAAAAACTGCTCTAGCAAGTGGTATTTGTGATTCAGTAGGTGACACTCTTCTGTCTGAACCTGTGCTGAATCAATGCGCCAGCAGTGTATCAGGGGACAGTATACCTTTTTCTGGTCCTGTCTTTCAGATGAGATGTAAAACTGAAGACCTGGCCACCTGTAGTCATGATAGATTCCACAGTAAATTAAAACAGAAGATAGGAGGTTGTCCCAGCATCCAGGTTTAATTTATGGATGCATCAGTGTAACGTAGGATGCACCATGACAATTGGATATATATAGTCTTTCTTCCTCCCGCATGTTGTATACAGTTATGCTGTGCTGCCAGACTCCAGAGCGGAGGTTCCCAGACTGGTACGCCCAGCAGCACTGGTGCACCTGCTGCTCCCAAGGGCTGTGTGGATAAATAGCCTATACGATACGTCCAGCGTGGGAGCTGCCATTCCTGTGCTGGAGGAAGAGGCCAAACAGTCAAGTGTGGCAAACCCTTATACAGGGGTCACTGTTTTTATAGCGTCAAGAATTAAGGTTTCCTGGACTCACGCAGCAAGAGAGTTCTAAGTGCAGCAACTAATTTTTTCCCATACCTTCCCTTTCATTGAAGCTCCTTTCTTCATCTGTAGAAAACTTTGGAAAGACCTTCAATGCGATCCTAGGTTTTTAGCGTTTATATAACTGCTAAGTATTAATTAATAAAATAGTATATATAGAAACAGGAAGTATTCTGAAAATCCTTTCTCACGTACTTATTTTCCATTGATAACAGGCTTTGCATAAACTTAAGCATTTTCAGAAATAAGGCCATAATACAGAAGACTGAAGCTTTGTTTTGTTTTGTTTTGTTTTACTGGAAAATGCAGTGTCAAATACTATTAGTTTTAAGATGTTCTGAACAGAAATTGTTAAGTACAGTTGGTAGCATTTGCAAAATGGCAAAAGATGGCTGAAGTATGTATTTTGTATGAAGCTATTAATCTTCCCTGGGAATACCATATGCAAAAAAGAACACTTCTAAAATTAAGCAAAATGTAAATACCATGTAGTCAAGAGGGAAAAGCCAGTATGTAAGCTCAGATAGAGAGTTCATAATAAATATAATAGCTAAAAGCTTCAGTATTCTTATAGAAGATTACATTGTCACATATTGCTGCATTTTAACATCTCAAAGATTAAAGCTTAGTTTGTTACATACAATATGGAGCATATATGACATATAGTAAATACAAGTCTATAAAAGTTTCTTTAGAAATGCAGTTTTAGTGTCTCAAAGAGATCATCAGACTTGTACTTGAATCTCCAAGGATATTCCACCTTTCTGTCCCAAAGCTTGATGCTACTGGGCCTTTTCTACCAGTGGAGGATGAGTGGACTCTTTGTCCTGAACTCATCATTGGTTTTAAGAGATAATCTTGAATCTGGCAAGCAATACAAAATGCACTTACTAGGCTGTAAATAATCTTTTTTCCCCCTCTTTTTAAATCTATCATTGCAGAAACCTAACTGTAGTTAGTAATGAAAAATTAAGTATTAGAACAGAGTGAGCCATGGTGAGTGATCTCCCCTTGAGCTCTGGTTCCATAGTCATGTAGATTTTTTGGTCATGTTTCATAGGTAACTTCTGAAAGATGTTATAATAAAGTTTCCAGATTTTGCCAAATCTGATTCCAAGGGAGGCATGGAAGGAGGGAACAAATGAAGGGGGAGGGGGAATGAAAGAAAAGAGAGAAAATGAATTGTGCTTTCATGTGAACCGAAACTGATAGTTAAGTGGATCTACCTATGTCCAATTGTGTTTATTAAAATCTAAAAATGGAAAATGACACATAGAATCAAAGTATGTCCTGTTTCTTCTTCCCCCTGCACACACACTTGCATCCTAGTTTATTATCATGGTCACAGTATTGGTTGTTTCATAATAAGTGACTGAATAAAAGCATGGTTGCTCTTCCCAGATCAATTTGAAGTCCTAAATTGCTGTCTAATTCTGAACAACATGCATACAGTACCCATCCTCTTGTCCATGAGAATAACCATGTATTTCAGATGCAGCCAAGCTTCCCATCAGTTTAGTTAAAGCAGCTTGTGCAAATTTATCTAAACCAAGCGTGTGTATAAGCGTGTGCATGTGTGAAAATGAAAAATCTTTTCTCTGAGCAGCTAATCCTCAGTGGTGGGGGACTAAGCACGGTTTCTGTTGTTTTTTCTATGAAAAATAATCAGTGGTGTTTCCCTATAGGCCATTTTCCAAATGCTGAGGAAGAAAGGAAAAATAATATTCCTTTCCCTACTGCCTCTTCTTTTCTAGTGTTTTGATATTGCTGCTACTGCTGTTGTTAACAAATACAAATAACAATGTTATATTATTTGGCTGCTTTGGCTTTTTAGGAAACCAGCAAATTGTGAATAATCTCTGTTCTTCAGCGTTAAAAAATAAGCAAAAAACCCAAACCCCAAACAAGCAAACAAAACATTCAGCATGGTTATCTGTTAATTGCTCTCTGTTTTTCCACAGCCTGAAGAAGGCCCTAAGGCTAACATGTCACTTACGAGCTAACTTTCTACTTGCAATATGTGTGTTATGAGCCTCTTTTCCTATTCTCTCTTCATTTTCTTGCCTTTTTGCTGATGCAACACAACTGTTGAGTTGCCTTCTTTGAGGGCTGTTGCTGGGTGGGAGATACCAATAATGAGAATTTTTTTAAGGTAGACTTTTTTGAAATTAGTGGAGTAGGGAATTAAACCTTTCACAAAAACAGTCTGAGAACAAGTAGGCTTTTTCCCCTGTGATTTTGGAATGTGGAAGCTGTAGAAGCCAAGGCATCGCAAGACGTGGTTTTATTTCAGATCCACAAGTATAGGATAGATAGAACTGGAAATTTAGAATGGGAGACTCCTAAGGGCTCAGTCCTGCAAACAACATGAATTACAGCGACTGGTTTCATAGAAGTCAGTGGTAGCTGCTCCAGACAGAAGTGAAGGTAAATGCTTGTATGATTTAGCCCTAAAGAATTGATTTTATTACTTTAGAACAAAAAGCATAGAATAAGGGAGGTTTTCAGACATACAGATTTTCAGAATATTAAACTATTAGGGAAACATTGTTCTTCAGGACTTTGGTGGGAAGAGTACTTACAAAATTCAGAAGACAGTTACTGCCAGTAAGTTTTCATTTATTAATTGCATGTATTTACTGTTCAGATACTATTGTTATACCATTAATTCCAAAGACAAACAGAGCTATCCAATAGCCTGTTGTTTTGCACTAAAAACAAGTATTTTCTGGTCTTCTGTTTGTGATTAAGCATTCAACTTTTAATATAGTCCTGCTTGTGGGGATATATTTTCTACCAAATGCTGCTGAAAAGTGACTACAGAGGAGTTGTATTCTTCCCTTAACCTTTTTTCTCTTTGTTTTCCTCTTCTCGTTAATGGACTGTCTTATTAGGTGCTGCATACTGGTCACTTGAGTGCACCAGCTGGGGAATGTGTGTGAAATGAAAATTGAGATGTTGATGACTTGAAGTAAACTTGATCATTAGCAGTATCATAGGTTCCTTCTCTCCTCCTTTTAGTCGTCTTCTAGATGCTTGTGCGAAAATAGAAGGGGAAATTTTTGATTTTTCTTCAGCCTTTATCCACTGGAACACCATAACTGTGCAAATACCATCCATGAGAGAGAGTGTGTGTGTGTGCAGATGAAAAATTTAGTATCATTGCATCTTGCAAAGCTGTATTACATTAGTTTAATACATATCAAAGCATAAAAGCAATGCAGGTATTAAGGGATTTAACAACATTAATGTATTGCCTTTCACTTTGAAAATTCCAGTTATTTTAAACATAATGCTTAGCTTTCTTGAGTATTTGTGAAAATTAGTCTTCCTATCCTTATTACTGAAAAATGATTGGATTATATGATTTGGGGTCTTTTTGATTAATTAGGAATATGTTTTTCCTGTATTTATGCAAACAAAAGTTGTTTTTACATACACTTGCATTACGACCAAAACATAAAAACTCTACTGAAAGCATACTGCTTACTTGCTGAGATCTACAGCTATTTTTTATAAAATGGAGCACATTTCTTGCAGAGGTGGAGGTGCAGTATGGAGCATTGTGTGCTGGGACATGCAGGCTACAGCTCGTTATTAAAGATGATGATATCTGCATCGTAGAACTCTGTGAATCTCATTTTGCTCAGTTGTGGTTTTGAGATTTTTGCCTTTGTGACATAGAGATCTAGATTGTTTTTCAATAAGGTAACTTGGACTTGCACGGTTGTTTCTGAGAGCCAGAACAAAAGTTTTAGGTTTGTAAAAGTGAAGGGTTATACTTTGTTAACTGAGATATATTGAGGAGAAGTGTGTGTGTGTGTGTGTGTGTAAGCCATTTTACTAAGAATCTAATATTCTCTACCATTGAGGAGAAGAGTGTGTGTGTGTGTGTGTGTAAGCTGTTTTACTAAGAATCTAATATTCTCTACCATTGTATTCTGAATGAGCTCGGGATTTGCATTGCAACAGGGGTGCAACAAGTCTAGGGAACAAAATGCAACCAGGCCAAACAGACTTGATTCTCATAATTGGGAATCAAAAAGTCCTGGACCTATGAATTATGTGCCCTGGAGAACAGAGATGGTTTTCCACGGAAAGATAGTTTGCAAGATCCCCTCACCTTTGCTGTCAACCTCCTTCCCTGCCTAAAATGCCCTCCAATTCATAGGAGGCTACCTGGACCTAAACTCTGTCGTCAGTGGAGACTTCTAGAAGAGCATAATCTTCATCCCTCCATGTCTTGGCATGTGTTTTGAGCTCTCTGTGCTCGTAACAGCAGCATCAGAATGGTAGAAGGCCAGTTTTGGTGTTTGGGATTGTTATTCTAGGCCCAGCTCAGTAACTGAAATGAATGACGGGTGCAGAAATGTGCTGCTCATCTCCACACTTGGGATCTGAGGGTTCCCACACAACATCTTCATGGAAACAGGTCCCCTGCTCATAAAAGATACAGTGATGTATCTGTATTTGGGTGATTGTTTTTGGATATAAAGGACATTTCTGCAGGAAGACTGTCAAGCACTTTAGAATTCACTTTTGTGTTCTTCAATTCTGGGACTAAATTCGCATGTGCAGTAGTCCCATCTTAGAGTGCCGTTTCAGAAACACCTGTAAATTTCAGATGCTTCTGTCTTTTCCAAAGCAAGAGAGCAAACTTAAAGTAAATAGAAAGGGATACTTCAATATAATGCTAAGTTAAGCTGTAGATATCTTTGCCACTGGATGTTGCAGATGCCAAAAAAGTATGTGGGTTCCAAAAAAGATTGCAGAAATAAGTGGAAGAACCTCCATCAAATGTTACTTAGTACAAGACATGACCTTTGGTTCAGAAGGTCTTGAATTACAAATCACTGAAGATTATGAACATAAATGGATGTATATGGCCAAATTGTATTTTTCAGCTTGGTGGGTGGCTGAAATTGTGAGTGAACCCATATGCAAGCACTGAAAGCCAGAGAATTTTATTTCCTCAGCAGTATTTTCAGAGGAACAAAACAAACATGACCCCTGTTTTAGGTTGTTCTGCCCGGTATTCCGGATTGCTTGCTTTAGCTGAAGAGAAGTGGGCCTCTGTTAAGTTCAGTCAGGTTGCACTCGCCTCCTTGCCTGGAACTCACAAGTAGAGATTTTTGTCAGTGCTAATTCACCCCACCCCTTCCGAGATCTCTGAAGGAGCCTATACTCTTTTCTCTGGCTCAGGAGTAGGTCCTTTAGTGAAATTTCAGCGTCATCCTCATGTTCTGGATGATTCATCTGTTATAGCCAGTGTCTGTCTACAGTCTCCATTACCTTGAGGCTGATGGTCTTCATTTTGGCCAAAAAGAAAAGAGAGATTCAGGGCTTTCTGGTGGATCCTTGTATACCTTTCAGGATAAGGTAACTCCTAGGATGCTACTGAAGTTTACCCCTGAGGCCATGTCAGAATTCCGTTTGAGTCAGAAGTTCATCTGCTCATGTTTTCTTCTAAGGGTTTGAGGCTTCCTTTTATGTCTTACATGTTTTGTAATCAAGACAGAAAGGGGAGAAAAAACATCAGGAGGATGCCAGCTGCTTTCTGGATCTATGAAGAGGAGAACTTGGTGCCTGGTGATGTCAGTGCAGAGACTGTCACTAGTTAATTGACTGTATGAAGGTCAGTTATGGAAGTAGAAAGCTTGTGATGACCAAGGTGTGTTCCACCATAGCTCAAGCAACACCACCAGATTTTCTCTCTCAAGATTTTTAGAGCTATTACCTAGAGCTTCTTTCATACATTCATGGAGCCTGGCTGATTGCTGGTTTGGAGAGAGCAGAGCTTCGATGTCCCATGGACTCTGGAACTCCTCTAAGTAAATGGTATTTTGTGGGAAGTACAACCTGAGGTTTCCATGGAGAGGCATTTAAAAAAAAAGTTATTTACTTGTAGCCATTCTGCTTGTAAGGTGTGTTATTCTCACGTATTTTCACAACCCATCCTATTATCCTTCTCCTTGGAGACCCTTAGAAAAAAATTCCCAGGTTAAGAACTGAAAGGGAGGAGCACACATCATTGATTTCCTAGCAGTATGCAGGGCACGTGGAGGGGGTCGTGTTTGTCTTATTCCTCTGCAGATATTGCTGAGATAATAAAATTCTTAGGCTTTCCGTGCTTGCATATGGTTTCACTCACAATGAGAATGTACACACAGACAATATTTATCCAAGAAGAGTTACCTATAACTGTTAAATACACAGTTAAAAACAATTATTGAAGAATTTATGCTTGAACATTTTCAAATAAAAGCCATGTTTATGAAAGGCTGCAGGGAACTTAATGAAGGATATTTCATTCTGATGGAATAAATTAGCTTTGTTACAGGTTTCTTGTTTAAGAAATTGGTCCCATTGTGCTGTGGAGCATGTAGAGCCCTGTTTGTAAATCTCTTGATGCGTGGTAGAAGACTAGAAGTTCAGATGGTTGTTGAGTCACTAAGCCACAGCTTCTTTGGCTTTACTTATATCCAGTTGGGTGCCTGGCTTTTGTGCAGTATTAAAGCAATCCCAGTTTTCCAGTCTCAGAAGCAGACTCAAATTCCTCCAGTGACAATGAAATCTCACTTTTGTCCAGGTCCGCTGTCCTAGATTTCTTTTCAGAGAGACCTTGTTAGGGAGTCTGTATAGTCCATATGAGGATTTTCTTGCATACAGCAGATTAGTTTGGTTGTGATGAGCAAGTAAACAGTTTGGTTTTTGTGGGTGTTCCCCACCCCCCACATCAACCCTAGTGGAGGGGCTAGTTCAAATTGAAAAAGGAGGAAAACAGAATAGTGGCAATCCATCTCAATGTTTATCTCTTAAAGTGTCCAACGTTGTATTTGTTTGCCCTGTTTACTGCTTTTCTGCTGATCTATCATTACTGAAGAGTTCCAAGATGCTTCACGGTGAATTACAAATAACCTGTTTCTATATTGTTCTTGTGCTTCTTCTTTACCCATACCTTTACTGTGTGTGGGTTTTCAACATTCAGTACAGTGAAGCAAAGATCTTGCCTTTTTTCTTCAAGAATTGTCCAGTCTGTTAGTAATTAGTTTCTCCACTAGAAGAACCACCATGCCTTGCAAACAATTTTCTTCTGATATGGGTTCCATTTGGAAGACTGCATTAACTAGCTTTGTCTCCTGTTTCAACCTTGCTACCTTGCTTTAAGTTGATGATATTGGGACTGACACTCAGCTAATGACAATTTCATTTAGTGGTAAAAGGAAGGGGATAGAAGACAGCACTCATCTAATCATGTAGGCATTCGTCTGGATTGGCTCCTTTCACATGTTCTGTATTTTCATAAGCTTTAAGCCTATTGGACCAGTATGTCAAATATATATCACTTATTTCCCCTTTCAAGTGTTAGTTCCACGGGATGGAAAGAAACGTGAATAATTCCTATGAGGCAGCACTTTTTTTAAAGAATTTTTTAGAGCTTTGTGATTGTGTGTGTTAAATGTTGCTATTGGATTTTGGAAGATTTGGAAACAGAGATCTAGTTACCAGCAAGGAAATTTTCCTGCTTTTCTAGAGTTTTGGAAACACTATTTTCAAGGAATGGGGTCACTTTCTGTTTAATAGGCACTGAAAAGGATAGTATTCATTTTTTATGCTTTGTATCTCATAATGGTCTTGGCAGTTTTAGAAAATCATACATACAAAGAATTAGTGTTTTAATTTGAAAAGGTGATCAGTCAATATAGGGTGCATATTAGGTGTCTGTTTTTCAAGTAGTATAAACAGTCCATTTGCTTTCTGTGAGCTATAGTTGCATGATTTTTCAGTCGCTAATGCCCACGTAATACAATACTGAGAAAAGTATCTTCTTCTATCTTATTTAAAGCCATGTCTGCCGCTCACAAGTCATTATATCTGAATTTATACTTGTCCATATTAAAATCATATTCATACTGATAAAGTGCAGATGATCTTTTCCAAAAGATAGTGGCCATTCATTTGTTCTTCTCCTTACATCACAGAACAGTACTGAATTTTTTTCTCCATCTTTTTCAGTTACTGAAAGTGGGATTTTTTTTTTTTTCCTAGCTCTTAACACTGACCATTAGTTGAGATRGTTTTAGAGAGCCTGCAGAGGCATATAAAGTGACAGATCATCATTTCAGCAGGGCCTCCCAAAGCCATTACAGTGAAAGCAAGTACAGTGGGTGAGACTCTATACTGTGCCTTTAAGGGCTTGTCATCAAAGAGCAGCATTCTTAGCAAGTTAACTACCATGAGGTAATATGATGAGGATGAGATAATTTGGGTTTTTCAAACAATTTAGCAGGTCAAGGTAACCCTTAGGTTCCTCTAAGGATTTCAATTTTGTTTAAATCATTTGAAAACTATGGACTACATTATTATGGCTAGGAGTTTTACCTTCCATTGGCCATCCTGAATTAAGCACACAGCTCCCACTGTTAGCCTTGTTCCCTGACTGCGTGAGAGCCTGAGAAGGATTCTTAGAAGAAACCTATAAAATTGTTTTCTGCAATCTATATGCCAGGAAGGCCTACTTAATAACAAGGAGTTTGAGTACTTTTTAAGCCACTGCAGATTCTTTTTCCAGCATAAAGGACCTAGATCAGGCTAAAGATATTACCCAACGATTACAGCAGGTCACTCTGTTCACCTTTTCTTAGGAAATGGCAGAAGGCATGATTGTTTCTACTGTCCAGTATGGGGTCATGGCAGAGGCATAAGCCTACCTCCAGTGGGAAATCACTGCTGCCTACTTCCAGCATGTTTTGCCCTGGGAATTTGTTTAAGTGTTTTCATTTGAGGGGAGAGGGGAAGAGAAGATGAGGATGGAATGGGGACTGGATTTTTTTTTATTATTATTTGATAATTAAAAAAAAGGATCACCCTTCAGCCTCTACATTCCAGTGTTTGTAGGGGGGCATTTTTTAGCTCTTGTAAAATTGAGGGGGAGGGATGTGAAAACAATGATCTAAGTACCTATTACAGGTTCACAAACTAGAAGAGGTATAAAAAGAATCCCAAGTTGTTTCCTAAAAATTGCATGGTTTGTAAAGTGTTCTCTTGTTCTGAGGCCTAACTCACAATTTTTGAATGCTTCTGCTAGGTAAAATTCACACCAGTTCTGGCAGAAGGCAAGAAACACGATTATTTTTAGCTTTTCTCAAGAACCTTTTTTCTCTAATACCATTCTTTAGAGCCACCCTGTGCCTTGCCCAAACTTACAGAAAAGTTAATAATTTCAAATTGCAGGAAAAAAAACAGCCCTTATAAAATTAGAAATAAAAGTTACATTAGAGAGATTTAGTGAGGTACATATGCACGTGTAGTCCTTACCCAATTTGCCTTTTCTCTTCTTTAAAGCAGAGGTAGGGGTTTTTTTCTTTTTTTTTTCTTTAATCCTTTTGGTGGAAAAATAGGCAGTAAGTGTTATTAATATGGCCAAAAGTTTTGGGTCAGTCCTGACAATCTGTAAATGAGGGTTTTGTTTTTTACTGGTGTGGAAGTTGTTTATGATAAGTTTTCCTAGAGCAGTAACTGGAACCAACCTATGGAAGATTCAAATGTAGAACTTTGAATATTTCTTAAATAATTGTCATAGGGCTTATGTGGCATTAGATATCTTCACCCAATAGTATGTTCTTTTCCTTTCTATTCTCTCTATATTTAATAAGTAATTTTGCCAGTATTTGGATGTAATCATTTTTAAGACTTACTTTTTTCTGTTTCAGACATATTAGCCACAATTTTCAAACCTAGCTGCTCAAATTTAGATACATAATAAATGGCCTAATGTTCAAAGATATGGAATTAATTGAAAATGTGAGTGCTTTTCATTTCTGAAAATTAGGCCAATTATTTCAGTGACTAAATATGAACATAGGTACCTAATAGTAGGCAATCAAGTTTGAAAATTTGTAACATTAGCTTTTATATCTCAGAATCAATTCCTTGCTTGTCTGCTGTGATCTCAAGTGGTAAACATCAGTGAAAATAATTTGTTATGGTGTGTGCACAGGAAAATGTTTGGAGGTTTTAAAAATAAACAGTTACAAGAGATCAAAGTTTTATCTGACACTTTTAGTATCAGAACAAAGAACACAAATATGTTTCTTCTATTTTCCACCTTTGCCTATTACAGTTAATTAATACTTAATGTTTATTTACTGAACTTAGCACAGGTCTTTCCATGTGCATTTCATCTGGTCCTTTTTTTTTCCTTCTCTTCCCTATCAGAGAAGCAGTAATTCCACCCTCTATGCTCTCCTTTTCCCCAAAAAAGTCTTTAATTTCTGTTTATTAGGCAGCTTTTATGGGGGGGGGGGAAGAGGGGAGCTGAAGGACTGTGCTAGTTTTTAAACTTGGAGTGTTTTGATCTTGCGGAGATTGTTCTTGACGGTTCCAAAGCCTCGAAGTTTAATTAATTTTCTTGGCTTTTTATGATGCAGGTAGCACATGCCTTACACAATTTAACATAAATGAGAACCTGGCTCTCTGAGGCCTCTTCGGGGGGGGGGGGGACGACGACAATGATTGATAAAGGAAAACAGCGTGTTTGTTGTTGAACGAGAGCCTCCCTGAGAGGGCCCCTTTTTCTCTCCCTCTGCATGTGTATCTGTGTATGTCTCTCCTGCTCTCTTGCTTGCGCGCTTTCTCCTCCCCCTTCTCCTCTTTCCATGCTGGCCTGCATGTCAGCTTCAGAGTTAATCATTCATCAGCATGAGAATTTATCTATTTTTATTGGTTGCCAGGGACGGGTTTTGAAAAAGGACTCGGGAAATGTGAGGAAGAGAAAAGGACAACCCCCTAACTCAAATGTGCTCATCCCTTTCAAAATGTTATCATGTTGGAAATCTGCCGTGTATTTAAATAATTGGAATGTTTTAAATTAACCATTTACTTTTCAAGTGACTAACCTACTCAGAGAACGACGAAGCAGCATAAGGGGATGTTTACAAAGGGGAAAATGTGAAAATCCACCCCAGAGGACCAAAAAGTGCGAGGACTTAGTTAAGCTTTTTTTCTTCTTTTTTCCCCCCAGTTGGCAGGCTGAAAAGGGATTTTTGGCAAATGACGTGAGACACCCCTTGGTAGTTTTGAGCCCTAGCACAACAGCAGCGCGACTACAAAGGTTGAATTAAAAAAGAAAAAGAAAAGAAAAGAAATTAGCGATTGCAACACAGAAAGATATGTTGAAAAAGCAAGCCCGAGAAAATTCCCAGCAGGCTCCTCTTCGGCTCTTCCCCTCCCCCGGCTGAGCTCTGGAGGTTTTATTGCAGCGCTCCCTCCCCCCCCTCCCCCGCACGTAGGCTCTTGGAAAAAAAAAAAAATCTTCCAGCCTGACTAGAAAATCAGCCTTGTTTCCTCAGAAACCGCAGCTGCTGCTAGCAGAAAACACGTCAGGCTGGCCCTCCAACACGCACAGATGTGCCTTTGTAAATCCATATAAATGCTGAGAAGGATTGCGTGCTGAGGGCAAATATCCTCCCCTCAGAGGATGGGACCAAGGCAAATGGCAGACTGTTCCGTCTTTCTTAACACCATCTCCCCACCGCCACTGCTCCCTCCCATTTATTTTTAATGGTTGTTGCTTAATTTGTTAGAGTGACTTAAAGAACAACAAAACCTGGTGCTGTCCTAAATACGAAAACTCGGAAACTTAGGGGGAGAAGCCCACTCCTCGAATACCAGCCTTGCTGTTGCCCTAAAAGCTTTGCAGAGTTGGGAGGCTGGGGTCTGTTTTGTATTTTGGGCCTTTTTTTTTTTTTTTGAGGTCATGTATTAAAGGAATAGGCACCAAAGATACAGATCTTTTCTGAGGGGATTTGGAAATAGTGGAAGAAACACAGAGGGGGGGAAGTTTCTGCTGACCTCGGAGAAAGCTTAAAATAAAATGCTGCATTAAAATTTACTGTAAGGCAAGGATCGTTGTTTACTGTGCCCTCGCTAAGCTGTAACTCCACCCTCAGCTGCTTTTTTCCCTTGTTTCCATCTCCCTCTTTCTCCCGTCCTCTTTTCCCACTCTCTCTTTTTAATATAACTTTCAGGCTGGATGAGTTGCAACTCGTTCTGCGTAATTAAAATGAGTGGATGATGGTTGAAAAGGGATGGAAAATAGGGCCGGGGGGGGGGAAGGGCTGAGGGAGGAAGCTGCGAGGGCTGGAGCGCTACTGCTGAAGCAGACAAAAACAGGTCTGGTCGCGCCGCGGTGGGGGAGGGGCGCGCGGGCTGCCATTGGCGCGCTGCGGGGCTCGGGCGCAGCTGTGGGAGCGGGGCGCACGATGGCAGTTACTGCGCCGGCACGCCGCGGCCATTTGTCTCCTCGCCGCGCGCCGGAGCCAAGTGCGGGCTCCTCAGCCCCGGCTGGCGGGAAAACTCACTCGGGGCCTTTGGGTTTTCTTCCTCTTCTTCTTCTTCTTCTCCCCCCGCCTTCTTTTCAGCAGCGCACAAGCAGAGCTCTCAAAGTTTCTCCCCCCCCCCCAGCCCAGTGTTGTTTACTTCCCTCTCTTAACAATAGCTTTACAGAATTGTTTTACATTATTTTTGTACTTCCTGCAAATCTGCCCGTGATGTCTTACTCAGAAAAAAAACGTTCTCCCCTTTAACAAAACACGGCATATCCCGCATAGTACAGAGTTACACACGAAAAGAGCTAACCCAGTTCAGTGCTTATTTCTGTTTGACAGTTTAGTTGCAAGCTGGCCAAACTGACACTTTTTTTTCCCACTAGTCCCTTTTTTAAAGTATGGTTTTAGGGCTAGAGCCAGAATTCTTCCTGTAGCTGCATCACACACTAATCTGTGATTTGTAAATTAGATCCTTTTTCACTTGGTATATAATTCTGTTTATACTAATAATGCAGCTAAGTATCTAAATACTATGGTTATCCTGAATGTAAAGAACCAGCTTATTCTAAGGAGCTGGACAAGTTAAGGAGAAGATAAATACAACTATATGTGTATTTGTTGCATTCTTGGGGAGAGGCTGTGAACCAGATTATTAATCTTTTTGTAATGTAGCAATTCGAAAAGAAGTTACACATATAAAACTTCAAACATACATTATGCACTTAATTAAAGTCTTGAAGCTGAGATAGATGTTTTTCTGCATGTGTATTTTTATCGTAAGTAAAGGATTTTATCACTTTGACAAAGTGATTTAGTTCACATTCAAACAGTTCTTTCCCTTAGGAGGCCATTGCTTACTAATACGGAAGTAAGTTTTTAAATTGAGATCTACCTTAAATTTATCTTTTTTCTCTCGGAAAAGATCAGCTCAAATTAAAATATAGAAGGACTCTCCCCCCCTCCCCCCCCCGCCATGTAATGAGTAGGAGGGACAAAAGTTGTGACAGGGAAGGTACTGATTAGTTGCTGTCAGTCTGCACAGATTAACACCTATTTTTAGGTTTTTGAACCTCTTGAGTAATACTAGTTAAATTGGCACAGGTTAATAAGTTGGGGTCCGCAGAGCCTCTTAACTGTTCACTGTGAAATTTGAATTAAAGAGACAGTCTCACATTGTCAACGTGATGAGAAAGGTTTATATGCCTAATGTATTTACTGCATATTTGTAGTTGTGTGGGTGTGCCTGTAAGCATAGAACATACATAGGTCTGGAAAATGAAAGTTAAATCAATTACTTTGGGCATATTAATACAAATACATACATATAAAGTTAGAAGATGCTTTGTCTTTGCAGAATACATCAGCAGGGAAATAGAATGTCTCTGAAAGGAAACATTTTTTCTCTTCATGTATAGATGTGGCATTTAAAAATAAAACTTTATCTTTTTTTCATGCGTTCTCTCCCTGTCCTCCCCCCATTATATCATTATACTGTTACACTGACACCCACTGGTAAAAGTTGATCTGAGATCATGATTGTACACTGAGCCTCTTGATGAAGCAACAGCTATGATTGAAGAATAAAAAGTAAAATAAGGACCAAATAATAGTTTCTTCCCTTTCCTCCCCCCACAAAAACCTTGGGATGTTCTTCATTTTTATTTTTCATGAAGAGCAAAAGTATGGCTGCCCCAGACATAAGAGGGGAGACCTCAGTGTTGTTCTCTTAAAATATAACAACATAGAAATAATTGCATTAGAAGCACTTTTTCTAGACATTTGTATGTTTTGGGACAGCAGGTTGGCACGGAGGTGAACAGGAAAGGATAATAAGTGTTAATAACTTCTGTATTTAACACTATTCCCCAGGTAAAACAATTTGAAGGAAAACAGAAATAATGGTCATGCTAGAAATGTATTTTTTTCAGGCACTGACCTGGTTGTATCAAAGAAGAGATGAATGCCAGTGGTGTGCAAGTCATTTCAGTCTGCTTACCATTTAATTCGAAGTTGTCAGTGGTCTTGAAAGCCACTTGTGTTGGAGAAACAAGGCTCATTTTATTGAAATCTACCACTGCACCAAAATCTGGTTTGTGAGAGTGTCGTTCCATAGCCCTGCCTAGCACAAGAACAATACCATGCAATTACACTGTTTCAGGCTCTGAAATAGGCTTTCTTCCAAAACACCCTCCCCTTATATTATTAGATGTGTTCCTATTAATGAAATGATTGATTGAAAATCTTCCTGTGTTTATGTTGTTTGGGCAGCAGTAGTTTGGATTTCCCCTGTCTAGACTAAAATTGTAACCAGTGGAGATGCATGGGACAGCTGTTTGTAAACTCTTAGTGAGACATAACAAATGAACTACAGCAAAAACTGTCAGTGACTGGCTTTCTTGTAAATACAGCAATACAGTCTTTGTTTGAAGGGGGAAGGGGAACCTCAGTAGAAATGTATACAGAAACAAAATGGACTCCACAAAACATAAAAGTGTTGAAAAGACCTGCCAGGGCTGTGTAGTTAAGAAATTAAAACTCTAGCCTTTCACCTTTGAGATTGCAGTTCAAGTCTTTCTTTACATTCTGTGTAATATGAGCTTCAGAGTATAAAATCAGTCTCCAGAGTTCCCAATTTACTGCTTATAATTGGAAAACAGGGCAAGTTCTGGGGTGTAGTTCTTCAGGAAAAGTTGTAGGAAGAATCTTGACTCAAGTACTTACTATATCCTCCTCTAGACTAACCTGTGCAATATATGTGTGTTTGCATATGTATGGCATGTATATATGTACATATATGTGTAGGGAAAAATTATGGAGAAATCTGTACAAGAATGGTCATTGGGGTTTAAGGTTTATGTAAGGTTCTCATGCCTGAATATGTACTATTGCACTGAATATTACCTTATATGCACACTATCACACAGAAGTGCTAAGTTTAGAAAACTACAGAAGGCTGTTTGCAATTGATTTATTTTGTTGTTTTATCTTGAACAATAATAAGCGTGAAGAGGGGGCTTAATTTGAAATTGAGACAAGCTGGAAAGAAACATTAGCATGTATCCTGTAATTATCCAGAAGCACCCTTGTAGACCCAGAATAAAACCCCCAGCACAGTCAGTCATAAAGCACAATGAAGAATCAGAGTTTGTGAGGAGGGGGGATGTCGATAGCTGCCACAGCCTTTCAGTTCTCCTGCTTTCCCTGGGTATCGCTCCTATTTTGTTTGCTTGAAGAAACTGCAGCAAACAAATAAGAAAAGGGGAGAGGAGGGACAAGGGGAAAAAAGTTATATTTCATATTGCAGTATTCAAATAAAATATTTAAAAAGCTGTAAATAGTTTTATAGTCATTGTTTATGGACTCTAGAATTTTTAATATTTCAACATGTAATTGAATTCTGAAGCCAAGATTCTGCAGTTAATCCGACTTTTATAAGTGAGCTATTTGCTAGAAGTAACTTTGAGAAGAATTTGGACTTAAATTTGGGGGGGGGGTTACGGATATATGATGAAGGCTAAATGCTAATTGTTCCGCAAAAATCATACATTGTGCGCTTGCTTGGGTGAGTAGAAGTCCCAATTTGTGTAAGTAGTTCAAGCATTTGAGAAACCTAATTGTTTGATTCGTGTATGCAAATTCAGGCTTTGTGTATGTGAATAGTGGAACGTGTGTTTTTGGAGGATGTTTCTTCAGTGCTGCGTTCATTTTTCTCTATTACAACGTATAGAGAACTCGAGTAAAATGGAATAAGAACACTCTTTATCAGTTTATTTATCTAGGCTTTTACTATTCTGGGCCCTACTTAGAACTGAAATTAATCCTAGTAATGTGTTTATTTGCATGCCCAATTGAAATATTCAGCATAAAGCTGGACTAGATTTCAGTGCCATTTCTTCCCTTCAATTCCAGGGAAGTGTTTTGCTGTTGTGAACTAGAAAAGTGTGGAGGAGTTATGGTACTGACTGGAGTGCTTGTTCTCTCCCAGTAAACTCTTAAATCCTGATACCAGAAGGGTCAAAAACTGGCCAGCTGTGACATCTGAATAATTTTTAAGGCTGTTACTCCAGTCAGAGTATTAATCAATCTTTGTACCTTTGGAGGGGAGAGGGGGGAATGGCACAGCCAAAAATAATTCAAGAAAAAAAACTCAGACCATAAGCAAAAATAATTCAGTTCAGCTGCGTCTTGTGTCACAGATTTACCTTTTCAAGATATGGTATGAAATACAGAACATAACACAAGGGATTCCTCCTGTGTGACTATTTGGCAGGTGTGTTGATACTTTGTTGTGGAAACCATCTCTTCCAAACCTGTACTCTCAATCTGAAAATGCCCAGATGTTGCCCAACTGAATTTTCCAGATGTTGTCAGTATTAGCCACACTCTATATGGTATGATATTGATACGGGAGAAATGGATGTCAGGAAGCATTTTCTAACCAGTTAAGAGGTAGGGATCAGGTTTTAAGAGTCTGTGTTCTCTCTCCTGGCAATTGCCTAGGCCTTTTTCCCTTGTAATGTACAGTTGCACGCACCATCTTGGTCCTGTTCTTGATCGCATCACATCCCTATGGCAACTACATTGATTTAGCTGAATATAAAGTATCAGACACACATTTAGTATGTTTTAAATAACTTAAGAGAAATATTGTTCAATCTTTTTTTATATGAAGGTGAACGTTTCCCTTGCTTTTAATTGTTCATCCTCTCTCTTCCAATCTGTTCTGATTTTTTTTTCCATTGAAAATGAGAAGTGTCATTTTTATGTTAACCAGTTCTTCTCAAAATCACACTGTAGAAAGTTCTGATGTATCAGTCCCACAAGGGAAGGTGGAATGGGGAAGCATAGCTATAATAAAGAATCAGTTTCTTCTTCTGAGTCAGGATTAGGTCATGAGTGAGTAGAACCCTGTGTAAGCTAGAAAAAAATAATAGGAAATTAATTATGTAGGGTAGGTCCTCTGGTGAGCAATCGCGCCTTGGTGTGACTTTTTGTTTATTCATGTTTTTACTCTCATAAAAGTAACTTCTTTCTTTCTTTTTTCTTCCCCAGCAAAAGCAAAAAAAAAAAAAAAGTCATTTTAGGGCAAGACTGTGGCAATTGTGCTAAGTTACAAAAAGGTGCTCTCTCGTGTTCTCTTAGACAACCTAGCTGAATCTCAAAAATAAGTTACCCATTCCATGACAAGTAAGAATAAAGAATGCAATTTACAATTGGAATAGGTTGGGAGAAACAGTAAAGGGTTTGAAGTTAAAGCCATGTTTCTTAAACTGAGAGTGCTCTCTACATTGTGTGCCTCCTCACCTAAAAACCTTTTTTAACCCACGCACCCAAAATGATGATGTTTAAGGTGCAGGAAGCTTTTTCTCCTGAGCACAATAGGAATAGGTTGAATCTTTTGAAAACAGTTTCTGTTTTTCAAACACCTTTTCTTTTTCAGCATAGATAATTAACGCCTTCTTCACAGTGCTTGCTGCCCTTGATACATCTGTTACCTTTGACAGATCCTTTCTGTTTGCCACCTCTTCCTAACACGCTTCCAATATTTTCAGCACAAAATACCTTAGCATCTTTGATGTTGGTTGTATACTGGCTCAATTAAATAAGAAAGCTGCTGACAGAATGGTATAGAGTTGAAACGTAAAGCTTTATTTCTGTGAAGATTTTGTCCTTGGTCACTTACCTTCATTTTTTTGCTGCAAGTTGTTTGACTGCTTTTAGGTAAAATTGTYAAGTTGTTTAAGACATGGAGTTTTAGCTAGGGCTTTATTTCACTTTTACAGGTTATATGTTCAGTAACTAAGTACACAGAGAGGTAGGAAAGAGGGAGTGGGGAGTACACTGCAATTGCAGCTTTGAAAAACAAAACCCCACCCTGCTAGTGAGGGTGGCTTTAAAACATCCCTTTCTGGACCTTTCTGGAATATTTAAAAACATGGCGCTGTAGCTATTCATTACCACCCCCTAGTGGCTGGTGGAGGGCATCTGGCATTTAAGCAAGCCGATCAGACTTTATCTGGAGAGGGTTATTGGGTCGTGTTCGTGGGCCCCACTGGGTTGCCTGAGCTGTGGGAGTGGAGACCCCAGTGGGGCAGACTGGGACATCAGTGGAGGGGCTGCAGGGTTTTAACCCTTTTCAGCCTTGTCTTGAGCAGTGTCCCTCCACAGCTGAAACCTGCGGTCATGCACGGGGGCAGCTGCT
Source organism: Apteryx rowi (assembly GCF_003343035.1). NCBI lineage: Eukaryota > Metazoa > Chordata > Aves > Apterygiformes > Apterygidae > Apteryx > Apteryx rowi. Next base: position 233,531 of record NW_020451066.1, on the reverse strand, counting down.
GTAGGAGCCCTGTGGCAGCGGACTTAAGGAGGTGAGGTTTTACAATTCACCGTTTGGGGAGTGCAGTATTATAATGAAATACAGTGCTGAACAAGAGAAATGAGGCGTACTAATGGATTAGCAAAGGTGCAGACACAATACCTAAAGAAAAAGCTGTTTAATATTTCTAGTAATTGTTACTGTTTATGTCACACAGTATGATGGCAGTTTTTTCAGGATTTCCCATATATTAGAATGATTGAGGATGAAAGGTTTGAATTTTGTATTTATAATATATACCGCTCTTTTCTTAAAGAAAATTAAATAGTGACTACCCCTAGATTTCAGTCTCAGTACTACAGTCATTTTGATCTCTACGTTGTCAAACAAATAAACATCAAAAGCTAATTTTCAGTGTAGTTACTCTGTTTCATGCAGCGTTCTAGAGTGAAGGAACTGATTATATGCTACATATATATGAAAAATAATGTATGACAGACCTGCATCTTACCACACTAGTCCACAAAAAATACAAAAGAATTTGAGCTGTGAATATATGTTTTACAGCAGGAAAACAATGTTCATGCACATGTGTATGTGTGCATGTGTATCTTATGTATTTCATCTTCCAGTGACAACAGCAGATTAACATGTTAATTGTTGAGTAATCCACTATATGCATTTGCTGCTGATCAACGGTTTGTGGTAACTTAAGAGGAGTAAGTTATCTCCAAACTGTAAGGGATGAGAGCATGCTCACAGCTAGTTTGTGTGCTACATGTTCTTGCAGTAGAGTCTCCTATAGTAACTTGCAAGTGTACACTATCAGATCCGTATACAATCTCAAATGTCAGTTTATCCCAAATTTGTAATGGTTGTTTCCTGGTGCTGATCCAAATTTGTCTGTGACTATATGTCTTTTTGAGGTTACAGGAATTGTCTCATTGCCATGTAACCCACAAATTTTTATTCTCTCCTGACTTGCTTCTAATATATACAATTCTGAAGTAAGTATCATCTCCTACCAGGTTGATGGGTATCTCTTTTAGTTAGCTAATATCTAGAGTCTAATTTTTTGCTTCTTAGGGATTGGCCTTGTTCCCAGGATTTTGCAAAATATTTGCAATGGGAGACTAAAACAGCAGGTTAGTCAATATCATGTCCAAAAATGTATATTAGGCATGATGTTAAAGACATGGGTGGTTTGGGGGGGGAGTAAATAAGCTTCCCAAAAAACGTTCAAGAATGTGAGCAGGACAGATCTGTTCCACTAAACAGCTTTTAAGAACGTGAGACATCATTGTGTTTTATCTCCAATACCGGCGGACCAAGGAGAGAGCTCTTACAGGGAGCTGCGTCCTTGAGCTGCTGTGTTGTCTGTACATGCTAATAAGGAGAATGAGGAGAATTAATAAGCAAGTTCAAGATGCAGCAGTTTCTTGAAAATCTTTTCAAACCTTTTTAACACAAAATGGCACACAAAGTTATTCTGTCATTTAAGAAGACATCATTTTGTTATTTAGTTTAGTAATTTTGGATTTAAACAGTTGTGGCTGCAAAAATCAGAACCCTTGAGTCTTACTGTTGCTAGACCTGGTGAGCTAAGAGGTAAATGACTGACATCACAAAGCAAAATAAATTAAAATGAAAGTCTAAGGAAAAGTGGATGCCAAGTTTAATAAAGAATTGTCCTGAACTGGGTCGCGTTGTATCCAGCTTTTACACCAGTCAAACTATAAGGAAATGGCATTTACTTAACCAAAAGGCCTTGACTAAGTAGTCCCAGTGGAATCTTTGTATGGAGAGTGAGGAGATCTCAGCTGATCTCTTCATAATTCATGAGATTTATGCTGCGCGGCTGTCATGGCTTCGTTTCAGACATAGATTCAGGGTTATAACAGAGGTGTGTTTTTGGTATGTTTGTTAAAGGATTGCCCAGGGAAGGTGCCCAGCCCACCCATGCTACAACCCTGAAACCTGGCTTGAAGTACATGCATGATAACCATTAAAAATAAACAAAACTGGTGGCAGTGAGCAAAAAAAAAGGGGGGAGGGGAGGAAGGGTTGTCTCAGTTACCAAAGTGTATTCCTACAGCTTTGCATACATTAAAAGCTGTGTACACCCTCAGTAAGTCCTTGAAGCACTGCCAGAAACTAGTGTGGGTCATGTAGGTTTGTCCCTGCACCAATGAGAAGAAAGAGAACCATATTTTACAATTGTTGAATTCTAAATTGCTTTAAAAGGAAGCCAAAGCGAGTAGATATTACAGCTAGCTAGGCTGGATTTCATAAAGATCTGGATGACTACAGCAATATTCATCTTTGAAAATAAGAAACTTCTTAAGGATTTTGAAAATGAAACACTGGATTTACTTCCTGTCACCTTTGTTTAAAAAAGATGAGTTCAGAACTGATGGCAGGGAGGAATGGACTGATGGGAAAATCTTAAAAGCCAAAAATCTGTGCTAGAAAAGAATTATGAGCTTGTATCTGCACCAAGCCTTACAGCACTGTGCATGCAGGCTATTTTCTGCACCCAGTTCAGCAAGGTTATTGTGTGGAAGTACTAGCTGGAGCCATATTTACTTAGCTTTGCACCCAAGCTAATGAGTCCCATTTATAGGTTGTTGGGACTACAGAGCTTTCCCCCTTTGCCCTACCTACCATGAAGTCCTATGAAAGGCAAAGGACAAGTGTAGGTAAAAGAACAAAATAATCTGGTTATAGACTGGCCAGTTTGATGCAGTTTGTCATATCACAGTTGAGCAAGAAGTGCACCCCAATAGTGAGAAGGTGATTTGACAGTAATTCAGAAGAGAACGTGTGTATTTCCTCATCCTTTTCCAGTTTTGTTATCATGGGGAATAGAGAGTCCTTTCTGATTTGACTGATCTTTACAGGAGTGTGAAAAACACAGTATTACAATATGCAATTATTATGTACATTTGTTTTGTGTTGCACATGCTTTAGAAGTGCCGGAAGCATGCTTTTTCAGTAAGTAGGCAGTTGGCAAAAACTCTCTAGATTAGCGGAGAAGCTGTGTGCTGTAATTCTTCAGCAAATGACCATTGAGTATACAATCTGCAGCCAGCAGGGCAAATGTAGTCCACGAAATTCTCATGCGTCACCCGTGGGAACGGTAATGACCAAAAGTCTAGAATATTTTGCCTTGTTCAGAGGTGCTCCAGCCTACTGCATTTCTTGCCAGAGTAGCTGTAACCCTCTCACCTGCCAATTGCATATTGTGGCTCCGTTAGATAAACCCTGAGGAGCTCAGACCAAAGTCTGAAAGCAGCGTTAAGCGTATGTTGTATTGGGAGTTTTTGCCTAGATAGTTAAATGTAGATCAATGATCCTTTTCAGCATTAGTGTTAACAGGAGATTGTATGGAATACGCATACATTGGAAATGGTTATTGCTTATTTTTGGCTTCCAGAAAGAAGATAGGAAGGGGCTCTGTGACCCATGTCTTTTGTGGAGTTAGTTATTTTGTCCTTGATAACTTTGCTACCTCATATTCTGTTGTTTGGATAACAGTCTGAGTATTAAGTGCAGTTGTAATTTTTTGTTAACAGTATGCCACTTCCTTTGGCTCTTGCTCAGTTTCAGCTAATCCTATCTCAAACAAACTCTTGATGAGACAAAAAGGAGTTGGACTGAATTGAGGAATGAATCAATGCTGAGTATGGCTTTGGGGATGACCAAATTATAATAGTTCTTTGTGTYGTCTAATCATTAGGTAGTAAAATTCTGTTCCAGAAAGGTATTCAGCATTGCTCCTCAGGATTTGCATCTGTTACATCTCTCTTGCTTTCTGAGAGGAAGGTAAAAATTACACACTTGGTGCATGATTTACTGCAAGTCTTTTGTTTGTGATGCAGTATTGTTCCTCGAATTGGGGGCTATGTGAATCTTTTATTTAAAAGCAAAACAAAAATACTGAGTAAGTCTCATTCCCTCTGGTTAAAAAAAAGAAAATAAGAGAGACTTCAGGGCTACTCCCCAGCTTGTTTCAGGGCACTCCATACATTATTCAGCAGGGATCCTGCAGGATGAGTGAGGTAATGAATATTTTTCCATCTTGTAATTGAGTTAAAAAAAATTAAAACATTGTTCTACAATGACGTTTTAGAATACTACCTGAGCAGTAGTGGTCTTGGGTACAGTTGCCCAAGTTGGCCCGTTTTAGAGACTATGTAGGTTGTGCTAGTGGGAGATGGGAACTTCATCCCATCACATGTTGGGGATGGCCCACAGGACCTCTTGGCACCATCCTGGTCCAAGCCTGGTGGCTGTGCTTAGACCAGTTCCCTGGCTGCCAGCCAGTCTCTGGGGTGCCTAGGGGGGAGGCAGTTGGGAGCAGGAGGTTATAATGAATTACCCTGGCAGGAGAGGTATGGTCCAGCAGTTGGGTACTACTTCTTAGACAACTAATGGCATCTGATATAGTTGATCTGCAATGTATCACTAATAAACACACTCTAGAATATTACCTGGTCGTTCACCTGCCACTACTTACCTAGTGTTCTAGTCCAGAAGTGCAGGATACCGTACTGTGGTTTTATTTTATTAAAAGCAAAAAGGCTGTGTGACTTCAGAAAAGGCATCAGTAACAGTACTTGAAAGTTGCTTTTATATATAAATAAAATATGCGACAGGTAGGCCCATTTGAGTATATGAGTATACTGTGAGGAATGAAAAGTAGGCTGAAGTAGAGATGGAGGGGGACATTGAGCAGAGATTCAGTGCAGTGCCTGGGGAAAAGCTACTGTATCTACTATAGTAACATGAATTCAAGAGTCGTTCATTTAAGAACCAAGTCTTTTTTTTTAATGATGCACTGAATTTTTCACTGTAAAAGAACCCCCCCAAAAGATAATATATTCACATCTGTACAGTCAGATGTACAGTCAGAACAGACAACTAAAACGGGAAATAGTTAACTGCCACAAATAAGTATATTATGAGAAGTTCTTAATTTATCTCTGTGCTGAAGCAATAATGAATCTCTAGTTCACTTTTTGTTTATTGGACATAAAGTGATATATTTTGGTGAGGATTAAGAGAAAGATGATGCTTGCCTGGTTCTTGAGGATACAAAATTTGCTCTTTTGCTTGGATGGATAATGTGGGTGCTGATTGAAGTACACTCTCATTCCCACTAGAGGGGGGTCCTCTCAGGCTAGGCTGTAATGCGTTTTGGCTTTTTTTTTTTTTTTTTTTTTTGAAACTCAGCCTGAGGAAAACCTCACATTGTCCCATATCTTGTTTCAGTACTTTATACTGTGTATCTTATGGTGTCAGCAGTTTACTCACCTCTTGCTGATCTTAACTGCATTTCATACAARGAGGTGAAGAGCAAACGTGAATGGACTAATACAGTGGTACAGTACTAAATGCAGTAGTAACAAAGAATACAGAGGGTGTTTTATTGCATCATCCTCATCATGAAGACAAGTATTTTATCACAGAAGTGGTGTGATTGCTCTTGGAAAAACACAAGTGGTGTTATCAGGCCTGTGCAATAACATTTTTGATTAGAATTATCATCTGCACTGATAGCTACACACTGAGCCATTTTATTGTCTGTGTGAGCCTTACGTTTCTATATGTAAAAGAAAATACTTMTGTTTGTAAAAGAGACTAAGAATATGTTGCATCTTTTTTTCTTTTTTTTTCTTTTTCTTTTTTTTTACTGTTTGATGTCATAATTTGTTGTTGTTCTTGGTTTCTCAGTGAAAAGAAAGAGAACTGACTTTTGTAAAAGGGCTGGCTGTAGTGCCATCTTCCCTTGTGTGTACTGCAACATCTCTTTCCACTGGGAGAGTGGGAGCTGCCTAGGCATGACCCATGTGTTGCTAATCCCACCTCATTATGCAGCAAAGACTCCCAGATGGTGCAGGGACCTCTCTACAGGTGGAGCCTGACCCAGCAGAGCTTGGTCTGGCCTGTGCTGGGCTTCTGCAGCTGGGAGGAGGGGGAAGGAGCGTGAAAGCAGCCCCAGGGGGGCACCTTAGCCCTGCTGGGATCACAGGAGCAGAGGAGGAAGGGGCAGCAGAGTGGTGTGGAGCAGTGAAGAGCCCGCAGCCCTGCTGGGGGCGCAGAGGGACCCAGTGATGCGGCGAAGACCACCAGGCTTTCCTGATGAATCTCCACTACAAAAAGTTTAGAACTGGTGGAGCAGAGTAATATGTATTGAAGGGTCTGGAGGTAGCAGTTACGGTATATGAACAACATAATAGCATGTAGATAAACCTGAGTTGGTTTTAAACCAGCTTGCTCATGTTTTGGAATGTGGGTAGCCGAGGTAGCAGGGTGTTACGCCAAAGCAATTAGCCAAGTGGAAATGGATGTTCGCAATGTAGATGGGTACCACATTAACCCTAGCTGGATTGCTTCTGATATGGGAATTACTTGAATAGCTTCTGAAAAAAGTACATGACTAGGGCACTGTACTGTGACATACTGTTATTTCCAGTCCAGCCTCTGATTATTCTCTTTTTGGCCTTGGGCAAGTCACTTAACCCCTCTGTCTGTTTCTTCATCTGTAAAGTATATTATGGATATTTATCAGTCTCACCAGGACTGATTGTTTAATATTTATAAAGTGCCTGAAGGATTAGAAGCTTAATATAAGTAGCTAATACATATCACTTCAGATTGATTTTATTTACTTGGATTTTTTTTCCTACCTCCTACTGAATGAGATCCCATTTTGTAGCCTCTTAGTGCCATTCCTAATCAGCTGGACAGGTCACAATTGGGTAACATGAGGTTCATTTTCTCCTTTCATTCTTAGTTCCTATAAATCCTTTATCCTCCCTCCCTTTTTCTTCCCCCTTTTTTTAATTTAGAGATGAAGAGATGCCATATGTTGCTAGATCGTGACATAAATATATTTAAGTGCTGCCATCATTGGAAAGGCTGATAAACTAACATTATAAACCCTCTTGTTTGGGGGTTTATAACTCTGGCAGTATAATGTGCTTCAGGCTGAAACTTGACATTCATTTTTCCCCCTTGATTTGCTTTAAATCCTTCACTCTTCTTAAGTTAAACTGGAGATTAGATACATTAGTTATAGTTATACTAGTTATATAAATTATAATGCAGCAGTAGGCATTTAAAATAGGATGTAAATCAGAAGTAGAGAATTTTCTACTTGTTAAACTATGAGCCTGGGAGTAGAAATCTGGGCTGCTTTTCTTGAGTGTGTCCCTGGCTTGGCACGTGATTACTAGATTACTTAACCTTTCTCTGCCTCGCTCTTCTGTCTGTTTACTGGGATGATGATGTTTCCTGATTCACTGGACTATTGGGAAGCTTAATTAATTAGAAATCATAAATGCACTGAGATTCTCAGGTGAAAGGTGCTGAAGTGTGAAGTATTTTTAAGGAGACTAATGAAAATCATTGCGCCTGCTTTTCTGTTTCTGTAGTCGTTGTCCCAGATTAATGCATATCAACTCTTTGAGCTGTAAGATATGTGGCAACCAGTAAGGAATTTGATTTGCAGCACCACTAGATCACTTAACAGCTTGCTTTTCTCAAGCTTTCAAACATTCACTGTATCTCGCAGCCTGGTAGCCTCAGCCTTTGCATGAGGAATTTGTCTTCTCTGAATTCCACAGTTTTTAATGAATTCACTTTGCTCAAGACAGGGCAGGAGTCTGTAAGTGAGCCCTTGTGCTGCCGAGTTTCCAGTTATAGCTGTTCCACTTTGTGCTGATGCAGGAGTGCTCAGCCTAGTAGGTGGAAGAAAACAGGAGGGGAAGAACTTGGATTATTCCTGTCTTTTTAGCAGGGAATTGTCATGGCTGGTGATTCTGGTTGCTCTCAGGCAGCTTTTTGTTGTAGCCAAGACTCCATATGGAAAACAAGGTTCCGGCTGTTGGGCAGTAAGTTTTGGGACACTGAAAGATGTTCCTCACGTGGTTTAGGTTGAGAGGCCTGGTCTGTGTCTTGAAGGGTGCTTTCTGAGTTTCTCTTGAGGGTTTCTGTTGTCAGCTGTTAGTTCAGCATGTCAGCATGTACACAGGCTTCCTAGGGCTGACCCAGACTAGTGTCTTCGCTTACAGAACTCTTCTTTGCCTGGACTGTCGTGCTGTGCTCAGGAGAGGTTGTTGGTAGTGGCTAAATTTGAAATGATCTTTCTCCTTATAATTTCAGGTTGAAGTCTTGGCCTCGGAGGATGCTACATTTGGACACAAGGTGTGTAGTTTGATGCAGTTTTGTTATCGAGGTCCCATAATTTTAAATTATTGGATGTGGTGTCACAGCAGAAGGTAATTTTCAGCCTGAGAACTGAGGCTCCTGTGACGTATATCCACCAATTCAGAGATTTTAATCCCTTACGTGTGGTATTCTGGGAATGGCACATAGGCTGTTTTAGTTGTGTTATGTAGTATAAATTATTTAAGCAAATTTTAGTTAGGGAAGCCCAGGTGGAAGACTGGAAGTTCAGCTTTCTAGTGACTTTTAAGATTGGAGTTGGCTGAGTGTTGGATTTGTTCTTGTTCCACAGATTTGCAGCTCAAAAATCCTAGTCATTATCTGCTTTGCAATCTGTTGAGTAAGCCACTTTGTTTATGATCCTTTCTCACAGTGCATCTCAAGTAGAAAGTAATACACTAAACAACTGCATCACCCGGTGTTCAACTGTAGATCAATGCATGGCATAACAGTATACCTGTTCGAGAGATCACTTTAGGCCTACTCTGCAAAATGAATGGGGTGTATGCTAATTACTGCTTGACTTTCTTTGGCCTATGAACCTTGTGATGTTGACCATGGTTCTTAATTGAGCACTAATAGCAGATGATTTTAGGCAAGGCAGATTGTGTGTAGGCTAGATCTAGTTAGCTGAGAAAAGAGAGTGGATAGGGGAGGGGAAGAAAGAGATTGCAGGAACAGAAGGCTAAATCATGACAATGAAGAATTTCCTCCTGCTGAAAGCCCACATGCAGTGATACCACTGCAGGTGAGAAAGTAGCAGTGTTATTACTACCAAGGTGAAAAAAAAAATCAAGAAAAGATTAAATAACTTCTCCAAGTTTATATAGAATGCCATAAACAAAATTAACCCACCAAAAAAAAAATCTTTAAAGGACCTAAATATTCATGATGCCAGAACTTAAAGTTGTTGCCCTTATTGTATGTTTTATGTTGTGATATCTGATAGTGATTGAAATAAATTATTAAAAAATAAACAGAGCTACTCCAGTATTATTTGAAGTATTCAACATATGGGTATTTTCCATTTTTTATTTAATACCCAGCATGCCTACAGAATATTCACTAAATATTTGATAAACCTGGAGGGTCAGCTCTTGTGAACTCATCTCCATAATCCTTCAGATTAGCTGGGTAAACAGAAATATTACTGAAGATTATTGTAGCCAATAGCTCTCACAACTAAAACACTGTGAAGAAGACTTCTTACTGTTTTTTATGGCTAAACTTGCAAGTTATTTTTTGGTCTTAGTGTCATCTTGATGGACATCATTTGAAACACCTTTCTACCACCAAAAGATTTAAGAATTTTCTTTTGCTAAGAGTGAGATTTTGCAAAACCGAATATGTATTATTGCGAGCTCTAACACCATCTTCCAGAGACCCAAGCAACTTTTCTGTAAGATTCAACATTAGAACCGACAGGTTCTTTTTACTCACTTAAAAAGTAGTCTTACATTATAATAGAATATCTATATTTAGGAATGCCGTGTACTTTTTATCTGTCAAGAAAAAAGGACAAGAAGGTGGTTTCATCCCAAATTTGTTAATCCCAGAATTTATCTTAGCTGTCTGTTTTAGGTTTTCTATGAAAACATTTTATTTCCCTCTCCCCCTTAAAAAATGCTTCCTCTATTGCCTGTCTCAATGACAAATAAATGGTAGTCTGTCAGTGTTATACTGACAAATCAGTTGGTATGCCCATGGAGAATACATATAAACACAATTTTTGAAAATAAAACTGATTTTCATTTCATAACTAGAATAAAAATCTTTCTTAAAATAGGAAAATTAGTCTGAATGGCAAATACCAGATTATAGAGATGAGAAGGGTATAAGCTTAGAGTTTGCACAATGTAATRCTAGCCTTGGTGCCAATTTTCAGCCTGAATTTCTTTCTAGGTCTAAGGCATATTCTTGGGGGGCTATTTTTACAATATTGGGTGTAGCATGTGCCTTGGCTTGTAACGTGGTGTAGTCCCCTTTGTGCACATAAGCTGACCTAAGTTGCTGCAGAGAGTAGCTGTTCTTTTGACTGTATCCATTCTACCTGTCCTTGGACATTTATCACCTAGTCTTACAGTTGTTGACAGGTTGTGTTTCCTGTAGCTACTGCAATACTGTTTTTAAAAAAGAGCATTTCTAAAATGCTGAGAGAGCTTATAGCGTTATCCTTTTGTTTTAAATACTCCATGTTTTCAGTCTCGTGGTAAATACCCATCCTGGCAGCGAGTGGGTCTGTTTCCCTGGAAGGCAAGCTGGGCGAGACAGCAGGACATTGTTCTGTTGCACCATAGCTGTCGCCCACAAAGGGAAGATCTGGACATTTTGTCTGTCCCTTGAATATTTGGGTCTTTGATGACAGGCACAGGTAGAATCGGCTACAGAATCCTTTGGATGTGAGATCTGCATATGGATTTGAACAAAACAATTTTTAAGTTAGAAAGAAAATAAAACCCAAAGCTACTGTTTCACACTGTCCAAAAACAAAAAAACAAAAAAAAAGGGGAAGGGTAAATGGAGGTTACAAAACTTCCAGATCTTATCTTTAATCCTTAAGCTTAGAACAGATACAAATTGCACACCCTTAGTAACAGTTCTTCAAAGTGTTCCTTCCACACCACTTTTTTAATAAGAAAACAGATTTTCCCCCAAACAAAGGTAGAACACAAGGCATTTGTTGGAGTAAAAATGCCATTTTTGGTATGAACGTTATTGTTTTTTCTTTATTCTGTGCATATGTGAGACCAGTACTCTTTAATGATTCATTAAAGTGTAAGCAGTTTTTCAGTCAAATTTAAATAAAAGTTGTTGTTTGATAAGTATAAAGATGAATACATTTTGACAGTGTTATATCCAAGCCTTCCTTTTGATTGAGTGGTAGGAAACAAAAACATTCAGCTTTCTGTGCCACTAATTTTATAGAAAGGGGAAGCTATTAGTGTGCTGTAACAGCATTTTTGAAGATCGTACAAGTGGTATTCAGTTTATATGTGCGTGTGTGTCATGTTGGTTTCTTTAAAAAAAAAAAAAAAAAAAAAACAGGCTTTGACCGATCTTACAGTTTCAGCATTTGGAATGGTTGTGACGTGTGCATGGTTATGTACAGAGAGATGTAAGGAAAACGATAGCCTGACAAATCATAAACAGCTGATAGGTGATCTGGGACAGACTTAACAGTTCTGCATGGTTCATTCAGATTCTGCTGAGTATAAACTTATGTATATAAATAAGTTTCTTTCAAACCATAGTTGCCAAGAAACTAACACAAAATGAGAATGAATAGATGCAGTGGTATCTGCCTGAGTCTGCAGTCAACGCAAAACAATGTATTTGAGAGTTGGAAACTCCTTCAGTCCCATTAATCTTATTAAAGCCTAATGATGACATGTAAAATACTAACAGTACCAATTTAATTTGTGTTGATTTTAGCTGGAATAGGAAGATATATTTTAGCAGATGGGACCAGTGCTCCCAGATGGTAGAGGAAATAAGAAGGGATACAAATATGTGAAAAAGAAAGAGGGGGGGAAAAAAGAACGGTAAGATGCACAAAGCAAAAATAAAAGGTAAAAGGTTTAACCATTTTGAATGGTACTTATTTTAACACCAAGGCAGTGAACAAATAAAAATAACTGTGTCTGAGTTTTTAAAATCCTCCTAAGGGATTTAGATGCTCAATTTCCATTAGAACACTTTAATCCCGTAGGTAGAATTGAAAATCTTAGTCTGAAAGGTTGGTTATTATATAAAGATTTAACCCATATTTTATTGTTGTTTGAGCCTCATATTGGCATCAGTTGGAATTACAGTGCACAATGCAGTAGTGTATACCCCAGACAGGTTAAAAATGATATTTGGCCCTACCTAGAGAATGAGATACTTTTTTAATATTTGTGCTCGGTTTACTATCCTTTTCTTTCCCTCCCTGTCCCTAAGGCTTTTGCTGTCAGCAGCTACCTGACCCAAATAATCTAGGGTAGAGGAGGTTTCATTCAGTTAAGAAGGGTGAGATCACCTTGTCCACATGTCTCAACCTGTATGTGGACGTGTAAAGCGCCATAAGCCCTGTTTGTGGAGGCAGCCGCAGAGCCTGCCTACCCCAGCTAATGCTGAGGAGCAGTGATCCTAGCTTAGGGCAGCATTAATATAAATAAGTTTGTTAATGGCAGTCCAGCAGCTACATGTCAGAAGGCTCACAACTTTGTGCAACAGGAAAAGAGACACTTATGTTCCCACAGTGGGGGAGCTCCACCAAGAGCTGGCCTCTCTTATTTGGTAGTGAGCTTTAATCCTGCCATTGTGTGTAGTTTTAAGCTGCGTTGTGATGTAATTGGCTTAATCATTACTATTATGTTGCTTTGCACAAGTTAAGATTGTAATTTGACATATGGAAATAAATGGCAACTGGATTAGTGTTTTGCAGGTGTCATTTAAGGAAAGGGGGCAGGGGCGAAAGCCTTTCATATTTTGCAAGGGGAACACATGCTAATGTACAGAGGCAGAATTACCCTCAGAGCCGCATCTCACGCTGTCCTGCAGCGGGAGCAAGCTCCCCCCATTCGTTTCTGGGACTGAACTGCTGGGGTCAAGGAAACAATCATATTTCTGATGGAGGCGTTCACTAAAGGAGCAATTGTACATTTCTGTCGGAAAAGACAAATACAGGAGAAAGCGTTTCTCTTTGATCCAGAAATCAGCATAATGGAGACACAGTTCTATTAAAGCAGTGTAATAAAGGTGACATTTCTGATCTGGTTGTGCCAGCGCAGCGGAGCTTTAGGCAGTGTTCGTGGGACGAGCTATATTTTTGTGTTGTGACACAGCATAAAGTGATGACCTCGTCTCCATAATTTAGTAACTCTGGAAGTTGTTGAGAGATTCTGTTCCTAGCCCCTTTTAAATGGCAATGTTGGTATGCATTTTTTTAATGTTCTTTCCCTGACATAGGATATCCGGTTTTAAAAATCAAGCGTGCTGAGAACTAAAATCTTTTTCTCTTCCCAAACAGGCTACTTTTACTCCAGTTTATTAAAATTCTTTCCCCTTCTGCCAGCTTGCAAATGCTGCTTTATTGCGATACTCAGCACATCACTCTGCATCTTCTGTAGCCCACTTATTTTCACAGTCCCAGATACAAGTTCAAATCCCAAGGGGAAATTCAGCTGCACAGTGTAGCTACGTGTCCACTTCCTGATCTGAAGCATAGCACACCAAAGAGAATATTTTTGGTGGCTGTCTGTGAATTGTGACTGTGCAATCTAGAAGGAAACTGCTGTTCTGGCAATATCCATAATAGGGAAGCCTTGAGCTACGAGATGGAGTAGGGATGCCATTTGAGAAAATTGAGAAAACATGTTCTTAAGAGATTTTTTGTTTGCTAAAATTTTTTGAAATTTGTGTTGGATTGATTGGCACAAAATACTACTTATTTCTTGGAAAGAAGGAGAAAAGCCATTGAGGGAGAAGAAAAAGTAGGCATTAAAAATTGTTTCCTTTTAATGCATGCCTTGTTTAAGATAGCTTTCTTTTGTTGAAGTCTCTAAGCAGCCTCTGCTTCTGCCATCTGCTGGTTGCTAATAAAAGTTGCATCTTCAAAGACAAACTAATTGTTTTAAAGGCAATTAATCCTTTTTAGAAGAGGATGTTTTCAAGTGTCTGAATTATCTCTGTCTTGATATGTTGACGCTTGGAGTGTCTATGTGTGCGTTTAGTATATAGGAAAATATAGAGAAATGAGTCCTCATTTACATCTGTCTGTGCACTGTTGTTTTATGTATAAATCTGGGGGTTGCAAATAAATTTTTGGATTTGTTTCAGCTTAGAAAGAATAGATATTCATATTAGCCTCCAGTAACTTCTTTTCTCTACTTAGAATAGAATTAGGATTACACTTTTTTCCGGGTTTTTGTTTGTTTGTTTTCTGTGTGGAGTTGTTTTATCAGAGGTGTTCAGAGATGATTAAAAAGATTTTGCAACCTTCTTTTTTTGAGTCATTTTAGAGCTGTGTTTTAGGATTGCTGAAGTCTTCTGAGTGCCATCCGTGCTGTTTTTGAAGAGTGAAGAATGGCATTAGAGCAGGCTATAAGGGTTGGTTTTTTGTTTTTTGTTTTTTTGATATTCTCTGCAGGGGGTAGAGACCCCTGACAGATGTGCCAATGTGTTTCAAAATAGTTGCAACTAAGTAAGTAGTAGTAACTTCAGCACATTTCTGCCTGGACCTATACGTATTACTCCGATGTTGTTCAGAACAATCCAAGAACACGCAAAACAAAGCAATTGTGATCATGTTTTAGAACTTTTACCTAAGTAACCAGTAGTTTTTTGGTAAGTTTAGTTGCAATAAATACCTCTGGGGTTTTTTTTTTTAGTTAGTTTTATAGAAACTGAGAAGCACACCAACAGACTCAAAGCCGTAAATTCTCTCCATCCATCGTACAACCCTAACTGTGATCCACCTTACCCTGGGTGCTGAGGACTGCAGAGGATCCTATCTAGCTATCTGGCGTACAGAAGATGAAATCAGAACGGGAGTGTGGTACCCCCTCAAAATCTGTTCCAAACAGCACCTGCCTGCTGTAGCACCCCAGTCCCCACAGATCCTTCCCTCTTTCGTTACATGATTGAAGAGTTCAAGCTCTGTTGGAGGATGGAGAAGAAGGAGAGCTTCTTCAAGGTCCAAGGGACTCATCATGCAGTGGAGATGGATCTGGACCATTCTGAGGCAAACTCACATGAAAAGGAAAAGATAAAATGATACACAGAACAGAAAAAAAAGTCCTATGTTAGCTGAAAACCCGAAAATGCAAGAATATCARTATATGCAGGATGAATGACATAGTAACAGTTGGTTCTTTCCTCTTTATGCTCTGTAGCCCAAAGCCAGTGAGTGATGCTGTTAATTTGCACGCGCTCCTGTACTGCAGTCACAGGAAAGACAAAGTAAGGCTAGGCTTTAGGAAGGGTCTGTCTTCTGCTGCAATGTCCCTGTGAGTGAGCGTGCAGCAGGTCAGAGTATGCCATCCTCCTTGGATAGTCTAATGGCTCCTCCCTGGGTAGATTTCTTGCCAGTGACCAAAAATAGCAATAAATACATGTTTAATGCTCCTTTTCAGTGTGAAGCATCTTGTGATGCTTGCAGAATAAATACTGGTGCCCTTGGGATTAGACTTAGGCAGTCTGCATGTATAGGTGGTAACGTATTTATTTTTAAAAAGCGCTGCACACTGTGTGGAAAGTTAGTGTCGGCAAAGCTGGTGAACATCATGCCTGTCTCAGCATCTTTGGAAACTGCTGTTGTGTGATTTCCCCAGTGCCTCGAAACTAGTTGGCATTAGCACTAAAAAATCTTAAACTGCTAGCTTTCTTCCTGCACCCCTACTTTATGAACATACATAAGCATGATGAACAACCTTCATCTCCGATACTGCCTAGTTTGTGTATATTATCAAGATGTGGATGGGACCACATTTTGATTTTTGACACAAGTCTGCAGCTGCCGCTAACTTCCTGAGAAAATCAGGGGTCAGAAATTGGTGTACAGTTTTCAGGAACAGATGTGTGTTATGCACGACAGTTGTTTAGTTTCTGCTAAAGTGACATCTGTAAGAAAGAAGGCTTGGGAAATATTTTTGCTTTTCTAATTGGTCTGTATCCTTCTTCCTTCAGTACTTCTCCTGTGTTTCTGTGCTGTTTTAAGTTGCCACTGTCGAAATTAACTGCTGTAACCTTTAACCACCCAGCATTTATGGCAGCAGCAGCAGCTCCAGCAGCTTGTGCTTCCCCGTGCTGCTTTGTCAGTGTGCTTCCATCTGAGCTTGGAGAGACAGTCTAGGATATGCAAAGGGCATTTAGCCCTTAAGCTCTGTAGAAATGCCACAAAAGTACAAAGTTTGATACTGTTTTTTGTGATGGGAACACRCATCAACTTGAGGATCAGACTGAACCTGCCATTTCACATCAGCCACTACAATGCAGTGATATAAGTTACCACAAAATAGTGGTAATTCTCTTAGTCTTTCTGCTGTTATTCCATACATTTTTAATTGGTGGGAGCTCTTCGGTCTTAGGGCCTCATGTTTCCAACCCAGTTGCCATTGTCAGGTCAGTGTTTGTTAATAGTTGTTTCTAGCTGTGCTCCAGTCTGTTAAAATGTGACCAAGGCCATGTTTCTGTGATCCTGTCAGTCATTTACAGTTCTGTGTGGCCCGTTTGATTTACACTGCTGTTTTGAACTTTCAGGGAATATCAGATTTACAGAGAACTCTTTTGACAATTAGAACACCTTTGCTTGTAAATACCTGCAACTTTTAAGTAAATGTTTAGGCAGGTGGTCTCTTTGTTTGGGGGTGGGAAGAGGGCAGAACAGAGTCTTTGCAAATAGTTCCCTGTCCTTTCTTGATTAGGAGAGCAGGTTAGACCAGATTTCTTTTTCTTCTGTAAATTCTTCCCATTGCATAACTGGTGCAACCAGAACTGCGCCCTACAGCGATGAACCCCACCTTGTTACAGGAAGCAGGTTCCCATTAGTGTTGTGACTTAAAAACAACAACAACAAAGAAACCACAACTTTTTTTTTTCTTTTACTACTGTTCATTTGTTTGCTTTTTGTGTATAGTATTTTTTTTCTTTTCTTTTAACAGCACCAAACGGATGTACTCGTGGGTATAGAAAGTTCAGTTTTGTGCCATGTGGCTGCTTACCCCGATTGCATAGTCAGCTTGTTAGAGCTGATGCTAGGTTTGAAGAATACAGAAAATGCAAAGAGAAATGTGAGAAAGTTGTTGGGTAGACAGATGTGATTTAGGATTTCATCTCCCTTTTTTCCTGAGACAAGGTCAGGTGTATCATGCTTCAGAACTGTGCTTAGCTTGTAAAAGTACCGTTGACATGTCATCGTGGATTTCAAAGAGGAAGAAACAATGGCAATAATGCAAAATCTTGAGGTTTTTTTTACCAAAAGTACATTCCTGTTACAAAAACAACATTTTGTAACTCTGAAGCTTCAATTATTCCATTATTTATTTTTTTAAGAGATTCTTCTTGTGAGGCAATGTTTTCTAGTGAATTGGGATTTTGATGGATAAATTTATTGGATTAGAATGACAGTGGGAATATTGTTGTTTTTCAAGGTCATTTCTTTGATTTGCTTGGTGAACAGTTAATTACACTGGATTTTAATAGTATATTTTGCTTTATCTCTTGTATAGGAAGACCAAGATTACAGCATGGTTTTGACATGATTTCCATATTGTTGCAATGTTTAAAATTGTCTGAGAGTATATGTTTTGTAAGCAATGGTGATACATTTCTATTGTAATAATATTTGTATGTCTTTTGTGATTTTACCACAGAATCCTTGATACTACCTGAAATAGAAAGCAGACAGATTTACAGTCTCTTTAGTAAAACTTGCCTTAACATTTGAGTCTGAAGCAAAATAAGCATTGCTTGTACAGTTCAATTTCACGAGACTCTCTCTTCTCACTCCACCTGATGGGTTTTTTTCCCTCCTTTATTGAGATCTGTCTGAATCTTCCCCAGCTGCCTGTGAAAATTCCTCATGGTATTATGCCTCGGTGTCAGAGCAGATGTACTGATTACCTTGTAAATTTAATCTATAATCTAGAGTGGCTTTACAGCTTTAATCCTTGTGCAAGGGCTGTGCAGGAATACATATATCTTAGAAAGAGTTGTGAGAAGGACAGAGCTAGAATCCACACAATTTGAAAATTAGTAAATGCGTTTGAGACCTGTTGTTTAGGAAAGAAAACAAAGTGAATCATGTGGAACTGGCTTTTGTAGCATCTAAATATCACTGTAATGTGTACTGTATGACTGCATGCAAAAGCTTTACAGTAATATAGGTATGGGTGTTCATGCACTTTTTAACTTTTAGTTTTGAAGCTGTGGCGTGTGCAGAATGCTTCCAAAGTCAAAGTTGTTAAGCTGCCCAAAGAGTATTGAGGAAGGAATTATGTTAGCTAAAGCTTTTTTATTTTTTCAATAAACTCTTTTTATCAATAGTGTTGTGGAGGAGGATCTCGAAGAAGAAATTGGGGATGCTGGGCCTAGAAATGGCATGAAGATAGAATGGTGAAAAAGGAAATTAAGTAGGACTGGAGTCAGTGTCTTTGGTGGAGCAAATGTTGAAGACGGTCATGATACTCTTAAGATCCTGCATGTTGCCTGGCTTAGTTACACCAAGGTTTGAAAGTGAGAAGTAAAAGTTTAAACTTGATACAGAGAGCAAGGGAAAACTAATGGAGCACATTAAAAATGCAAGCTGACCTAGATATGCTGTTGAATGGTGCCATGTGGTGTGCAGTTTTCTATGGCAGGCTACAGTGTCTTGTTGACCAGCATAAAGCTTAAAAAGCTGAAAATATTGCACTGGTTACAAATCCAAAGAGAAGGTGTAAGAATAGTGCCATTCCATTGTATTTTATAGGTGACGTTAAGAAAAATGACTCTATTAAAGATTTTCACTGTGAAAACAGCTATTGACTTCTGTTAAACGTGTACAACATGTTTTAAAAAGAACATACTAAAATTACTTCTGGAGAATGACTAATGTGCATGCCCTATAGCCACCTGTGTGTCTACTTTTTGTTCTGTTCTGTCTAAACTACATGTATACAGAATCCTGGAAGATGTAAAAAAAAAAAAAAAAAAAGTATTAAGAGATAGTTGATTGGAGCTAGAATTAAAATTCTTTCTTTCTGGAGTATAATGATAGTCAGTATGGGAAAGGGTAGCAGAATCAGGCCATTAATTTAACTGTACTTTTAACTTCAAATTAACTTTGGAGAATTATTTTAAGAGATGTCAAAGTATCACAAAATGTTAATATGATATTATTTTTCAGATAATGAATATTAAAATAGCTCTTAGCTGCTGTTTGAAATTTGGTGGAAAGCCATTCATTTCGGTATTGAGACAGTTTCAACTTGATATGATTATCTTAGCCTATTTATAAATACGAAAAAAAGCTTACAGAGAAAATGTTGACCTTCCCCCTACCCCTGTCCCCCCTTGCACCTCCCTGAGCCTCCACTGAAACTATATGAATGCATTACTATAGTTGGGGTGCTGTATATTTTGATAGGAGTAGAAGGCTGGTTTTGGTTTAAATGGATTTTTTTTTCCTAGGGCTGTAAGTTATAAAGTGTTTTCAGTTGGTACAATAATAATAAAAAAAGGCTTGCGTGTACCTGTGATGCATTTGATTCCTCCCTGCAGTGACTCATTGTGGATCTCTTACAGCTAAGTGCTTGTTCCTTGGGATCAGAGGAAAATGCTACACACCTTCTGCTTCGTGCCTATTAAATTCAAGTTTCTACTGTAGGCAGCATTACATAGCTATCTTGGAGAATTAAAAGGGGAAAAAAATCAAGAACAGCAACTGAAGTGAAAATATAAAAAGCTGCTTTGTTCCCCTTCAACCCTACTGTTGATCTTTAATGTATTTCTGTTTTATTGCTTTCCTCTTCCAAATACACAAATTTTTCCTTCCTTCCTATTCAGAGCACCCATCTTTGATACTGTCTTGAAATTAGTGAATGTAATGGCAATTGCTGTTTTCTCTCCAACAGAACCTAAATGATGGATACCAACTTTTTAAATCTTACTAAGTATAATGTATAGTTCATTTATCTGGAGTTAGTATTTTGAGATGAAGAAGGGATTGTTTTCTCCATTTTGTTACCTTTTTTTTCTCCCTTACTTTTTTCATTCCCTTAGGGAAAGGCCTAGAGAACAAAGTGTCCATGTTCTTGAAATAGAAATAGAATGTTTCATTCATAATTTAGTGATCTATTTCTGTTTGGCAAAGTTAAGCACATGCTTAACTTTAGGTCTGTGATTAAATCTCACTGACTTCAGTAGGACTTAAAAGAGACAGTTTTGCAAAGCATTTATTCCCATCTCACCATCACACCATTCCTTCTGTCTCGTTGCTCTTTTTTTTTTTTTTTCCTCCTCTGCCACGCTGCAAGTTGACTATGCTTAGTGTCAGCAGTTTATGTTCTGCATGTTTAATGAAGGCCCTGGCTCAGCTCAGCGTAGCCCTTCCCCTTACGCTAACAGAATTTTGATAAATGAGATTTTCTCATGTGGAAAGCTGAGAATGGGCTTTGATGGGAAAAGGCAGGGCATGAAATCAGCAGGTGTCAGGGTGTGCAAATTATGGCCATTTTAAAACAAAAACAAAATGAAGATCTTGTTACAACTAACTGTCTTCAAAACATGTATCTTCCTATGAAACACGAAAATGCATTTAACAATATCCTAGCAAAAGAAAAGTAAATTTGATAACTAAGAATTAAAATTGACATGTTTCTTCCTTTCTGTTTGCTCCTTATTTCCCACCACCACCACCACCTACCACCTTCATAGTCAAAATATGCTGTATGAGCAATTGGTTTACAATAATCATTATTGGATTTAGCACATGGAAATATATTTCAATTGTATTTTATATCCTGTGTTGTTTGAAACTATGAGACGTTCTCTATTTCATGCCCACTCAAATTATTGATTGCCATGGAATAACAGAGGGAACTACTTAAACAGATGGAAAGAAACTGCCAGTAGATATTGCTAGAAACCTTTTCAGCTATGGTAGATGTGTACAGTCCTCCTTCCTTTCTCAGTTCCATTTTCATTTTTCTGATACTGCATGCTACCCCCTCCCCTTGTTCTTTCAGTCATTCTCCATGCAGATTTAGCTTGTTCAGTGACTGATCTCCTATTCAGAATATATTGCTGTGTAATTTGGAAAAATCTTATAGCATGCTTGCATGTGCCAGTGAGGTATTGGATCGTTCAAATAACACAGAACTCTTCACTGGAGATTATAATCTGACACAAATGATTGAAGGCCAGAAATGGATCCTGCAGCCCTAAAACTGGAGCTATTTTATTACCTTATGTAATGTTTCATAAAAGTTTCTGCAGCTGTAGTGGATTAGGAATGAATTGTTTTTATTGGAGAGATGAAAAGAAAGGACAGTTGGTATGGTTATAATAATTAATAAATAACACAATTACTGTGCTGGCTCTTCAGCATGTTCAGAGATGAATTTAAATCAATTTCTGCTTGCTTCTAAGAAAATACTCAAAGATATATTTATACACACACATGTGCRTGCATGCACACACACACACACCCCTCTATACAAATATATATGCTATATAGACATATATATATATACAAGCAATTATTTATGTATAGTTGTATTTCTTATATAGCTATACTTAATTATTTAGTTTCTTTCCTTTTTTGGCTAGACTTTTGAATGGCTTGAAAGCAGGAATAGTTGTGGATCTAGTGATTTTTTTCTAAGTCGATTCAAATCATGGCTGTGCACTAAATCTTCCCATAATGTGTACAAAGAGTTTCTCAGAATTTCYGCTCCCCTTCGTCCCTCTCAGCCCTTCTTTCAACCATGCTTCTGATGGGGCCACTCCACAATAGAGAAGCACAGGATTGTGAATGATCATCCACTGACATGTTCTGGGTCAGCTTTAGACCTCATGTACAAATTTTCTCATACAGATTTATATTTTTTCTTTTTTATTAAGGTATAATTAGCAATAAATCATTTGTTGTAATTTTGTCTCATCCCAAGTTTGTATTTAAAAAAACTTATCACTTCTTGTTCTTTCTCTTTAAGCRTTTTACTGCAAAATAACTGAAGTTGCTGAGGCAGTGGGTTCCAGCAGTAACTTTAGACCCAGACCACATTGTGCCTTTGCCTCTATTTTACAGCGTAACTTGTAATATAGCTTGTTAAAATCCTGAAGTCCAGTCCTTTGGCTCACCCCTCCCTTGGTTACAGAAAGCATTTGCAGACTTTGTCTAGGATGTCTTGGTGATAAGGTGGAGAACAGATGGAGCTCATTGCTACTCTGCACTGCTGTCCGAAAAGGCTGGTCCGCGGTGTCCAGTGAGGCCTCTTGGACCGCTGGGCGAGAGCAACGCCAGGTGCAGCCGGTGTGCCCTCCCTTACATTGCATGCTGCTCGGGGCGAGGGGCTGGCAAGGCCTCGGGACAGCTCCGGCACGGCACTACAGAGCTTCGATGCTCCGTAGCACCTTCTGTGCCTGGATAGGTTCAGCTCTGTGCCAGAACAGCAGTCACAAATTTGAAGCTGAATCATGGGGATACAAAGTAGTATAAATACTATATAACATTATACATATGTGTACACATACACATTATAATATAGGGCTAGTGGATATTTCAGGTCTCTCTGGATGTGCAGTATTATTTGGGTTGTGAATGACTACTTAATCCACAACTACTCCCATTAGCTTTACCAAGGAGTCAGTGTTATTCGAAGTAACTAGTGGATTTTTAGGGTTCATTTCTGACCCCTTTTTCTCACAGTGAGTGATAGTTGGACTGAAAATCTTCTTTGGTTGAACTCCTCGCACAAATAAGTTGCTGCTTACGTGGTGAGCAAGGACAGTCGCACAGACTAGCTGCCTGCCTATGCATCAGCACCAGAACTGCCTATGGAGGCCTCTTCTCACCCAAATGAATGTTAAAATAATTCTACTATACTGCAGATTCGATTTCAGCGGGATTGAGCTAGGACTTTAGTACACACACAAATCCATTCTTGCCAGGAAGCAGTGTGCCCTCATTGTCTGGACGGTGCTGTAACATTTTGGGGCTACTCGAAAG
The DNA here is from genome assembly GCF_003343035.1 of Apteryx rowi. Lineage (NCBI taxonomy): Eukaryota > Metazoa > Chordata > Aves > Apterygiformes > Apterygidae > Apteryx > Apteryx rowi. Next base: position 210,628 of record NW_020451066.1, on the reverse strand, counting down.
AGGATGTGCATAGTTAATGTACTGTGATCATATCTTGATCTGATTTGAAATAAATGGTTTTGGTTAAACAAACAAAAACTAAAAGGGAAAAGAGAACTATATCCGTTCTGTGTCCGAGAGTTAAGCTCTGTTTATTTTGCCGTAAAACATCAGGAGTTAGGGTTATGGATTTTTTTTATAAATAATCTCCCTCCTAACTAGCCCCCGGTAACTCAGGCCAAAGAAGGTCTCCTTTCACTGTTTGCTGCTTACTTCCTTCAAGCTACCGGACAGAGAATGAAATCTTCAGTTCAAAAGATAAATGTTTCATAAGGATGTAATATACTGTTTCCACAGGAATTCCTAAAATATTAAAGCAGTTTGTGAAACAGTCATAAGTAGTTATGGATAGTAGTTTATATGAGGTCATGTTTCTTTTTTTTTCCCCCCCTCTCTCTGTTGCAACTGTTGCCACAGTTTTTCTGTGCTAATATTTACTGTGAATATACTTTTTTCCAAAGAGCATTGCTTTTTAAGACTTTGGAGATTTGTTGATGATATTTTACTCTGAAGAAAAGTAATTTATACTCTGAAGTGTGGTATGTGTTTTAGTTTAGAGGTTGCATTCCACACACATCCTTCCTTTGTGTTGTGGCAAAGGCCCTGCTGTCATGAAATCTGATAAAATCCAAATTTCAGATCTCAGTGCACACGTACCTCAAGCAGCTGTACTAAGGTGCCTGTCACGTCGGTGTGTTGGCCAGAGCCTAAGGGGAATTTGCCTTTACAACACGGGGGTGCAGAGTGGCGGGTGGGCGGTGAGCTGCAGCCTCACGCTCAGCCCGCAGGAGCGAGCGGGGGCCGCGGGGGGCYGCAGCAGTGGGAGCTGCGGTGCCAGCGGGGCCCCGGGACTTGGGGGCCCCTTCCCGGGTGCAGCTGGGTGCCCGGTGCTGCCCTGTGGGGAGGGAGGCTCAGGGGGTGCGTTTCTGAAAGGGACCATGTTCTGAATATTCAACAAATATAAAAAGAGCTGGATTTTTTTGTAAGGTTGTATTTTCTGTGAGAAGAACTTTGCATTGTATTTGGGGCAATCGAGTTTTTTTTGTTACCTACCCTACAGGCCTTGCAATTTTGAACTTTTAAGGGGATTTTTGACCCTACAGGCCTTGCAATTTTGAGCTTTTAAGGGGATTTTTGACTAGCTGGTTTCTTATGTCCTTAGCTTCCCTTTTACTTTCTGTATTCTATATGCTTCAATTATTTTTATTTGATGACTAGATAGTGTACCTAGCTCATATTGTTAGTGCCCTGGGCCTTCATTTCCCTCCTCTTAAACAGCAATCTTGAAAACATTATGCTCCTGCTTAAACTTAAATGTGTCAACAGCCCAATTAGAGGGATAAGTTACGTGGCGCCTTAAGTCTTTATAGAACCAGGGGCCACAGCATGCAAAATTTGAAATGGGCTTTTGGTGAGGCCCAGACGCTTGCTGTACGTGCAACAGAAGCAAGGTTAGTGTTCTGGTTTTTTTCTCCACTGGCACATCTTTTAAGGTATTAAAAAAAGAGCCTATGAGATGTGGACACATTTCCAGATCTTTCTCCTGATTAAAATTCTCTCCTCTTATTTTAGTCTTGCACTTCTAATTTTGATCTACAAAGCTATTTGAGTTCAGTGTGTTCTAATTTAGAAGTGAAAGATGGCTTTTGCTCTCCTCCAATACATGTGCTCATCCAAGTGCAGTCTCCTTGCAGGCTTGAGTAGACTTAGGCTGTGTCACTTCAGAGCAGGCTTCCCTTAAGGCTCATCTGTTTTCCCTGTTTTGATAAGGAGATGGAAGGTGCGGAGAAAGGATGGTGTGCAGCGGAGGTTCAGTGTCGTGCTGGCTGATTTATACCCTTATCTAGATGTAGAGTATCTTAATGCCTAAATATTTTAGTAACTTAAGGAACTGTATAAGAATATATTTTTCTAAATTTAATTTTCCAAATGCCAGCAAGCTCAGTACATTCTGAGACATGTAACCTCAGAGCGCAGGCAATTTGAAAGAGCCACTTGACTATGTAAATGGATCAAGCACCAGTCTGTAGATTGAAGTGTACATATTTGCGGTTGTATGCTTGTGCATGACACTTGGCCTGGAAGAGAGTGGATTTCCTTTGCTGGAAGGATGTTCAGTAAAAATGAATCTAACCATTTTGACATCTGAGCTAATCGGTCAAAGAGCAGATTGCCTTATTTCTCAAATTGTTTTTGTCCCCCTTGCCCTTGTGTTTCAAAAAACAACCCTGAAAACCAAAAGTAACAGGCACCCCCAAGTAACAGGAAAAGTGATTCAAAAGCGGTCATCTGTTAGTATTTCAAAGTTACAGCTCCCTACTGTACACTAAAGTTTGTGCTGTGAAATATATGTGCAACAGCTGTGTTGGTTGACTGTCAATTTTCTGACTCCTGTATGCATACACTCTGAATTTTCATTTTTCACTGTAAAGATCTGATGCATAGCTCATCCCCAGGCTTGCTTATATATATAAAGTTTTGACTGCTTATCTATAGCCCTGTGTATGCTCCATTTGAAGTAACAAAATCAAGGACTTTCTGTACCTTGGGTCCATTTTGTGCATACTCTGAGTATTGATGGTAATAATAGTGAACTCTTAAATGAAAATAAAATAACTCCTGAGATTGTCACTGTATATTGCCCACAGCTATGTTTGTTGCTTATTTGTCATCACTGAGCTATAACAAAGAGCATAATAAATTTAGAAGAGGTATTCCAGGATGACAGTCTTCAGACTTTTAGAAGGGCTGCAGAAACCTCCGATGCATTTCTAGGTCCCGAAGTTGGCACCTGCCATAGCTGAGCTAAGAAGAAAAGATCTTATTTTAGAGCCATTGTGCAATAATGGGAAGACAGTTTCTTAAAGTGATTTTGGAAAGTTAGTTTGATATTTGAAGCATATTCAAAATTAGAGTGTAAGTGTTTCTGTTTTTTTAAATGCTTTACTTCATAATAATTCTTATTTATGTTTCTGTAGTAAATTGCTATYACAGAATTATTGTTAAAGGGATTAGAAATGATTTGTGTTCTTACATACATATGATTCTGCAAAAGAGAAAGAAAGCAATATTTAAAAGCAGAAACTGTTTTAGAAATGGTCTACATTAACATTTTTGTTCTGTAATTGTACCTTCACCAACTAAAGAGTATTGCTAATACCTGAAACCAGTTTGCAAGGAAACTGTAAGGTAGCTTATGTAATAAGCAGGTGTCTAATTTCAAAATATTATGCTGACATTATCGAGGTTTTGGAATGTTTTTCAGAGATAGTGTCATAAGCAGTGTTTAATAATTCCACCTAGAGAGAACTTTCTTCGTGACCATTCTTTGAATTCAGTTATTTTATCAGTTTGTCTCATTTCTTCATGATTGTTCATAGAACAAAACAATAGAAATTTTGCTAACCTTTCTTTAAATGATGTAAGTTATTTAATAATGTGGATTTTGAAAGTCCTAGATAACTAAAGATTATGTCATTTCCTTGATATCATACATATACTTAGAAATGAAATAACCACATGTGCTTACCTTTCCCCTTTCATTCATGCACATATAGAAAGAAAATGAGAAGAGCTATGTGTACTGATTGCTTTCCATGTGTCTAGAGTGCTCTGTAATTCTTGTGATAAAGGGAACTTTAATCCCATTTTTAAGACCATGTATGTTTTTTCTGCAATCTTCCAAGCAGTAACTAAAATGAAGAATATTTAATTCTCTAATGAGATCTCAGAACAACTGTACTTTCTCTTGGATGGAAAATGCTGTTACTTTTGAGACATTTGTGTCACCACTTCATAGGTGTGGTTGTGCTGAAAGGTCCATGGAAAAAAGAGATACCTTTCTGGTTAACTGTAGAGTCCAGCTAGCATAGAAGTCTTTTAATTTAAAAGAGATTCTCCTTATTTCCAACTTTCCTATAATACAAGGTTATGGGGACTGGAACATAATGCAGACTCTCCCCTCTCCGCACACCCCTTTGCCCCCGAAATAGGGACAGGAGCATTTGTGGGACTCACAGAGGGAAAACAGAATCCAAGTAAAGGAACTCACACTAACGGCTTTGTCTCATTGGTCCTGTTTCACTCCAGATAAGTACTGACTGAGTGTTGCTGCTATGTTACATCTATGCAATTTATCAAAATTTATGGGATTTTTACTTGGGTTTCAGAAGGCTCATTAGTTGTCGAGTCAATTGAACATAGGTCATAATTATTATACTATTTGAGTATTCTTGAAAAAGATAAATAAGTAGTTGGGCTGTAAGATATGTTGGAATAAGAGGAAGAGAAGTATTTTAATAAAAATGTCAGTATTTTAACGTTTATCAAGTTCTACAAAACAAATGCAACCTGTCTTTCAAATAAACTATATTGTACGACAATGATCATAAAAGTTCAGTGATACTACTACAGAACTTGTTAAACATAAAACAGTGCAGTCGTGAAGGAAGGGAGTATATTTCTGTCTGTTTCTCTAGGACTGTCCCTAGTGAAGACTTGAAGAGTTTGCACTCAGGAGAGGATTGCTCTGTGAATAAACAACTCTGCAAATCCACAGGCTTTCAGTAGTGTTTCAGTTCTAGCTTGGGTAATAGGTTACAGTTCTCTGCTCACCACTCGTTCCAGAGAATGCACCTTCCCAGCGGTTCTTGAATTTATCTTGTACGCCATTTCTGCAGACCATCCTTTTGCACTCAAATGCCATAGTAATGTCAACTACTATGGCAGAATGATGTTCAGAGAAGCAAGGGCTAATTTACAGAATCCTCCATCACTACTATGGAGCTGAGACTGGTGAAATACTCTCTCTTTTTTGCATGCTTTCTTCTTTCACTGCAGTGTTGTATAGTTTAAGTCTCTCTATTTTTATAGTTTGGGCGGACAGGCATTGTCCAAAAGGATGAGAATGTATCTCATAATGTGCAAGGCAGCTGCAGCATGTCAAATTTTCACTTTCTAAGCCTTAACCCAAAAATTTACTTGCAGCATAGAAATTTGCATGCAGCATGAAAGGCATTAAGTTACTGCATCTCCAGGAAATCTTAGTGGAACTTGATCCATTTGTTGCTTACAGAATCAAGGTCTTAGATAAAAGGAAATGGTGTTTCCAAAATTCACAGTTGTTCCAAAACACAAAAATTTGGAAATTTCTTTTTAAGTTGTTTTTCGTTTCAGATGTTGGTGGAGGGATATGTATAGCATGTTGTCCTTCCATCTAAAGTTCTGGGATCTTGTCTTAATAGCTACTTTTTCCACAGCCTTTCATACTCCCTATGGAGATAGCTTATTTGCACAAGATTTTGGATGTTATTAGATTAGTTACCCCTTTCTCAGAAATATGGTATGCTTCTGAATGTGCCATTAAATAGGTGGCACACAGAACTTAGACTAAGATTTTGAAGGCACCGCATGATGAATCCTTTGTTTGCTTCTTCCAGCTGCAATCAGTCACAGTATAACATAATGTTGTAGAATTTGAGGAGTTGTGTAGTTTTAAAGGTCTTGTTTTCTTTCTTTAGATTATGCACCTATCAAGAGCTGTTTTGACAAATTTCATTAGAGCAATGCAAGATGTTACAATCCCCGTGTACTTACTAGAGGCTACTGATCTTCCAATGTATAGAAATGCGCTGCTGTGGTCCACACACCAATCTCAAATCTTAGTTTAAAATGTTGATGAAGTTTGGGTTCAAGTGGCTGGGTGCAAGTTTATCTTCTCTTGTCATGACTTTTCTGTAGAAGCAGCAAAGTGGTGAGATAAATAGCTGGAATAGTACCATAAATAATAGTGCCATAAACTGCCCCAGCCAATTCTGTTGGATTCTGTCTGACAATGCCCTTGATCTGTATTAGTGAAGGACGCTAATGGGGCTACTTTCACCTCAAAATCTTCACCGTCGGTTTCTGGGAAGTCTATGTATGGCCTATTGGCTGCCAAATCCTTCACCTTTTGCTTTTTTTCCAGATTTATCCGTTTAGAAATTGGAGAGACTTGCATGCTTCTGCAAAATTAGATTTGGTCTTGGTCCTTTTCTATACAGACAGGATACTCATTTCATAAAAATAGATGCTGAGATGCAGAATAACAGAGGAAAAAAGGTAGCAGTGAACAGAAATAAGGCAGATGTATTTCTTAGCACGGGGAGACGGGAAAGGCAGTGTTGGCAAAGCTTGCTCAGTGACGCTATGCTCCTCTTACACTGGAGAAATGGAGAAACCTTTTCTCAAGATCTATTGAACACTGTATGAGCATTAAATAYGCTGCAGAAAGAAAAGTAGTGTCTATAATGCTTTATAAAGGTTTGTGTAGTAGTATCTAACTTAGTGGTTTTCTCAACATAACCTCTTATGACCTAGTTGTTCAGCCTTCATTCAGTTTGCTGGGATTCATACAGAACAGGAGAGAAAAAAAGTCTTTTGTGTTTTTTTTTAAATCTCTTTATCCATTCAAAGCCAAGATTTTAAGCCAATTTTTAATGGCTTTTTTTCTTTTTTTTCCTGTTGACTGGCTTCTCCCCAAGTCACATCATTTTCAGTGAATCTTTTGAGAGTAGCAGAGTGCCCGACATTATAAGGGGTAGTAAACTGGAATCTGCAAAGAATCATCTGTCTATTTGTATGAAGTAAGCAGACTGGGAAGGAGGCACAATAGAGTAATACTGGGATATAAAAACAGTGAAAATTCTATTTGTATATCTACTCCAAACTTACTTTTTTAAGCAAAAATGAGAATGAGAAAAGACTTAAAATGAAAAGAATTGGAAAGGTGCAGTGTGCATGCCTTTGGCTCTTCAGCACTTAGCAGAAGAGGCAGGCCTTGCCCCAGGAAACTCCTTAGGGGCAAAAAAGGAAAGAAACAGCACTGAAAGCAAGGTAATTGCCACATCTTTGTGGACCCTTGTTGCCATCCAGGGGAAGGAAGCAACAAATCCTCCGCCATCGTTTCCACAGTCTCACCCAGCTCGGAGCCTCACTTTCCCCTTCTCACACTGTGCCATAGCTCCGGCAGTTTGTGCATGGAGAGAAGGCGTAGTGCAGGAGTTCAGGTTTTATGGCAGATGTGGGGTACGGAAGGTGTTTGTCTTTGTCCTGCAAACATGCAAGCTTTTGTTCTTCCCTCACTGGTTCACAACACTAGTGTAATACCGAATTGTTTGTGTAGTTTCACTGTATGGAACAGTGCTGGCACACAGAGCTGTATGGCAAGACATTATGTAAGATGAAGTTTACCAAAAAAAAGAAAGAAAGAAAGAAACAGTCCATCTTGTTTGAGCTCCATTCTGGAAAACAGGAATGGGAGGATCACTACTGATTAACTGTAGCTGGTACAAATCTACTGACTACAAAATAATTACACCCAGGTGTAATTTGAAAGTGGTTTAGAGAAAACAGTTATTGGGGACAATAAGAGGTCAGGAAGGAGATGAAAAGTTAAAAGCTATTTTTAAATTATGATGTTTGTTCTAGCTAAAATAATGAGTAAGCTCTCAATCATTTAGTCACAAGCAGGTGAAAGCAAACCCCTCCCTTTAGACTAAAACAGGTACGTAACTTTGCTAAACTTTGCTTGTGTAAAGTCTTAATTTTTCTCATTTTGTACTAAAATTATATTTAACCTTCTAGTGGATGGGAAACAGCAGGGGTGCACTACACCAAGAGTCTGGCTATAAATCTAATTGTCCTTTTTTCTTTAGTAGTGTTTTATTCTGTCTTTGGGGCTGACCTGGTAAATGACAGAGAAGTCATCTAAATATGTGCAACTAAAATCTGCTACCCGTGATGACACCAGCACAAATTTAGTAAATCTATTCACTTAGAATTTCAAAAAAGAGAGTCTGGCTCTTGGATTTCAGAAGACTTTCCCACATGTTGGTAATATATTTGAAAACTTCAACTGTGCTGAAGTAGCATTGTCAAAAATTTCCTTTTAAATGGGTATCCAGATTTCCCGGGGTATTTACATGCCCTACACTTCCTTCTGTTCAGACAGCGTAGAGCTGGCACGCACCCGCCGTGTGGGGCGAGCGGGTCCCAGGAGCGCGCAAAGGCCTTGGCGGGTGCCGGGGGCCCCGAGGAGCCATGCCGGAGCCCCTCTCCAAACCCTGGAGCCGGCACTCGTCGCTGGTTCACCCTGCGCCGCAGGGCGCAGAGCTGCTGGAGGAGCGCCCACCCGGCAGCCCGCCGCTCTGACGCTCGCTCGGGACGTGGCCATSGCGAATTTTCCGTGACACTCTTAGGTGCCGATTGAGTGCAGGAGGCAGAGGTTCGGTGTTTGTTTATTTCTGTTTTGTTATTTAACAAATGAAACATTTGGTTTATGTTCAAACGTATATATATTATTTTAATCTAGATATTTGAAACAGACAACAAAAATTAGCTTTGTGAACGTCTTGTTAGTGCTGGAAAACAGAAGGCTAATGTCTGCAGTAAGCAGTACCATCTAAAGCAGTGCCTGACTGCAGTAGATCTAGTGAGACCTTTACGCTTAAAGGAAAAGAAATACTGCTTCCTCTAACATGAAATTTAAAACTTTCCACCTCAAGCAACCAATCCATCTGTCAAAGCCAGTCTGTAAAGTAGAGCCCTGTTGAATGATCTGAAGGCCAGAAAATATTTGTGCTGTATAGGCTTGCATTTGTTAGCAAATAGCATTTTGATAATTTTTATCAGTATGCAGTAGTCCTCCTTTAAGAAAAACGAAATTAGTTGTGTGTGTACGTACTGAGAAGTTTAGCCCCGAAGAATAAGTTTTAAAAGGCAGAATGAAATGGAGACCTGCCAAGCTTGTTGGCTAGAGTCATGGACAAGAGCAAGGCCTGTCTGAACTGCCACTCAGTTTTTATTCTGCGAGTTTGCAGGGTTGGTGATTAGAGTGGCTTTCGCCCAATTATGCTGTGATTATTCCGCTGCACTGTAATTGACTGGGGAGATATGCTAATACCTGTCATTTGGGATGATAAAAGATGAGCGGAGGACGCAATGCATTATTTAGCTGGCTGTGTGATAGATGAGGGATGTGCAGAGTGCTTTAATTGCTGAGAAGAGAGGTTAAGCTGAACGAACGGATGAATTAGAAATGAGGTTTTTTTTATGGCTTGTGGAAAAGTGAAATAAAGGAAAATGTGCTTTAAAACTGAAGCAGCAGATTGAAGCAAACACAACAGGATGAGATCTTTTAGGCGGCTTAATTTAAATATAAAAGGCAAAACACCATTTAATGTTCAGTAAATAATAATAAGAAGAAGAAATGCTCGGTGAGTTCATATCCTTGCCAAAAAATTGTTGTTACAGGAACCGTTTTTATTTGAGGTGATACTTGATAATTTGGAACCTTTTCAATTTCTGTTGCAGTTCAAATCTTTAAAATCTTATTTCTAAGGAGTGCTATACCACTGCTGAATACTGTGTTTTGTGTGCGTAGGTCAGATATAGATTTACATAAATAATATTACACACACATATACATACTGTATATACACACATGCGCGCACACACAAAATCTCTCGAGTATATGTGTTATACAGTTAATAAGTGCACACAGAGAGAAGTGAGATAAAATGAATATTCATAATGATTGGGGGAGTGTGGCGATACAATTAGCAAGAGTATACAAATAACTCACGAGTGACAAAGCTCTTACCCTTTGGGTGGGAAGGTCATTAGATACTGTATCTTCTTTTAAAAAAATCACCTAGCGAAAAACAATGAAGGCAACTGTAGTAATTTTCCTGTTGTGGCATTCTTTCTATTCGGTGTCGGTAGCTGAGCCTTTGCCCAAGGTTTAGAAAAATACTTGGAGCTTGTTCCCATCAATCCATGTACGGGATAGATTTTTGAGAAGGATTCTCAATTTGCGGTCTTATGTGGTACATCCTGCTGGCAGAGAGTTCTTCCCCATGATCTAAAAATTCAGCCAAAATAATAACTTTCTAAGTTCAGTGAAAAAGTATGCATGAATCCAGCTTCTGTGGAAATACTGACACTTCCAGTAGTCATCTAAAAAATACAGGGATTCATGGAGGATATTACCCTATGATTACTCCGTTGTATTTCATTGAGTGTTGTTTTAGAAAAATGAGGCCTCTGTGTGCATTGGGGGCGAACCTTTATAAAATGGAGTCAATGATCGCCAGTGTGGTTGAGTTTTCCCCCAAGCAGTGTAACTGCTGTGAGGCTGCTACTTGTCCGTTGTAGTACCTTTTTTCAGAAAACCGCTCTCGAACCATTATTATTAAATGGTAGGGGGCTTGTCTGGAATATTATGCCTGTTGAACTGGATGTCAGCTTTAGACAGATGTGATACCCTGCTGCTGAAGTAGGCCTGAGCACTTCTCCCAGTGTAACTGCTGCCTCGTTTTCCTGGTCTTTCTGCAGTTCACCAAAATTTCCTTGTGGCTGCTTTTCATCAGCTTAGACAGGGATTGGCAACTTCTTTTACTGCTGTGCAGCCCATTGTTAAGGTTTTGTTGTTGTTGTTAAGTTAGTTTTAAAAGATCCGTTTATAAGGCAGTTCACTGCTTTTATGGAGCCATTTATATTTCTAGGTGCTGGTTAATATAGTATTTGTAAAATGACTACTCTGATTTTGAAACACAGGTGCTTTTGGTTGCACCTTGGCTCGTCTCCATTAGTTGAATGGATGCAGCTCTTAGAAAACCTGTGTATCTTTGAAGAAAGAAGTAATAAAATGTTTTTATGTTATTCTTTTATAGAGTGTTATATAGAAAAATCTAACTTTTTWAAATCCCTTATTAACCATTTTTAAAGATGTTGTAAGAGAAAGTTTATTTGAAATGAGCTGGTTTGTAATAACATATGTAATGTAAAAAGTGCTTTTTTTTTTTTCATCCTGAAAGACACAGTCAGTTTTGCTTTTTGAGGTGTGATACCCCTGAAATCAGTCACCAGTTGGTAACGTGGCAGAAACTTGGCATATTGCAAGCTGTTTAGTAATGCTGAGCTCCTGACAGCAGACCAGATCTTCGTGCCATGGGGTCTTTAACATTCATGCAGAGCTGACAGGAAATATGTTTTAAAAGTATGGTCTAAAATAGCTCCAGGTAAGCTGTGGTCCTAATCTAACAGCATGTAGACAAGAAGAGAGAGGTTACAGAAAAGGGAACAAATAGGTAAACTCATGAGCTAAGGTTCTCCCCAGGGACCAAGGGAGAAGTGAGTCTTTAAAACAGACTTAAAAGCAGGTGTGTGGAGGCAGCAGAAGTATCTGAAAAATGGCATCTGCTCGGGATCTGGTAACTTCCAACATGACGAATAAAAAATTTTCATCTAAATCCTTCTGCCTTTTTTGCAGTTTGTGGCCTTTTAAAGTTTTTGCTAACTTTATTAGGTTGTGATGGACCCCTGCAAATAGAAASGGAGCAGAGCCCAGTCCTGCTCATATGTGAATAAAGTTAGCACCCAGTGAAATAATCCTAGCCAACTATATGATTGATTTTAGTGAGCTATTCAAACACTTAGATGTAGGTATGTGTAAATACAAGGAGGATAAATCTACTACCTTTTCTTCAGACTTTTCTAGTCCAAGTTCCCTGGAAAGCATTATTTTCACTCACTGTATTATGTCATGTACAAAGCATCAGGCAACTTTCAGCGTATTGCCGCTATGAAATCAGCATGTGGTTTAAAGGATTTCCATGCTTATTAGCCAATAAATTTTACTTACCAGGAAAATAAAAATCACTTTTGATACAACAGTGAAGTATTACTGAGAGTCCTCCATTTCTTCAGTCCCTGGCTTTGCCAGTTAAAAGATTTGTCATCATTGTATACATATAATACATATACCTCTATGTGTGTATATGTATTTACATAAATTTACATGAACCCAGAATCCATATAGTAAATTTCTGTATTACATCATGATGCAAATGCCTATCTTTCTGAGAATTTCAGCTTGCTCTATTCTTTACTGTGCACTAGGAAGTACCTACAATAGTTAGAGATGGAAAGATTAACTTCAAACAAACAAACAAAAAACCTGAACTAAACACCTTGCTTATGACCAGCTGAAATGAATTATAGGAAAGAACCCAGTGTTAGTTGCTAATAGATAATCTTTGCTATTTTTTGGTTAGTACATTGTCAGGTCAGTTGGAAAATATTTGTCCTCAATTGTTGCTTGGCTTAGTGTTATTTCTCCACATTTAAGTATCTATAATTTATATTCCAAGGCAAAAATAACTTTATTTTGTTACTGATAAAAGATGAAACATATTTGACTGACATTGTTGGAAATAAGCGATAAGGAACTTTAACGGATCTATCAATCAAAACAGCAGTTTTATTTCTTGTATTATTAGCTCCTGAGGCTTTGCTGCAGCGCGTGAGAGGTAATTTCTTACTGTAGGCTTTTCTTACTGTGCACTTGATGTACTTCTGGGGTGGGCGGTGAAAACTGTACATTTTATTTTGTTTTCAGTGTTTCARTCATAAGGTTTTGATGATCTCAGCTTGTTCCTTTAGTGGTTTTGTCTGGGTACAATCTAAAGAATCTTCGAAACCCACAAAAGCAATAGGAAACCGAGGTCATGATAGAACGGATTAATTTTTTTGGACTTAAAAACATGGTGGGTGATGGAAGGGAGGTGTGGAACTGAACTTATAATGCTTTATAAAAGCAAAYCAACAGCAAATCTTGAGAATTTCAAAGCATCTTTCCTTTTCATAGCTTTGCATCAGGGCTCTGTATACTTTTTATGGCACTGCTCTAGACTCCATTTACGAAGTACATTCTGAATGACGTGAGTTATCCTTGTGTTGTTTTTTGGTCCCTAGATCAATCCCAGTTATGAAAGTTTACTGAAGCCCCTAGTGAGTGAAACACAGGACAAGGAACCAGAAGCTCCTTTGATAGTGCCTAGGTGGCTAATTAGAAGAAGTGGAAGTATCATCCAAACGAAGCAGTTTGGAAACCTCTGAGTGCAGTACTAGGGAGAGCAGTTTCCTTGAGTCATTCAGCATGAACATGTACCTTGCATATATTTTTATTTAGAGAGAACCCCCCMCACACACACCCCTTTTAAATATTTTTAAGTAATGTAGGCCCAGAGCCCTCAAACTTTAAAATTAGTCAGCTATTTAAAACCTAATGGACATTGCTATGTCTAAAGCGAGGCACATGTTTCCAGAACTTTGATTTGGATGGAAACCTCTTAAATTGATTCTGGCAGAAAAATGCAAGTATGGCATTATGAATTTCTGCTACTAAATGATTCTTTATCTGTTGGTCCTTTCAGGTAAACTTTAACCATATTCACCAGAAAATGTAAAAGGCACACTGTAATGAAAGTAATTTCAGAAAATAAAGGTTCAGTAGTGTTTTGTAAATCTTTTTTTTTTTTAAGCATGTAACATGTGAAAGCTTAGCTTTTAAGCCTGAAAACAGACATGATTCACAACCTTCCTGTGTTTAGCTGTCAGTTTAAAAAGCACTCTATTTATCTACCTGTTACTGTTATTTTTGTTTAAATAATGCTTTAAACTATTTAAATGCCAGGCATTTCAAAATCTAATTTACTTGGGACCAATTATATGTTAGATTATTATTATTATTATTATTACTTTTGCCCTAACTAAAACCAGCTCACTCGGATTTATTCTTTTATGCAAGCATATCCTAAGGTCACAAGCACCCTCTCAGTCCACTCCCTTCCTCGGAAAAGCCAAAGGCAGCAGTTAGTTCTGCAAAGTTCTTTTTGCAGGGTTACCGCTTGGACAGTCCATCAAGGGCTGGAAAGAAAAGACTAGCCCTAAACAGTTTGTGCTTTGTTGGTTAAAACCTAAGAAAAATCAAAAAAAGTGAAAATGATTAATTTTTGAAGTCCACCATAAATAAGAGAAGTAAAGGTCTGTTGAACATGTAAACAGCAACATGTCAACCAGTAACCGTCTGTAATCATCAGAGTATAGTAGCCACATCAGCTGCATCAGTTATATCTTCTCATTGTGTTAGTGATTTGTCAGTTGTGTTTCAACTCTTAAAAAAGAAAAAATATATCCTATTGGACCTATGATGAGAGTTTATTTGATCTGTTGTCCTGTGACTGATAGTGGCCAGAACGCACTGCTTCAAAAAGAAGATGCGGGGATGCTCAGCGTGTACGAATGCTGGAACTACTCCTTCCCATGAAAATCTTATATTAACCCATAAAAGTTAGAAAGTGGTTTAAGCTGATAATTTCATCCTTCCCAAAAAGTGTATCATTGCTAACTGTTGCAACACATTATTCTTCTAGTTCATGTAAATGTCCAGCTATTCTTTAAAACCTCTTAATTTCTAATTAAAATAAACTTAAATTTTGCTGGAGATGGGAGGCCAGTGCTTGCCTCTGGTCATTACTGACTAAAGTTAGTATTACATCTATACTAGAATTTACAGAGTTTTGAATTTAGTGGACAGTGTGGTATCTCTATCCAGTGAGAATGCTGTACTGCGCGTGGCTTGGCTTTGTACAGTTTTTGTSTGTATTTGTTGTTCTATGTTAAAAATAGTTTGAGGATTGCTGAGTGATTTGATATTTACTGAATGATGTCTGCTAGGAGTAGGTGCTGAGTCATGATACAAAGTTAGCATTTTGGTAGGAGATCGAAGGGGAGTATGAAGTGTGTTGTATTTTCAGCTTTAAAAAATATTCCTGCTGTTCTGTCCAGACATGCTCTGACTCTGGTGAACAAAACACGCTGTTGTTTGGCGGTTTGAAATTCTGCGTTCTGATTTATTTTAAAAGTTTCAGAGGTAATAAAACCCTTTCCAGGGGTCTAAATGAGACATAATGAATTTGATTTTGGGGGGGAAGGGAATTTATTTCTGTGGTTGTTGCTTAATCAACGTCTATTCTGCCACTTCACATYAGCTTCTGTCCTTTCCAAGTGAATTAGTTCTTTGGGCAGCACGTTAAGAGGAAGTGTATTGTTCTTGGCAGGGCACTTGAATTTCTAATTACCAGATTCCTGCCTTAATTGCAATTACCTGGACACCCAGGCAGGGTGAACTTTTGGAAAAGAATGTAATTAGTGCAAAAGATACCTTGCTGCCAACTGCTTGTCTGGATACCTACACTAAGGAGAACTTTGGTAAGTTCCCATCTATAAAGACAAGCTATCAATCCATGGAAAAATTGCCTAAATGTTGTAACAGTCTGTTGTCATGCGTGTGATTATGGTAGAGCCTTAGACATGGTGTGAAAGTTTAAAAAAAACAAAACAAAACTATTTGCTATCCTTTAGGAAGGAGAGGGGATTGCTATGGCAGAAATAGTATTGGTATCTTTGTTGGAGGTGCTTACCAGTAAGGAGTTCATCAAGTGCAGAATTTGTTTAAATAAACAGCTCTAGTAAATTGTGGTCCACATGAGATAAACAAGGTACACACAGAGTAATTTAATTGAAGCAAAAATAAACAAATTAGGTCATTATTTCTTTGCAATAATGCCATTCTTTGCATACAACTGCAAAAGAAAAACATGTTACCCACCCAGAAGAAATAATACAAAACCACACTCTTGAGCAGAGGTGGAGCTGCAATAAGGCTATTTCAGAATATAGGTTGTAGCATGTCCTGATTATAAGCTGAAATCACTTGGTTTAAGACCCTCCGGAAAGTTTTACTGCATCAAGCTTTTATTGTCTGCTCCCTTGTGTTGGTTCACAGGAAAATTAAATTTAATTGATGGAAAAATAAAGGAAAAGAAGTTAAAGAATTACTACTTTTAAAAAAATTACTGCAAACTGTCTTTCATAATTGTGTCTTTTTAGTAGTTCAGCTTTCAAATAGTGTTGCTGATGAGGAAATTGAAAAACTTCCATGTTAAAATATTTTTTGCACTCTGGCTTGAGTGTTTTGAGGGTTTATGTTTCCTTTGTTGCTCCTTTTTAATTAAAAAAAAAGGAGCAGAAGCATTGATATGATTGATCCCTATGAAGTCAGGTGGACAGACTTTGTCTGCATGGTGGTAGCCAGTCGTAGCCTATCTGTGTCACCTATTGATGGACTGAAAATAAGAGAAGCTATCAGATAAGTGCCTTCTGGTTGTATAGAGAGAGTTATGAAACTGCTTTGTTCTTTCGAAAATCCAGTTAAGAGCACTTCAAATGACCAGCTCCGATGCTGGGCTCCCCAAGCTCGCATAAGGGGGTGAGGGAAAGGGTTGTGCTGGGAAGGCTTGTGGGGTGCAACTCCTCCAGATCCTTGGAAACAACCCAGGGGGAGAGGAGGGACGCTCAGGTGGCAAAATACAACCCTGATGAATAGTTACCTGGTTGAAATTCAGTTACCTTGGTGTTCACGTCGTTAACCAGTACATCAATATGGTTTTTATTAATAAAAGTTGCCCTGCCGCATATGGAGTGGTTGGCAGCAAGAACTTAGCTGGCCTGGTAGCATATATGAAACCAATTCAATTAGAGTCTAAGGTTTGTTGCCCAATCCTCACTTTTGCCAAAGTAGAAAGAGGTAATAGTAAATGTGTTGTGAGGTGATTCATGAGATTCAAGGTCAGCTAGCTTGACGGGCTCAGTACCAGGGTTTTTAAGTAGCTTTTACCTTTTGAATTTGTGAATAAAAGACGCTTTTAAAAGTTTGAATATCACACTGTTTTCATTATCATTTTGTTTCTCTGCTCCCAGTCTAAATTTAGCAAGTGCTCAGTCTTATCAATCATACTTTTTTTTTTTTTTTGTCAACCATGTAGTGCTGGAAAATGTCATATTAGAAAGTTTTTTTCTTTCTCTATTTTAGTCAGACTCACAGATTAATATGCCTCCTGTGTTAGAAAATAATACACACATTGTATGTGTTGGGCAGAATAGCAGAGAAAGAGAGTGATACTCATGCACACACAGGCACAAAGGTTTCAAACACAGCTTGTGATTTTCAGGTGCTAAAGTTGAAACACTGTAAAGAGGTCCCTTCTTTTCAGGCTTCTTGGGACTCTTGGAAAATGAAGCTTTTTTTTAATGGGATCTCACTTAACTCGCTRTTAATTTTGAAAAGTCTTGGCAAGAGATGTGATTAACAAACATATCATTTTTAACACCAGATAACCAATTTTTCCTGTCCTTTGAAAATGAAAAGAGAAGGGAAACCTAAATATATTAAAAGTGTAATATAAAAAGACAACAGTTTGTCATTGTGGGATTTCTTCCATGTCTTAATTTTGCTGATCTTATAACTGTAACAGCAAAAGTGTGTTATGTGTGGATATATCTATCCTCCCTAGTTGTTACAACTAATCTGCATTTACTAGATCAGAGCTCAGTGAACACTAGCCCCAGCCGTAATGTCTGAAGACCTAGCTAACTTGTATCAGCTTGGAGGTTACCATGGCCTTGCCTGGTTGCTTCATGCAGGCTTCTGGAGAGCTGAGACCTTCCTATTGTTTAGAGTGCTCATATTCTTCCAATTTATACACTCGCTAGGGTTGGGGGCCATCATTCTTTTTCCCCCTTCTTTCATTGGGAATAAGCACAGGGTATCTTTTATTTTCTTCTCTGTTCATACTTTTATGCTTTTACTGCATCTCCTTTCAATCCTACTTCTTCATACCTTTCTTGTCAAAAAAATCACATAGTGTAGTTCACTGCTGAGGACCACTGGAAAAAAGAAAGTTCGCAGCTGATTTGATGTATGGATGGAGATGGAGGGAGAGAAAAGCAACACCTTTAACTGATATTTTTACTGTTCCCAGTAATGGCAAATTAAGACGTGGATTCCAAAAAATAAAAGTGAAATGACATCTGGATAATCTTTTACTTCTCATAGTTACAGCAAGTCTTAATGTTTCTGGTTAGAATCACAGTGTGTATAATAGGGAAGTGCTAAGATATAATATTTGGAACTAAATAGTGAGTCCTTACAACTTCCCAGTTACTAAAAGTGTTTAAAAGGCCATGTCTTATGAATGAACCGAGACTGTTTTCTCCTGAAGTGATTGCTGGTTCTGTACCTAGGCTGGAATAAATCTCTAACGTATACATCTCTGTGCTGCTGAAGTGAAGAGAGTAGACATTATGATTTGCACTTTGCTTCCTTTTGTTTTGAATTCAAAGGCCATCTCTAATTGATGGAGGTTTCCTTTATGATGCACTTATTTTGCAATCCATCATGCGCTGCTTGCATTGCCCCTTGCCTTCATGGATGTGCCGGGCTTTGACCCAGAACTGGTAAATGAACCCTGCAGGGAAATCATTAGAGAATTGGAACGGTTGGGGTGGAGGGACCAAGGGTCAAACCATTACTTCCCCATAGGGCTGCCGATTTAAATTGGACTTCTTGCTTTTTGGAAGCAGGTCAAGTGTCAGGGACAGTTGAAGTGGTCAGGTACAAGCCAGTACAGCTCATGGGCCTAGTCTGGTTCTTTAGCTTAAAAAAATGCAGGCTAGACAGGAAGGATATAGTCTAATGACACCTTCTCTGTTTCTCTCTGCTTTTCTCCCTTTAAAAAGGAAAATGAAAATCCTGAGAAGTCAACAGGAGCCAGCGGTCTTGACAATAATGTACCATTTTGTAATCTCTCAGAACACTGATAATTTTGTAGAATAGTTCATTCACCTTTTTAGTCTTTCCTGGTAGTTTTCTTGATTGAAAAATAACGAACCATATTTTGTAACAAGGAAATACCTCCATAATTTTTTACTAGAAATATACCTCCTGCTCTTTTTTCCTTTCCTCAGCTGTATTCTGTCCCTAATTTTTTCAGACTCTTAAACTCAACATAAATGTAAAATGACCTTTTTCACATGGTACAAAGTAATAAGATATTTCCTGCTTCCAGAGGAAAAAAACTCCATAGTAGTTCATCTAAGGCAATGAAATATATTGCTTGATATGAGAAAACATGTAATGACTAATTTAGAAATCTGTAACCATTGAAACTTTTTTAATTACCAAAAATTTCCAAGTGTGAGGAAATTAAATATGAAAATAAGCTTAAGATGTCAAAAATAACCAAAAAGCTGAGGTTGTCGTACTACTGAAGTATGACCACAAACACTGAAGAACAAAATGGATTGTACTAAAAAAGAAAAAAAATATTCTGTAAAACCTGAAGTTCTTTTCAGTGTGACTTCAAAGCGCTACAGGGCTCCCTCAAAGTCCTAAGCTGCTGTGGAAGATGATTTAGAGTACCTGGGCTAGGTTCCCGCTTTGAAAAGCTTCTGCAGAGGGCAAATTTCTCTTTACTGATTACAGAGGGAAACTCATTTTCCATGCCTAAAATTACCCTTTAGAAATATTCCTCTCTTCTGCTCTGAATGTCCACCATTGTTCACAGCACTTAATTTAAATCATTTTCTGACTTGTATAAAGAATTCCTCCCCTCTTAAATATTTTATGAGACACAAAAGAATTAACACGAATACACAGTTGAGTTAGTGGGCTGAAACCCAGCTCTTCTTTTGAAATCARTGACAGAAGAGCCTTTCTAGAGAAGTAAACATGTTTTGATCAAAGAAGATAAATTAATTGCAACATGACTGATAGGTAAATGTCTTTAAAATATTAATGAGAAAAAAATAATGGAAAAAACATGGAAGCAACTGTTTTGTTTGGGGTATCCTGCTCTCAGAAATACACATACTTGAGATCCGCAAGTCAAAAAGACTTAAAGAACTCCGAACTCTCCATAAAACTATCTACCATATTCAGCTGCACAGCGACACATCATTTGGTGAGAACTGTGCTAGATCACAGATGGCAAACTTCATGGCTTATGATTTCACAAAGTGGGCTGTCTTCGCAATTTGGTTCTCTTGGATCTTACTTTTGGGAATCCTCTGGATAAGTAGGAACAAAAATGTTAAGGTTAGTGTGTTTATCCTTTCAATATAGTATATTAGGGGCTTTTTTGTCATAGCTTACACATTCATCTTCTGTTATGTGGAGGGTTCTTGTAATTATAATTTATCTGTGAGAAGGAAAAGAGAAAATTTGACTGAATAAGAGAGAAGCTGTATTTTATCAGACAAAAATTCCCTTTCCTGGGGTCTTTCAGTACCTGTATGTTGTCTGGTTTGTTCGTATGCTGCCTCTGGCAGGGACAAAATCTTTTGGGGCTGTACAGCCTCAAGCACACTCTCAGCAGGTAGTAAATAATCTGCCGGTTTGTCGCCGAGGCTCTCGGCTCGCCGCTCTACTGCGGTGCTCAGTGCTGCGGGTAGCAGCGTGGCTCTCTGCCCTGCCATTTGAAGTGCAGGTGCGGCAGCAGGGTGGCAGAGCTCACTGCACAGCAGCTGGGTCAGACCCAGGCAAGGCAGCAGTGCAGGGCCCAAAGCAAGATGCTGGAGGGTCAGGGAAACTAAGAGCAGTTTTAAAGAGAAGACATGGAAAATATAAGTGTGTCTTGGTTTCCGTGCTTGAAGAAGGGGTTGTAGCATAACCTGTGCTCAGACTGCACCTTGTCTAGTGATGGAGGGAGACTGAGCAAGTGACCAGCTGGAATCAATTATCTTATATTCCTGCTTCTTTCACTTCCAGCAGCTCTTTCCTCTCAAGCAGACTAGAGCTGAGAAGTACACAATTGCTGGTGTGCTGAGAGAAATGTGCTTTTCTAACACCCTCAGGTTCATGTCTAGTGGAAGCCTACTAAAAAGGGTAAGCAATTTGGGAAATAGCGCCTTGCATACCAGTTTCTGGAAGGGAGAAAATGGCTTGCCTTGATCTGAACTGCTGTCCAGCATCGAAGCTGTCCTTGTTTCAAAATACATTGTGTTCAGAGCTGGTGTGCAGCACAGCCAGGAGTGTGGTTACTGAAGTACAAGAATAGTCTGAATACTGAGAAAGAGTAGAGTGACGTGACAATCTTTAAAAGTAAATAACAGAGAATTTTCATTCACAAGAGCTGCTCCAACTTTTGATGTTGATCATGATGAATGGTATGTAATGAATGGCTGGGCAGTTGAGAGAAGCAGTTCTCTGAACGTGACTTTTCCATTGCAACACAGCAGTACTAACAGCCTAACTCCCTTTGATAGGAGATGATGGGCCAGGAAACAAACTGGAAGGAAAATGGTTTTCCTGAGCTCTTCACAGAAAGTCTATGAGGCTTTGGGGCTTTTGCTGCTGGTCATGCAATTTGTTTTAAAAGCTGAAAAATCAAGACAGCACACATTGTAGTAGCAGTAATGTTGGTTAAGTTTTAGGTCAGTAGCAAGATGGGCAAAATCGTTTAATTATGTCCATCCAGGGAAGATGAACCACTACATTAGTGTTTGGTACAGTTCACAAGAGGGAGCAGTATTTCTCTTTTAATGGGTGAACAGTTCTGTTCTCTGCCACTTCTCTTGTGTTGGAAGGGACTGTGCCTGAACAGCGTTCTTCCAGTTGTCGTGCATCCCATGGCATCTGCTGTATTCTAACCCCAGAGCTGCTAACCGTCTTGCATAAGGACCATTCCTTTACTTATTTTTACTTTAATGATGGTGTTTCCAAGGTCAGGAACTTTTATGGTTTCTTCAAGTCCTTACTTTTTTTTTTTTCCAGTGTAATAAGTAGAGTGAAATGAAAACATTTTACAGCTAGCATTACTGAGGTATAAATTTGATCTATTGTTCTGAAAAGCTCTACATATACATCTTGAAATCAGTATAAATGCACCCCACTATAGTGTTAATTTTTTTAACATATGTTATGTCTAGTTTTATACAAATCTCCCTCTCCATTCACATGTATATGTATGTATGTATATGGAGAAGGTAAGATGTTTTCACTTGGCCGTTTTTTAACTTCTGAGAGTAGATAAGGGACTAGCACTTGAAATCTTAAGAACTTCTTCCCTCCTTCATCACACTCTTGTATCCCTAGAATTACTGGTACTGTCTTCTCTCTGTTTTAAAATTCAGTAACAAAGTTAACACTAAATGTCATTTTATAATTGTAATAATGATCACACAGCTGTGCTTTCCTAGTATTATAATGCATGTCAGGATCAGTTTAGGAGCTCAGCTTCATTTCCTGCCCAGATGTAATTCTGATGACCATTATTACAGTAAGAAAGTTCTTCTTGTTCATTATGGCTGAAGCCTGAGAGAGGCCTGCGAGAGGTAATGAAGGCTAAGGTAAAAGGATGTTACAGCTCTGAGTTAACTGTGCCTAAGCTTTCAGCTGGTTTGGGGAGCGTGCATGTGTGTGCAGGGCAGGGGAGGTATGGGGGGCAGGAACAGTTCATGCACATGTGCCCGCGTACATATAAAAAATAACAACAACTTAGACATGTTTTTCTTTCTCGAGTTAAGAAATGTTTTCTTTATGAGTATGTGAAATTCTGAGGAGGAGCTCTTACTTAAATGAACCTGTGAGCAGCCCATAGAAAAGCAAGTGCCTGCAGCGCTAATAATGAGAACTGACAAGGCAATCCTGCTGTGTTTATTTATGACCTTCTGCCTTTGTTAGCTCTTGTGAGAAATTCCTTTCTAACCATAACAATATTGCTGGAGTTTGGCACTGTGCTGAGAAATCCTACGGAGCCCTGAGGCCCGCTAGCTGGCACTGGTACAGCTCATAACAGATTGGTATGATTGCTGAAATTTTTACATGTTTTTTCTTTATTTACTTCTTTACTTAATTCATAAGGCTGTTTGTTACTATGTTACAGTTGTTTATTCTGACAAGCACCCTTCAGAACTGTGTTGGCACTCAACTGATTCCAACTTACTGATTCACTTTTTTCTCCCCCTTTTTGGTGGTCTGTCTAATGAATTACTCGGAGAATGAAATGATGTTTGGTTTGATATTTCTTCAGTTAGATCTTCATAGAAATTGTGAAATAGGTAGTGTTTTTCAAAAGAAAGGTGGTCAGCCAATGTAGAAATGATGGCCCTAATGGTGATCTTTTCAGTTTAGAGCCTACAAAGGGGGCTAGGATAAATGCTCAGGCAATACCTCAGCCAAGCAGCAATGACCTTAAAAGCCACGTACTAAAACTTTTGTCTGGCTAAAAAACATGTTGTCCTTCTCAAACTGTACCTCTTATTCAGACCCAGATGGCTCTTTCCCCATCTTTCAATCACACACGTCACCCCAAAAGCTCTGTTCCCTGCTTCCTAAAGCCACATTATGTTGCTCAAACACAGATTTGAAAGTTGGAGCTTCAGCAACAGGTAGGGCCTCACCTCAAGTTCTTGCCATGCCGAAGTGTCTCTTCTGCTTCATCTTCTGATGGCTGTGGTGTAGCCGTTGGCAAGAAGTGTGGTTCAGTGATCTGCTCCGGATGGCAGGGGGATTCCCATGGGGGAACAGCAACAGCAGGGGAGGAACGGAAGTGAGAACTGCCTACAAGATCCTTCCCGGCAAAGGCCTCTTTCATGGAAGCCTCCCAAATGCAGCCCTTAATTCCACCTTTTGTCTGTCACATTATCTGACATGTTTTTTTCCCCCTACATATGAAGACACTCAAAAGTCTGTGAAACTAAAGTAGAAATGGGCGGAATGAAAAGTTCCCTGCTATTCCATTTACCAATATTTCATACCACTGATTTCCAAATGTACTGTCCTCCTGGACCATGGTGGCAGTGGTGTTTGCTGGAGGGGACCACATGATCCCTGGCTATGTGCTTGGCAAGTGTTGTTGAAGGATGTCTGGCACCTCAGGTCAAGGGCTGGGTAAAGCATGGTAGGACAAGGCAGACTGGAGTGTCCTGTTCAATAAGGCTCCACTAATTGTCCACTAAGCATGGTCTGTGGATCAGTAGCCATGTTCTTGCCAGTCACAGCTGCTATGCACTGAACATCCTGCCTGTGCTTTCTTGGCAGATTTTCAGAGCATGTTTATTAGCATTACGTTGCATTGGTAGTTCAGAGTAATCCCAAATTCCTCCCCTCAAGCCAAGAAAAATTTGAGAGAACAAGCTCACTGAATGCTTTATCTAGGAGATCTTGGAACTCCCTGTGTTGCATGTGAAAAAAGAATAAGCTGCCACTTTCAAGCATGCTGAGGCACTCAAAAATTCAGAAAAAGTTGGCTTTCACAATTTACCACAAAAGTCTTTCCTTTCGAATCTAATCTATTAATTAAAGAACAGCAGTAAGTGGTGTATAGATTTCTTCTGTAGGTTGCATAGTCTGTATGGTTTAACGGTTTTGTAGTGACTCTTTCACTTTTCCCCTCATTTGTTGGATTTCAAGAGCATATCTAAATTATGAACCTGTTGGATAAAGATTAGGTAAATGCACTCAAAGATCGGGGCAACTATGTCCTTATCTTAGCCTCAAGATACTCTTCCCACCCCAACAGTAAAGTTTGTAAACCACGGCTGGACAGCATGCGTAGGAGTAGGAGGGAGGGTATTGGCCTTTTAGAATTTTTTCTTATAGTTTAATTCAAGGAAGCACTACAAGTTACCCTTTTTACTAGCATAATCAAGATATTATTTTAAAAGAAATCTGAGACTGAGACACTTGTAGCATTTTGAAAGCATTTTGAATTTTATGCAGAGGTTTCTGAGATATTTAAATTGTACACAAGTCTGTTATAACTATATTATCTCAAAATATCTTGTTCCCTTGGAGCTGAATTATTTTGCAGAACAGTATGCCCAAGCAATATTGAATTACAGTGAGGAGTTATGAACTACAGAATTTGGGGTGATTAGGGAATCTGGTGCTAGCTAGCATGTGACAGAAGAGATCCAAAAGTTTATTTTGTGCTTTATTACTGTCTTGGATTTCATTTCCCATCCTTTTCCCAGGTTACTTGGAAGTGAAAAGCTAGGAGGGGTTGAGTGAACAGCTCTTAACAGCAAAATCAAATAATTATGCTTCATGCCCCATAAACCTCAGAAAGGGGTAAGCAGTTTGTGTATGTGTGGGAGTGTGTGAAGCCAAAGCAGAATCAGAAGGATCACAGTTCTTGTTTGCTTCCCTTTACTGGTTGTTGAACTACGCACCACTGGAGTCAGGTTAGGTTCAGAAAAACGAAAGAAAAACAAAGAGTGAGGAGGATGAGGGATTCCTGTATGATGATGCGAGAATGAGTCTTGAGTGGCAAATGAAGCTGAATTCACTCATTTCTCCTTGGTCCCACAATGTAACACTACATATAAGGGTGACAGTTGTGTTAAGTAAGACTTTATTAATCGGTGTTGTTCTCTAAGGAAAGTCTCCTTATTCAGCTTCTTAAAAAGGAGGCCTTTCTAATATTTACAGCTCTCTTTGGTGTATGTATTTTTCTCCTGTTTTCAGCATATGATTCAAGAGTGAGAGATGGAAGGTTATTGGAGCACCTGTGCTTTTGAAATTTAAGGTGTATCAGTGGCTTATTTACCCTCATTGAATTGTGGTATTCGGTTACACAGTGTTGTGGGGGAGAGAAGAAAGCGGCACAATATGATGCATTAGCAATCTCTAAGCTAGTGAAAAAGTACATTTTGCAGATACTCATTCTCTCGCTAACCTGCTGGGACATCTGCTTTATCAAACCATGACTCCCAGGAAGGGCATTAACATGCCAAAAAAAGGCAAGTGCTGTAGATGAAGAGCATTTAAATCTCAGGGGTACAAATGTAGGTTAATCAGCTGTTTTAGCCCCTTATCGTGGTCCACATATGGCTTTGGGGTGTCAGAACAGCTTGCTTGTTATCAGCTTGCCTAATTTACTGTGGGATGGAAAGATCAGCTTTCAGTGATCAGTGAGCAATCGATCATTTTATCAACACTTTTTCTGTTCTCACAACTGCCGTCTCCAAATCAAATGGTATTACAAGTCCAAACTTTTTCTATCATCATGCCTGATGCCTTTTGAATGAAGCGTGGGGTAATCTGAGACGCACATGTGGAAAGACGTCTTACAGTTGCAAAAGAGGTGTGTTGTGACTCAGGGGATGTCTGTAGTATTAAGCAATAGGTCCATTAAGCTGCACGGGGTTCTGCAATCATGTTTAAAGAGCTTCTGCTACATAAGCTGCCCTTCATAGACCTGAGCAGAATCGCCATGCTGCAATCTAGTGTAAACTTGGAGGGAAGGAAGATGGTGGTCTCCAAAATAATTGCAAAAAAGCTTGAAAGCTTCTGGCTTACTGCATATTTTCCTGCATTCAGCTTCTTTTCATTTCATCCTGATAGTTTAGTGTGCCTTCTCCCAGGGGAAGAGATAGTCTAGTTGGTCTAGAAAATGGCCGCAGTCCAATGAGGTGCAAAAGAAGGGAGTTCTTATGTCTTACCTCATGGTTCTTTATATGAAAATAAACCTAAGTTTAATAGAAGGGATTTCATGTTTGTGTCTGTTTAAGACTGACACTAAGGAAACTGTGAATGAGAAGTAGCATGCGTACCGGCTAAGTTTTATTAGCTTGCTTTTGTGCAAACGCAACTTTTTCTTTTTCGTCCTGGACTTAGGGGCGATTTGTTGGTTTTTCATTGTTTTGGTTCTTTTAAGTGTTGATAATTTATTTGCTGTAGCTACAAGAGTTGTTGGCTGAGAATATTTCTTTGTTACAATACTAAAGAAACAAATGGCTCCTAAGGGTTCATGGCTTTTTGTTTTTAAACTTTATTTCCAGAATATCTACGTGCTAAGCATTCTACTTTAGAGATTAACAGTGAAGTTCGTACCTTGAGAGATGCTGTGTTATTGTTTTCCTGTTCTGAAGATTTACTGTTTACTTTCAGTATAAAAAAGTATTGTTGTCAGACAAGCTCTGTATCTTACCTGTTTATAGTCCTTGTTAGACTTTGTCAATTTGCTTTGATAGCACATGGGTCGTTAGTATTTATCGTTTCGTACACAGAAGTCGATGTTTGTAAAGTATCAACTTTTTTATGCCATTAGGAGATTTCTTGATGCAGCTAGAGATCTCAGGAGTCCCCTTCCCATTAACCGTCAAAGAATTATAGACCGCATGATAACTGGTACTGAATACTCTCAGGGAGGTGTGTAGTTGTCTGTATTTTCATGTAGTTCCTTGAAGCTACAGTGTCAGTTGAAAATTTCTAATTACCCTAAGTTGTTTTTGCCGTAAAGCTCTCGTCTGGACAAGCAAATAAGATCTCATCATGGATCAGTGTAAGCACAGAAGTGTGACTATATCCATCTTAGCAACTTCTAATCTTGTCTGTGACAGATGCTGGCATATCACGTTSTGTTTAGACTGCTGTACATGGTAGTTGATCAATTTGTATCATTTCTGATTTGCAGGAATTGCAAGCAGTCATACTCCATTCCAAAAAATGGACAGAAATTATCAATATGTAATTTAACAAAATGCAAAAACAGTCTGTTCCCTAATTATACACAGACATGTGCTAGGATAAATTCTAGAAAATTTATGTATATTTTTAAAGCATAGGATCTAGCAACTTGTACGATGTGGTCCAAGTCCATTTACATATGGGCACTGCAATTTGCTGCAGTCAGTTCTAGCTTTTCTTCTCAGACACCTGCATCAGGTCAGCGGATTTTTTTTAAATTAAAATAAAATCATCTTACAAATACAGATCCTTTGCTTATTAAGCAAATGTACCGGGGAAGGATTCCTTTCTTTGAATGAGCTGGGAATTCAATGCTGTGAGATCCCAAATTTAGTAGAACAAAAGGATATTCCTAGCCACGATGACTACTGACTAAATCACCTCTCGTTAGTCCAGCCTCAGCAGCTAGAGAGGCCAGTCCCGTTTCTGGACCCTGTGGGCTGTGCTGTCACTGCAAGGTTCGCACTCAGTAGAAGTAGAAGCTTGCGTGAATGTGTCCATGGAGGTGTGCTGGCAGCCACAGCCCATCCTCCTGCGTCATCTCCATTGTCACAGCAGCTCCGGTCTGTGCACAGAGAGAAACACTTGGCTGTTGCTCCACGAGTGGCTTCTCCGTGTACTTCATGGAGAGCCAGCAGGGCAGGTCTCCCTGTCTGGGAGACCCATTAGGGTGATGTTGAATAGCAGAACCTCATCAAAATCATTCTTTTTTTCTTGACTAGTTCTATGTCTGACAAATCATTAGAAATACCCTTACCCTCGTGGATCAGAATTTCTCATGGCTCCATTTCTGCACTGTTTTCATGGTTTTGTGCAGCAAACAAGAATAAGTAAGGGAAAGGAGGTCGACTTTTTGTACGTAATTTCTTAAAGACCTATTGAAAAGGCAAAAGTCAGAGCACTGGTGCTGTATTATTTGCTTATGCTTTTACTTAGTTGCTTAAGTGAATATAGGGCTTTGGGGGAAAAGATTTTGCACTCTTGGGGACTTCCCTGMATAACTTCTCAGAGAAAATATTTGATACTAGTAGGAATCTTGACRACACAGTTCAGTAACTAGGTTATTTTAGGAAGCATGTGAGCTCCGTGGAATGAAGGATATGGGTTTCCCTAGCAAGTGGTGCCTATTTCACACCATTTTGTCACTAAAATTAGTGCAATAAGCTAGCTTTTTTTTTTTTTTTTACCATGTAATTAGAATTTCCTTCATTTACCACATAATTAGAATATTGCATCAATAGTTCACTATATACAGATTGCAGTTAAAATTTTGGTTAAAAATACTACTGAAACATGTAGTAAGTAGAATGAAATAAGACTGTCAAATACCATGACTAACTAAAAAGTATCTGTACCCAATTATTAACTAAGTTCAGGTTTGTCTTACAAGTAAGTTCTTAGTATGAAACAGATGCTATCTTTGTAATAGCATTTTCCAAGGTAGAGTTGTGCCTATCATTAAAAATGTAGCTTTTCTCAAAGAAAGTGTTTGAAATGGAAATGATCTTATCTAGTTTGCCTTTAACAAACCTTGAATTAGCAACATGCAGTGAATAAGCCTTGTTTTCCGGCCCCAGATTTATTTTGGTAAAGAGCATTGGTGGTGTGAAAGGTGCTCTGAGAAAAATATAACAGCAGACTAACTCGTAAAATGGTAGGCAGAGGATGTTCCCTGTGTCCTGTTAAAGAAAGAGTTTTAAAGGATGTGATTAAATATTTTTGGCGTGATTGGTTGAGGATTGCAACATACCTGGCTTGGAAGGAGGACACCTGTTTGGGAGGCAGTAGCCTTAGAGCGGGAGAGGATTTTCCTCGTGGTCCCCACCATCCCTACRCCTGTGTGGTTTTGCAGTTGCACAGGAAATCGGGGGCTGTTAGCTCGCTTGCCATCTAGACAGTGTGACCAGCGGGGCCTTTGGAAGACTTCTTGAAACATGCTATTATAGGCTGCTTTGTGATGAAAAGAGGTCTTACAAATATCTTGAAATTTAAACAGAGCTATTGTGGCTTTTTCTTTGTGCGTGTATGTGTATTTGTCAGCCAAATCATTTGTTCAAAATTAATCTCAATTACAGGGCATATTGTTTATAATCCCCTATGGCTCCAAAACAATAGCTGAGTGTATGTGTCTGCTTGAATATATATTTACATACTTATATGTAAAATACATTTGTGCATATATATAATTCTACTTCTAAAGCAGAGATTCGTGTTAAGGAGAGGGATATTTCGTGTAGGATTCTGTCTTTTGAGCAGTACCATCTTCTGTCCTAATAAAAATACTGCATAAAGGCCTGAATTGAGTAACGCAGGCTTTGATCCTGAAGTCAGTCAGTGGTTGCAGTTCTCCACATTTGGCACCAGGATTCACACTAGAAAAACTGATGGTAAGATGGAGTCAGGGGTTTTCAGCTGCGTGGAGAGTAGGAGGTTTTGTGTGTCTTTAATTTTAATATCTACAAAATACCTCTGCTTTTCTTCTACTCTCTGAGCATAAAGGAACTGATAGGCTACACTGGGGAAGTTTAAATAAGTCCCAGGTTGTGCGTGTTGTGCAGAATCCTGCTGAGAGATCCCCAAACTGCAGTAACCTGTTCAGTGAACTTATGGTGTAATTTAGCATCATAGGACCTTATTGAGCAAGGTGCTCAGTATCTACTAGACCTGTTCTGCACTTCTCGTTTTCCCTGACTTCAGAGGAGGTGCTCATCATTTTCCAACTGTATGCATTTAGCAAGGAATACTTTTAGTAATACCTTGCTTGTTTTACGTCTGCTGGGACACTCTTTAGCAAAACTGGCAATTGCATGAAGTGTTTGCAGTGTAAATTCTTGCTCCATCGTGAACGTGCTAATCCTGTCGCACTCTGTGTGTAAAATCACTGTGTTATTACCAAGTGTTATTACCAAGTTACTGTAGTCTCATTTTTGTTGTTTATAGGAACTAGGAATATTCCTTGAGTAAGTTGCATTATTATATTATACATGAGGGTTTGTATTTTCTTTTCTAATGCTCCATTTGTAGGTAACCTTAGGTTCCCTGACTGTATATAAGCAGTTTACTTTCTGCTCCCCCTTGCTGGCTGTGTTGCAATTGTAAATTAGCGTGCTATTTCAAGAGTGGCTCTCCTGTCAGTCTGATAAGATCGTACCACCAGGAAGGCATAACATTATAATCCTAAGCACAATGTGATCCTGTTCATTTTAGCTCTTGTACTTGTCACAGGGACAAGAATAAAGGTTGTGCATGGGTGCAAGGTGAGGGTAGAAGTGAAGATAGTCATAGATAAAACACTTAGCTAAAAGAGATAAATCCTGCACGGTGACATTCCAGTTTATAATCAAGGTATTATCTAGAAATAAACTTTGAAAGCTGCTTGGGATGTCCTGAAGAAAACAGGATGTACAGGCGACATAGAGAATACAGCGATTTGTGATAGGGAAGAAAAAAAAGAATTTTTATTTTGTCCTTCACTTTTTCCTTAGAACTGGTACCTTATTTGAAGCATACTCATACCAGAGACAACAATAATAAGATTATTCTACAAGAAGCAGATCTGTATAACACAACGTTTCTGGTAATTCTAGACTTGCTACATTTTACTCAGAGAAATGAGTGGTTTCCAGATAAAGCCTCTGAAAAGAGGTAAAATTTAAAGCATGCCTTGGGGTATGGGGACTTCAGCCCCTTAAAAGGATCCCTGCAATTACCTAACCTGCCAACTTTCCAACAAGATAAATGGAAGCACTGTAGCTTGAAGGTGCCTTGGTTTGAATGAGTTGCAGTAAGTAAGGTCTCTCTGTTCTTTACAGGCATCATAGATCTGATAGTACTTATAAAAGAAGAATAGAGTTGGTGCCCTGCTGACTAAATTGTCCTCTGGAGAAGTATTAGTTACAGAGCTTCTTTGTTAACTAGGCTGTATGCTTAAACCACTGTGAATTTCTCTTATTAGGAGGCTTTTTAATAGCTTTACATATGGATATGCTAAGTAAATGTGAGTATATCCATATAATTTACGTATATAATGTGTATGTGTACAATCTATATATAAATAAATGTTTGCAATACAGAAATTGCACATGGCTTCATTAATGTTCTGTTACACTGAGGAAAAAGCAAGCATTATAAAACTGATAATAGGAGAACAGTAAGTCGACTTCTGCTCTTTCTGTCTGGGTGCTTCATGTAAAGTCTTTCTTCTTCTTCTCTTTAATTTCCCAATTAGCTTTTGTGGATAACAGAGGTGTTTCTAAAGCCTTTGTATGCTGAGAGTTTCCCAGTTGCTCACCTCCTCATGCTTTCTGCCTTAGAAGACTAGGTAAGGCCATGAAGTGTATGTTCATTTAAAAAAAAAAGTAATTCCCAAACTAGCTTGTGTAGGATGGCTGATATTTATCCTTTTAGCCCACTGTAACACAAGGTGAAGGTTGTGTAGCCCAGGCAACTGTATAGACAATAGCCTTTTATGCAGTCCTGTGAGAAACCTTATTATCAGATTTCTTGATTGATCTGATGAATACTGGTGCTATGATAACTTCCTCGACAGATGAGTTAAATGAATTGGGAAGCGTGCACATGCRTTATGCAGCCCTGGAAGGAAATCCCCGTTTGTGCTCCATGAGCGTGTGGAGCATCTTGTGCCGCGGGTGTCGGGCTGAGGAGTGCTGAGGGTGCCTGGAGCCCGCCTTCCTGCCGAGGGCTTTATTTATTGGGGGAGGGTGGCAGAGTTTAGCTCTTTAAATAGCCTGGCATCATGTAAGCTTTCCTCTTTCTTTCTTTTCTGCTTTTATGAATGAGTTGCATCAGGTTGGTGAGGAAATCCCTTGAAGGCATGCACTTGAGGAAATGCCTGGGACTTGTCACTCACTCCACCCCCGTGGGAGATTAGCAGAACGAGAAGTCATAATGCGACCTGATGGCAAAAATGAACCTCGTTCTTGCCCCTGCGTTCCTGCACTCGGCAAGCCAAAGAGAAACTGTGGGGAACTGTCAAGTTTTGCCTTGATCTCGGAACAACAGATAATTTCATTATGGACGGCACTAGCAGCTTCGTGGGGTTTTTATTATTTTTTTGGTTTTGTTTATTTTTCAAATACCGTGTCATGTGCTGAAACAAATGAAAGCTTTAATCCAAACACTGTTTTAAAATCTTCGTTATTCTCAACATAAAGCCATGTGTTTTCTATATCTTTTATCAGTTGGGTGCCTTTTTTTTTTTTTTTTTAACACAGAATTTGTGTTCATTTTGAGTAGCGTCTATTCTGCTACATTCTGTTTTCAGGGTTTTATTATATGCTTTTCAGCAGTATTTGTTTTATCAGCAGTTCCTGCAAGCATTTGTTACACATTACGACAGTAGCGATTTGATCCCATTTAAAGGAATACCATATTATGCATGGAAAAGCAATAATTACTTACCTGTTTGTCAAATATATTCCACTGTTAAAAATCTTTATCATTATACTATATCAAACAGCGTTACTTCTTGTTTACATTTTCTACAGTTAATAGTTTAAAAAAAAAAACAATGAAAATAGTTTATTGCCAGTATCACAATTAAATTTCCATTTATAGGTATTTGGAAATTAATTCTAACGTGACTGCAGAGTTGACGCATAGATTGAAGTTTTCAAATTTACTTTTTGTTTTTCATATGCATAATGAAATGCACCTACAATTTTGTACTTGTCATAAAAAGCAAAGTTCAGCAGTGGTGAGAGCTGTGCCTAATATGTTAGGGTCTAACTCAGATTTGTAAATAAGGTCTGTGAGGCGTCATGTAGAGAATAACTTGGGTCAATTGTATTTACTGCCCTTTATGCACAAGGAAAAATTGAATACAGCAGTCTAGGTGGCTTTTTATGTATGTTATTGGTGTTTAAACTGTTAATCTTACTTTTTTCTGTGCCTTGGAGGACTGACTGCGTCTCTGAGGGGAGAGTRGCTGTGAGCCCCTTGTATTGGAGGTAGTCAGCATAAGGCAGCACTGTTACTCTAAACACACCACTTTGCATTTTGTCCAAGTTCTCTCATTTCTAAGATAACTTCATTTTTGTTATGCAAATTAGACAGGAGTAAGTCTTTTGCTTTTTGAGCTCCTTGCCCTGGCAGGAGCAGATGCTTGTTGGGCTACACACGTGACTAGTCCTGTTGTCTTCAGTGGAACTACTTGCATGAGTCAGACAAATAAAATCAGTATCAACCAAAGTAAAATTCTCTGTCATCCCAATTGTTTGAAGTCCCAAGGGTCAGTTAATGACCTGTTTTGTGTGTGAAATAGCTCTCTCCCTCTTATTTGCGCCTTAATTCAGTAATCGAAATAGCAGCATGCTCCTTGTGTCCTGCCAATAGTCATAGATGCACAGCTACATTTGCACTTTTTGGTTTGTAGGAGATCTTTCTGTGATGCTTAGGAATTAACATTTTTACTGAAAATTGGAGGGCACACACTTGCTTTGTCGCAACATTCTTGTTGTGTTATGTCTGATTTTACAACGTTAAAAGAAAAAAATACTCCCACAAATCCAAAGACCAATACAACTGCTGTGCTGCAGTCTAGCTTTGGAGAATATGCCCATTCGAATATTGTTAGAATTCAGATGAGGAGGTTTGACCTATGCAGAAAGTTTTCAAAGCAGTAGTTATGAAATAGAGCAACTCTTTCACGGTGCATCCAAATACAACTGGAGGGAAACTGTAAACTGTACACTAGTCAAACTGGTATCTGATGGATATACAGAAGCAGCCTTTCTTGCTCTTGTAAAATGGCCAGTGGGACCTTTATTGCTGCTGAGAGCAGGGCCTTGGTTTTGTGTCTCTTCTGCAAGGTGAATGAGCTGAACGGGAGTATTACAAGGCCTGTGTATTTTACACCCTTCGCCTGTCATTTCAACGATGGTTTAAGGAGTGAAGTGTGTTAGCTGTGATTGTAACTGTAGCAAACCCCAAAATGACATACTATATGAAAGGGAAGCTGATGTATCATTTTCATTAGTTTTAGTGTGCTCAGCCAGAATTTGTGGGATTAATTTTGAAAGCTTAATCCAGATGGAAAAGGTTAAACGCAATGTTGGGTGAATTTGGTTCCAATTCATTTGTTGCCCTTGCTTGTTCTTTTTCTCAGAAGAATTAGAGATTAAGCGAAGAATTGTACATACGATTCTCACTTCCTGTCATCATTTAACTACGGGAACCAACATTAAGGAAAGCCTCCTGGTTATCTGCTGTAATAAGTAAATAAATGGTTCTCATCACCGTTCTACCTCTCAAGTCCTGTGACTTGCGTATTACTACTTCTTACTACTACTTACATTCATTTTGTCCATCTCTTGCAGGATTTATCTGGCTCCATTGACGACCTGCCGACTGGAACCGAAGCAACGCTGAGTTCAGCCGTTAGCGCGTCTGGGTCTACAAGCAGTCAGGGGGAGCAGAGCAACCCTGCACAGTCACCGTTCTCCCCTCACGCCTCTCCACATCTCTCTGGCATCCCTGGAGGTCCGTCGCCTTCTCCTGTCGGCT
The DNA here is from genome assembly GCF_003343035.1 of Apteryx rowi. Lineage (NCBI taxonomy): Eukaryota > Metazoa > Chordata > Aves > Apterygiformes > Apterygidae > Apteryx > Apteryx rowi. Next base: position 175,869 of record NW_020451066.1, on the reverse strand, counting down.
CTCCTGTTGGAAGCAACCAATCAAGATCTGGTCCCATTTCTCCAGCAAGTATTCCAGGTAAGCTGGTTTCAAAAAATTAAATTGAGCTAAAAGAATAGACAGATGTAGAATTGTAAAAATTAAAAAATTACTTCTGTATTTAAAATGCATTTATTTTATGAGAAACCTGCACTTTCAGGGCCTTTTGCTATCAAAGTGCATACTCAAAGCAGCAATAAACCATCTGCAGATGCTAAGGCCTCAGAGCTCTCAAAATGCTGCACTTGACTCCAATATGTATGCTTGATAAACATCTTTATCATGGACCAGTTCAAATACTTAATCTTAATTTTTGTCTTTGATTCATGTATCGTCTATCTGTCATACATTTCTCTAAATTATTTACAGGATTTATTTTTTTTTACTGTGTATTTTTGTTGTCTTTGGCTGTTGGAGTTGTACAGTGGTTTAAGACCCATAGTATGAGGCAGAGATTTTCTACCCCCATATTATGAAAATGTAATTTGGGACATGAGTGCAGAATTTCTTAAGAAATATTTTTTAATATTTGCAAAGGTCAGCAAGTTACTAGAAGTCCAGCCCCACCAGTAATAATTGAAAGGCAGTGGCCTCTTTGGCACTCGCTCTCCTGTGCTGCATAGAATATAACACAAGATCATTCACATATGTTCAGAAATCTGTGAAGATGTTTTAGTGATACCCAGAAGAGAAAAAGGCATCCATTAATTCTAGTTATATCCTTACCTGGTCTACACCCATCTGGCATGTCAGATATTGGCTAAGGGGTTAGGCGGTACTATCCTGTATTTGGTGTTTCAGATGAATTTATTTCCTTTCAGATGCTCAATTTTTAGATTATTTTCTCATATTTCAAATACTAGGAGAATTCCTAAGAATAGGGAGAGTGTTAGCGTTACCCCAGGAGTAACTTAAGTTGCTAACAAAAACACAAAAAAATATCATGGAGCTCAGTTAAAAGGAACAAAAAATAGTGACATCTTTTCATTAGATACGCTGTAAACAAATGCAAGTTAAAATTCAGTGAGTGAGTGGGTTTTCGTACTCAATGCAAAGGTGCGTGTGCAAAATGTAGGTGCCTATTTGTATACGGAGGTCAAACTACACAAGCTAAGGGGAGTAAGCTTGCAGGCGCGAAGGCTGTGTAGTAAAGGAGGCCGAAGCAGCGCAGAGCCCTTATGCTACCCCTGCGCCCGGCAGTCCCGTGGGTTTCACCTCCGGCCACTGGGACAGGCAGCGCCTGCTCAGGTGGGGCAGGAATAGCGGGAAGCGTGGCAGGAGCGAGGCAGGGAGTCTTCCGCCTGTGTGTAGTGTCGCTATGTGGTGTTTGCAGTGTATTTCCAAATGCATGGCACCGAAGCCCTTTCCTGTTGTCGTGTGAAGTTAAATAGCCCTAAGCTGGAAACGTCCCTTTTTCCCACAGTCTGAACAAATTCTCGCACTTTTTAATCAGGACCAAATTTAATGGCTTTAAGGAGGCTTTAAATCCTGTTTGTACATTGAAGTTCTGACTTCTTGGAGACTTCTCAGCTTGATTCAGTTTTGAATATCTCTAAGCAGTCATATTCAGGCAAATAGATTGATTGATATTTTAGTAGCCTGCTTGCTGAATAGGGTGTGAATGCTGTTATGTTGAAAATAGCTCAATTGTAACCATGATGGATAAGGATGTAAACAGGACGGTTTGTAGGAAGAAGTAGTTTTTATCAAACCAATTGATACCTTTGGGGTAAAAATAGAAGGGCGGTGGGGAAGCTTTTGGGGTCGAGGTCTCTTCATCACTTCAGCTGAGCCCAAAAGCTTGTTTTTATGGCTGGCCGAATGATAGGCGTTACCTCTTTGTACAAACCTTGTCACCATTTTGAATGTCAGCTTTCTAGTCTGCTATAGTAATACGAAGGGCAGCTTCCTGAGGCAGCATTTTTAGGAATGACGCTAAATCAGAATACGCTGCCATGAGTTCCCCCTGCTGAGGCAGACTCTGGCTCTGGGTAGCTCTTGTGGTAGAAGGTGACGTTTCAGACGTGAGCTAGTGCATTGCTGTCTGCTAGGAGAACCAGGCAGCTGCATTATCTTTGCTGCTGCTGCTTTGCTCARGCTACAAAATGAAATGAGTAGGTCTGCCTTTCAGGACCTGTGACTAGCAGGGAGCCTTTGGGTACTCGGATTTTCAAGCCGTATGAACTCGACTGTTCTTGTCAGTCTCCCTTTTCGCCTGTGTATTCCCACTGTTGTACTTCATTGCTAGTAGTTCAACAGCTTTTATTCATCTGTTACAGACACRAAACACTGGAAAAAAGTAATACAGAGCTTGTTTGCATTTCTGTGGCTGTTTGTAGCGTTCAGATTGTGGCAATTTTTAAAAAAATATTCTGCAGTATAGCTTCTCTCCTTCAATAATTTTGTTCGCTGCTATTTTCCTCTCTTTTCTCACCCTACCCTTGTTTGTTCTGACCTCATTCCTCTCCTATTACCTCCTGCGATGTTGTGCCACAGCTTCTCCATGTGACATAGATTGGCTCTTTCAATCATTCTCTCTCCAGCAAGTCATTGTAAAATGAGCAGCTGTTGTGTTGCTGATAGCTATGACTAGGGAAAGCCAAAATGTTGCAGGGGGTGCTTGGTTGGAAGGCCGTTAAAATAAAGGTGTTGCTTTCCCAGGGTTTACTGGAAGAGAAGCATCCTTTTCCTGATGCCTCCTTCGCTGCAACAAAATTGACGACTAGTTTAACATCAAAAGGGCAGACAAACAAACAGCCCCCTGTTAAACCTCCCAAATGGCTGATTCTGTTCCACTGCCTGCTTARGACCCCACTGCAAATCTGCCTTCCCATATTGCTCTGTCACATGTTGCGCGTTTCATGGCACGGACAGCACTGGCCCTGGCACATTCCTGACTCAGTGGGCATTTCCTTCCTGTACGCTTTGACATACTGCACAGATATTTCTTGTGGTAAATGGCACTCATATGCAGTCTTTGTTTCCCTTCACATTACTAGAATATATCAGGGCGATTAACCCCAAAGAGCCAAAAAAGCCACTTTGTCATGTTCTGTTTGGAAAGACAGTTTTCTTCTCTCAAAATGGCATTACTTCACTTTCAGACACCCTTCTATTGCAGTACCAAAATCTTACACTTTTCTGATTTTAAGGATACAAAATGCTATTGTAATTTCCTATTAAGTAGGTCATTATTCTACTTTGCCAGAAATCCTGATCTCCTTATTTTGTAGCTGCCTTCATAATTAGGGTGCACGTTCTGCCAAAGCATGAGATGCCCTGTGCTGCTTTAGGTCTTGAACTGTGCCTGATTCAACCCTAAACCATTAGTGGAAGCTGACACAGCACAACATCAAAATGCACCTCTGTTGCCAGAAGATTTAGGGGATGGTAATTTCACTTTTTTTTGCCTCCTGCTCCAACCATTCTGCTTCCAGTTTACTAACAAAGCAAAAATGTAAATAAGCTCACTCTCCCCCACCCCCAGGTTTTTATCTCACTGGCCAAAGGCTTTTGTCAGCTCTTTCTCCCTTGCGGTGTAAGCAGCAAAAATTTTTAATATTAAGAGTTCAGTGGGAGATTGCTGATAGGCCAGGAATCCCTTAACCCATGATGGGTGAGCAGATTTTATATGAGTTAATAGATTATATTATTTTTAAACTTCTGCAGCAATTTTTGTATGTATGGAAGACAGCAGTACACTATACTAATCATGACTAGCAAATGCTGTGTTTAGAAATGTGTAAAAGTATGTTTTCACATAGATCAGTATTTTGAGTTGTGTTTTTAATCCATGTTATTTTTACCTTCTGAACAAACAAGCTTATTTTCACTGTGTTAAGCGTCAACTGCTTTGTAGTTGTTGTCATTACAATTACATTGATGTCTTCTTTCACCAAGGAGCTTGAATACAGCTGGAGTTATAATTTTCAGGAAGAATTCCATGTGTGGATATTCTCACTTAAGATTGCTATTGCTAGTCATCTTAATTTATGCTGACAGACAGTCAGCACCCTCTTCTGATTTATTAAAAAGAAAAAAGTATCCCACCTGCAAAATTCTTTAGTATGATAATTATACAAGGCAACGGGTGTGTTCCACATGGCGATCAACTCTACTTTCTGCAAACCTGGAGGTTTTCCATTCATATATTGATTTGCTAGCTAGCTTAAATTCCTGAACCTGTCAGAATTACATCTATCATTCCAGGCATAAAGGAGCAAAAGAGAAATGAGATGCCCAGAGAGGGCTGTGATAGGAAGTCTTGCTTTGGTATGCATGATAGTCAATGTGTGGATAGAGTAGAGTGGTTTAAACAGTGTGATGAGAAAGAAATGAGTAATGCTTAGTCCATCATAGTCTAAAAAGAGATTTTAATGCAAAAATTGAAATAGGAGTGATGGTTTTTTTCATGCCTTATAAAAGGAGAACTGTTTCCAGAAATTGCTGCAATAAGACAAGCTGGTTGTACAGATCTCGTTTTAAACAAGAATTTGGAAAACACTTTTTCTTGCTATTGAGCTATTCCATATGCTTGCTCCATTGACCACCACTGTTGGTATGTTACAGTATTGACTCTTTTCAAACATTATCTGAGAGAGGGAAGGCTACCATATGAGAGTGAATTTGTAAAACTATATTCTTTGTTCAGGTTTTACAGATCTCTTAAAATGCCTTTGCAAAACAAGAAAGGGGATTATTTCCTTGTGAAATGGACATGGTCCTCTTGTTTAGAGAGATTATTTTAACACATCTATCAATATTTCCCCCTTGGCTTCTCCAGAGGCAAAAATCTTGCAACAGCTTGTTGCAAGGAAGATGCATGCTGTTTATTGGCAACCAGACCAGAAAAAACAAAACACAAAATGCCATTGACATAGCTATGTTCTTAATGACTACTAGTACACAAAACATCTATTCAGCAGTTTTGCGAATCTAGAATGCTTTCAAATGAAATACTTGAGTGTTTCACGTAGCATAGTTTTAAACCCTTTCTTTTGAAAAGTTTGAACAACATTTAGAGTTTTTCTTTCTTTTGAGTAAAAATAGSCAAATTGTAGGCGCTCTGGCTCAAGGCATAGATTCTAGGATATGGATCATCTAATCAGTGTTACCTGTTAGAATTCAGCCCAGCACATGGCTGATTATTAAGCTCTTGTCTGAAGTAAAAAATGAAATGAGTAAATAGTCTCAGTCTGGTTTCTTGAGAAGAGGCTGTATCGCAAAAGGCAGTATCAAAACTGTTATCTTGCTTGCAGTCTTGCCAGAGAGGTGAGGGAGGTGTCCTTCTCCATAGACATGGTCTTTCCAGAACAGGTACAGGAAATGAGACCAGATCGATGTCATCAAAATTCCCATTGTATTTTCCTGAGAACAGAGAGTTTCATTTTCCAGAACCATCAGCCCAAAGTGTTTCATCATCACTAAGTTAGGCTTCAGACAGTAAAGAAACAAACCAAAAAGATCACCAAAATCAGCATGTCCTGGGTTTTTCTTCAGTGTCTTTTTCTTTTTTTCTTTTTTCTTTTTTTTGTTGGTGGTTCTTTCCGTTACTTAATACCTTGTTTATCATCATGTATATCACATGGTCAGACATTTCAGGGTTTTTTTTCTAATTGCTGTGTAAGACAGTGATGAACACTTCTCCCTCATCAGTTGAATATCCTGCAGGGTCCAGGGAGCACGGCACAGAGGATCATCCAGCACCCTACAAACTCTTCAAGTAAACCTCTCGCAAAGGACAAATCCGTAGCACATACATCCCCATGACTGTGTTTCATCCCATACGTTGTCTGCCTCCATGCATTCGTGTCAGGCCTGCTTTCACCATCATAGCAGTTGCAAAATGACTAGCTCAGCTGGGCAGCTGCTACTTTGCATGCCCTGGCAGCATCCGTACGGCAGGCCACTTCTTGAAACTCTGTGACTCACTGGTAGCCCTATGCTGGTATAAATCCACCTAGAGTAAGGAGGTTGTTGAAATCCAATTAAAAACTTTGCATAATTATCCGTGTGCTCTGGTTCACACAACAAGATTCAAATATACTTACTACAGCCACCAAGATTTGAGAAGTATGTTAGTTTTAGATGTATATTTTACATTTAAAGCCAGTGTTGGACAATTATTGTTTACAGCCAATCATTAACTTTTACATTGCTTTCTAACTTTCTTGCTTAACCCACTTATGTTTTTGGCAAGAAATATAATCTAGTGCATATTTGTTTTTGAGAGTTAGATATTTTTATTCTGTTATGTTACTGTTTGGCTACACAAACCTAGATTCTCTTTCCTTCTTTCTATGTATTGCCAAATAGAATACTCATTTGGGTATTGTCATAAATTAAAAGGTTGTATCACTCCCTCATACTTTGCAATATTAAGCAGTGATTGATGAGTGAACAGGAAAAGTCTCTCACATTTCCATCAATATGGTTTTGTGTGACAGTTTTTACACCTAGATAAAATATAGCATAAATGTATTAAGTGGATTGTTTTCTGTGATAGGGTGGGCTGTTGCAGTTTTCAGTTTTTCTGTGGACTGTGCATCACTGCTATTAGAGTGATGCACTTTAAAGTGGTCCTGATGCTTCACAGTTGGTGTCAGAATTGACTAGACAAATATGTCCCTCCTTTGAAGAAGGAACCTAAGCAAATGCATAGAAGTCTTGAATTTAGGCCAGCTAGAAAATAGACATTTAGCCCCAGAATTTTCCACTGCATCCAGATAATCCTTTTTTTTTTTTTTTAATTAATGTAAAGCAAGATATTCTCTATCCTTCTTTGTGACAAAATTTTTGCAGGTTGAACTGTGACTTGAAAGATTGGAACAGCCCTTTGACAGTGTCACTCCATAGGTAGATATGGAACTCAAATTGCAAAGTGGATTTTTAGAAAGTAAACCAAAAAGAACAACTCTGAGCTTTTTCTGTTTGCTCCCCATCTCCAGATAACAGTGGACTCAAATTATTGTGATGTGTTGATTGATTACAGCCATTAAGTTTATTCGTAATCAGTTTCATCACTTATTCTCAATTCACACTTGCACCTTTGATTTTTCTTCCACAACAAGGTGATGTGGGTTGTCGTTGACTAATGAAGAACAGAATTGGTTTCGGCATGAGACAAACGGAATGCCGACACCAATCCCAAAATGCATTAATCTTTAATAATACACATCTGCATGTTTATAAATGATATAACCAGGGGTTGCTAATGTTGATACTCCCCCTTCCAAACAGGAACTGACATAGAGTTCGTATTTGCAAACTACATTAAAGGCAGACGGCTGCGTGTTGTGGATGTGACCTTGCAGAGGGTACTAAATTGATGAAAGTTCTAAGTTGATTAAAAATACATGAAGAATTGCTCATCTTCTGCACTAGTGTTTTGAGCTTATCATTGCTGGGCAAGATTAAATATGGCATGACAGATCTTGTCTTAAGGAAGATCAGACCCACCAAGTGGTTTTTGGAAGCTGGTTTGCCTCTAGGTGCTTTTATCCTTTATACATTCAGCTTGCCATTTTCTCATCGTTTCCCTGAGAACTGTTGAGTACTGGGTGTATAATATACATTATGATAGAACAAGAAATACTACAGATTGTCTAAGAAGTGTTTATTCTTTTGAGGATAGGATTAATGAGAGTACATGCATTTTACTATAAAATGCCTATTAATCACAGGCAATGGAAGCCAAAGAGTTGGAGTAGTACAAGAAGTAGCAGGCAGGACTAGCAAAATAGTTCATTGCCACATATCAGCACTGCTCCAATTTCTACCTGCTTGCCTGAACTTGAGAGAGTCAGGAGTAGGGAAGAATGAAACTACATTAGTGCCGGTCTTTTGAGTTAATGCCGTTCGATGATGAATGCTGATTCTTAACAATTCTTATGTGTAGCTGGATCAAAGAAAAAGAAATACAGATAAAAAACAGCAAATTTATTTCATATTTACCCCTTCTTTGGTATCTTGCATCTTTTCACACTGGAAGTATTATAAATGAACGTTGATATATGGCTTTTGCTATGTCAAAATTAGGAATTAAGGTTTTTATTAGGTGACAAATACTAGAAGTGTATGCCTACTATATTTGTTGTGCCTCTCAGGCTCTTAGGAATAGTAGACACAGTGAAGAACAGGTTAGAGAAAATCTCTCCTCATAGTTATAAATGCAGTCTAGAGAATGAGGACTAATAGTGAAAAATTCTTTCTTTTGAAACTTGGATTAACTTCCTAAATTGAATTCTTAAGTTGTAAGTTTCAGGTTTGTGATGGTGCAGTTTTAATTTCTGGAAAGAAATGAGCAAAATATAAAGAGGAATACTACCCTGTCCTTTGTTAAGAGCATTTAGATATTTAGCACTTGCATCAATTACAATTTTATGTTCTGGTTAATTGACATTTTATAAAGAAATTGAGACTGTTTCTTCTCTAGCTGAAGCATATGCTTTTTCCATTAACAAACATGTAATGTCATGTCCCAACTAATTATGAATGACTGAATCATGCAGCCTTTACAATCTTTTAGGTCTGTCTAAATACAAGCAAAACTATTATCTTTATGAAAAGCTTAAAAGGACAGAGTGAAAAATGCAGTGCTGTTACAGGATTTGGATCATTCACCACAGAACATGGATGCCTTTTTTTTTTTTTTTTTTTAATGTTTTACACAAATTTAAAGAAATACAATTTCCAAAATCTAAAAGCAATTCAAAGGCACTGTAGAGGTGTGAGAGAACGTGTTGGGCAAGCTACTGCTTCATCCTCTCCAAATCCCTCTCATCCCAATTTACACAGTCACTTTGGATGGACGTGGTGACACAGAGTGCAAAACGTGGAGGSACGGTTAAACGAGACTTTAAAAAAAAAAGAAGAAGAAGAAGTCATCAGTGGCTGAGCTTTGAAGAGGTCTGTCCAGTATGGAGCAGTGAGCGAGTGGAAAAAAAGGAGCAAGCGCCTCATCTAATATTTCTCCTGGGGACCCAGGTGGACAAATTGGCAACCCTGTTCACAGCCTCCCCCCACACCCTTCTCCTTTGTACCGTAAGAACTGCTAATCGGATCCATGCTGCTGCAACTGTGGTTAGTTATTAACAGAATAAAAGCAGATTTCTTCAAAAGAACGGGTTGGGGAAAACGACTATACAAAATTGCAAGGTTGTTAGAATCTTAAATGCACAGCAGTCGATTTTTTTCCTATTCTGAATTATACGATGAATAGTCTTTCATCTGTCACTGTGCCCATTTCTTCAGAAGGCAGCCAAATATTAAGCTTCTCAAACAAAAAAAAAATGTTTGAAAGAGGAAAAATATTGGGGAGGAGGAAGAATAGGAAAATGAGAAGGAGAAATCAGGTTTTGTTTTTATTAATTTGGCCTGGTGAGAGAAATATGAGCTTGCCTGCTCTATTCAGTTCCTGCATTCCACTCTCTGTGAGCCACTGTTTCTGAATGCAGGGATTAGAAAAGATTTAACTGGTTGCTATCCTGGGCTGTATGATTCTGGATTGGCCTCCAGCAGAAATATCATGTGCTGTGAACTCTCCTGAGTTTAATGGAAATAATGCGTTAAATGAACGTGGAGCTAGGCAGAGGTGAAAGTAGAAAGAAATTGATCCCCTAAAATGAAACTTCTCATAACTGTAAAGTCAAATTACAGATCTGGGATGGGTGTTATTGAGGATAGAGAAGCAGTGATCCCTAGATTTAGACTGACTTATGCCTTCAGTTATATAAATAAATAAATCGTTTGTCCTTAATTTTGAGGAGCTCTAGTGCTTCCTGGCGCACAGCAGGATTTTGAAATTTGTCGGAGAGGAATAGCTCTCAGGCAGGCAGGTGATTTCTGTGGCCTACTGAAAATCCATTCATATTTGGATGAGTCGCAGCCTTTGGAAAATTTCCATCGACAGCTTGCTTCGGGCTGGTTGCCAAAAATCCCTGAAAAACCTCTCTGTGCTGCTGTGGTGCTTAACTGCAGACCAGCTGCAGAGGTGACCTCTGGGTGGGGCAGAGGCCAAGGAGACCCCCGGCCCCAGGGCTGCTGCTGCCCCCCTTCCCTTCCACAGCAAAGGGGGCTTTGACCTTGGGCAATATTTGCTTTCCTGCGACTTGACGCTCAACCCACTGTCGGTTTAGGCAGTACTGACAATTCCTTCACTTTATGGACCTCAATATTTGTTAAAAGTCTTCATAGCTTATTCAGAGGTTACACAACCTGGGAATAAAACTTGGATCTCTCATTTGGCAGACCCCAGTTTCAGCCACTTAGTCCTTTAGAAAAATCCATAATATAATGAATTATTCTGTAGTGAGGGTGACATTTGGACGGAGTCCCATAAGTAATACCTCGGGACCACACGTTGAATAATGAAGATGAAACAAAACATTGAATAGCAACCTCTGCCTGTCAGCATCATCTGTGCCTTGAATGAAATGTTATATCATGTCAAACAGGTAACTTATAATCATGAATTAAGATGTTTAGGCTGTTGCATATGTGCAAAAGAAAAACAGAACTAAGGTTATGCAGGACACCTTAACTTAGTATTGCATTTTTTACAGCAGATTTTACAATAATTTAGCACTTAAGCTATGGTGACATCTATGGATCTTAACTCTCAACCCAGTCCTTGATATGGTGAATGTAGTACAAATATGAAAAAGGACGTGGAGTGTAAATTTTAAGGATTAGCAGTCTGAGAATTATTTTCTTTCATGATAAGCAAAAGAAGTTTTTACCTTTTGATGATTTTACATGGATTGTGAGTGACATTCATCCACATTAGAGAAACCTGTGTCTTTGGAGAGTGATACGTTTGTTTAAAGAGGCAATATGGAAATTCAGGGCGAGGCCCGCTTTATATTGTTAACTTTCTGCAATGTGGCGCRTCCGTAAGTATGGCTTAAGCTGACGGATGGGAGATGTTCAGAGCTGCTTTGCGTTGCTGTGGCCCAACAAATCGGCCACGTGGGACGTGTCCTTCAGCAAGCCGCGCAGCCTGCAGGTAAATGGGCACGAGGAGGAGCCGCGTCCCCGTCCACCTGGGCCTCGAGGTGGGACCCCAGGAGGGACGTAGCAGTCGCCTCACGTGCCTCGGTGTCCCTGCAAAGGCAGCCTGGCGTCACTGAGGGCTGAACTGCCGCCACTTGCTCCCCTCCCGGGAGGCTCGGCCCAGGTTAGCGCAGGTGTCGGGAGCAAACGTCGGAAGAGGTGGGGACCGGCAACGCGGGATCGCCGGCAGCACCGCTGTTGCCGGAGCAGGGTTATTTGCTGCCGTGTGGTGCCGCGCAGAGCCAGGGAGCTGGGCTCAAGGGCACCGCCGGCGTCGCTCAGCAGGGCCGGGCTGCTGCTCCAGCCCGCGCAGGCAGCCATGGTACGGATCTGAACATCGGGAAGGGTCCCCATGTCACTGTATCTGTGCTCAGGTCAATGTGTGCATAGGAGGGAGGTTTTATTACTTTGCATGACTTAACTTGGAGGATATGCAGGCCACCCTTGCTTTTCGTTTAGATGAGTAAGTCATTTAAGAATACTGCTGATACAAAAGGAATCTTAGTTACAGTGCATAAATTAAGGAAGAAAATAGTCTTTCTTCTTATGGGGGCCACAGGCTCTGTGAGCTGGAAGAGGTAACATAAACCACCTGACCAGTTTCCCTTTATGCCAACCTACAGAATCGTTTCTCTCCTTTGAGGTCACTTGCCACTCGCTTCCAGCTTCCTGAAAAGCTCATTTAAAACAATCCCATATAGAAGCCAGTTTATGATGTTTCATTTCTAACACAGGAATCTAAGACCCAGAACATCCCTTCCGGTCTATAAGCCTTTACTGTCACATCAACCATGCGTTATAATCCCATTATTCTGTCAGATTTCATCTTAATACTCGCTAGGTTTTCCTGGACCTCATTATTCCTAAAAAGGAAGTTGTTTCTAATTCCAGTAATGGTTTGATTATCAACCTAAACATTCTCTTCAGTTTTACTGACTTTGTGCTCTTTTTCCTCCCTAATATGTAGCCATAAATATATTTTTAAAAAGCAAGCACAAAATAACAGCTTTAATTTTTGCCAGGCTAAACAAACCATGCGCTTTCAGTCCCCTGTAATGTCATGCTCATGGCCGTTCTCTGTTCCCATTCTAGTTAGCATTAGGCTTTTTTGGTCTGGGGGTTTGAGGGCTCACCAATGACACATTAGCAATGGCATTATGTTTCCTTACCTATGCTGGAAATAATTCTCCTAATTCATCCTAATATTACATTTGTCTGATTCAGGGTGACATCAAATGGTTAGTTATATAATATAATAAATATCAACGGATATAGTCAGATTTTTCTTCCTGTTCTTCTCCCATTTCTAACTGATAACCCCATAGCTTTTCATTTAGAAAAGGCCTGTTTCTGGTCTGTATACTTTTGCATTTTTGTTACTCCAGCCCACAACATGATCTAGTTTCCTAGATAGTATTTGGATCATCTTCTGTATTGACTGTGCTTCTCTGCTTTGTGATCAACAAATGTCATAAATCTATTCCTAATTCTTGTGCCAGAAACGTTAAAGAAAACAGTAAATTAGATTGAGAATTGTCCCCAAAACAACTCACACAGTCTTTAACTTTTGACTTTCCTCCAGCCTAATGTTCCCCTTTCAGCACAGTCTGTGGTCAGTCCTCCCCCCTCCCATTTCCCAGCTCCCAGCTCCTCACTCATCTTAAAATTCTTGCACCGATATCCCTCCTTCCTTCCTTAACTAGTAATTTCCCAGGGGGAGCCTGTTATCACCGAAGTGCTTTCATGAATCAATTGTATAGGCACAATCCTGTGAGGTATTGTCTGACCAGCACAGCTGCTGAGCATCCTCCAGTGTCATTACATTGATGGGAACAGGGAGCCCTCAGTGTGTTTCCAAACGTTACTGATTTGGGCCATAATTCATCATAAGGACCCCTCCTCAGCAGGATATCAAAGGTCTGCTCTTTCTTGCTATGTTGGCTCTGAGGAATTTACTTTTTACACTTTAACTGCAGATTTCATGGTTATAGTCATAATGCAATCACCATTTAGTGCCTTTTCAGTATAAAAGGCATGTGCCAACTTTGTTCAGTCCATCTTTCCCAAAGATTCAATGCAGACTCTTCTGTTTCAAGTATAGATTTTTGAAGTCTCATGCACAATGTTTAAAAGCGTTTCTGCCATAATTAAAAAAATAGAAAACCATTTTATAACTGTGTTGTTAAGCATTTGAAATTCTTTCACCTCTTCAACTGACTCCACCCCCCCCCTTTTTTTTTTAACAGATTTAACAGAAAGGTACACTGCTGGGTTTGGTAGTTTTTAACAACTAAGTTTAAAAGATACCTATATGAATTTTAATATTGTTTACTGTGCATATACCAACCACCTACTCCTTAGAACATTTTTATGTACTTTGCTTTTCACACTACACTGCATAATAATCCTGATTTGTACTGTATTTCTTGTTCCTGTGTTAAATCTAGGTAAGAGAACTAGTGTGGCAGTGTCTATCCTTTTAACACACGTTATCCTATTTGCTGTGATTTTGCATAATTAAAATATTGCGAAATATCCATAGTGTTCACTTTGCATAAGTTTTGACATATGTAATATCTCACCAATGTGGCAACAGTATTATACAAAACATGGGAAAAGGTCCTCGTGCTTAAACTCGCATCTGTGTATCATTGGGTCAAAGGAGCCAGTAGTCTGTCATTTAAAAAAAAAAAAAAACACTTGGTTATTTTTCTCTAAAATATCTATAGAATTAATGTTTAAAAAACCTCAGAGGTTGTTTGCTTTCATGGAAGTTTTCCTTCCATAATACAATACAAAAATCTGATAATGTATTATCAAAAATGGCTTCCAAGAATACCAACTAAAATACTGATTTAAAAGGAGGAGGATTAACATTATTTAAAGGAGAGAAATGAACAGTCTTTAAGGTCACTTCTGTTTATGACAAAGAGACCTGAAAAGCATGACAGACAGGATCTTCAAAGGCTTTTAAAAGTACTGTCATCAACTCCCAATCAATAGGAGTTAAATACCTAAATTAAGAGTTCAGTGCAAGTCTTGAAAGGTGTCTGGGTGCTTAATCTCTTTTACCTTTCAGACCGCTTTTAAGGATAAAATGACAGTTCAACTCGAAATATTTTTGTGTAGCACCTTGCATGCGCAGCACCACAGTGATCTGTAGCACCCACTAATAATTAGCACAACAGATACTTCTGTTGTAAGTTCATTACTTGTCTGAACATGCTCGGTGGTGGTCTACTCCTCTGTGAAGTTGTTTGCTTTTGTGAAACAGACAAAATCTGGTTTAAAGTTTTTTTAATAAAGGAGAAAAAATGAAAACTAAACTTTAAACCATGAATTAATAAGATAGTGTAAATTTTTACAGAGGCTGAGAATTTCAATGAATTTTCAGAACTGCTTTGTACTGTTTGTATTCCCTAAGGATGCAGATGAAGATGATTTCTTTGTACTACGTCATGCCTTTACAATTGTAGAGTTTAACTTTCCCTGTCTGTGCTTGCACATCTGCATGGGCAGGATAAGGCTTCTGCCAGAAAGTCGAAGTTGTCATCATGTGAAAATAAAAATTTTTTGTGTAAGTACGTTCAAAATACGGTGTCTAGCATAGATCCTCCATGCAATATTAACATCTCTCAAAGAGTTTGCCAAATCTCAACGTAAAGGAGGTTCCACTAGGAGCCGTGCGATGCAATCAGCAGTACCCCGCCTTTATTTGTTTTTTTAAACCGTTTATGGACTCTTCAATGGTTTTCAGAAAAAAATGGTTCAGGTTTACTCGAACTATTGTGTCCAATGGTGGTGCCTCAGGCACGCGCAGTGGAAGTGGCCATGCCCCGTGTTAACGTGGAATTACTGTTTGCTCACGGGCTTGAGGCATGGAACCCAGCCGGTCAGGCAGAAAGCGTTCATTATAATGTAGGCGCTTACTGTCTTGCTGCAGCCCAATCTTGGGTGCCATCAAAACATGAGCCTGTGTATTATTGCTGTGTGCCTCGGAGTTCGTAGACGGGCTGTGGCTCCCAAAGCCTCCGGCGTGGAGCGTCACGTGTGGGCTTGTGGAGGAGAAATTCTGCCTCCAGCCCAGCATTCACATGCGCAGAGACTCTTGTGTCACGGCTGCTCGTAGCAATGGTGACTGCCACGTCTTTGAGCGCAAAAGCACCTAATCCAAATAGCGAGGCAGGCATTATATTTTGCGTTTCATGGGTCTGATTTCCACGTTCTTTGTAAATCTCTGATTTTGTTAGAGTCGGTGTTCAGAAGGGCCACAGCTAGCTGCGTGGAGGCTGGGCGGGGGATAGGGCAGAGGAGGCACATTCACTCCTCGGTTTGTTTCTGTTTGGGCACTTCCTAGCTCTAAAGAAAGAGCAACCCCTGCTGGCTCTCCTTCAGCTGTGCTTGCAGCTCCAGAAATAACCACAGGGTTTTCACTTGAACCATTAAAAAAGGGTGGCTGCTAAGCAAGAGGAAATGATTTTCATTCTCAGCAGGCACAAATCTATTTCATGTGTTTTTATTCTTTCCATTTCTTTTAAACGGAAAACAATCTGAGCAGTTTCTGAGGATAAGGGATATAAATCTGTCTGCTGCTATTTATACCGTGCTCGTCACTACAGTGCCTAAATGCCTAAAATATATATTTGCTGCCTAACCTGAGGTGGTCTTCAAACTGCTTTGGCTGTCAAGAGCAGACACGTCTCAAAACCAGCAGCAAGCAGAAGTCCCAGGAGACATCTCGGTCTCGCTCTCACCCCTGCTTGGGCCATGGCRGTCACTCGCTTGGCACGAGGCAGTTGCCATCCTGTGACAGTGCCTGGGTGGCTGCGGGGATCCCTGGGCTGGACACTGCGTTGAATCGGGCCCTGGCGAAGTGACTTTCTGGTGTCTTTCATGAGTACAATAAGCACCTGCTTTACTAGGTAGTAATACTGAAAGGGAAGATTTAGTGCCGTAAGCCTCACAGACAGCGTTATCTGTGCTATTCTTCTTCTTCGGGTGGATAAACTGTGTGGGTGTCTTTTGAACCAAGCCATAAAAGTGGGGCTGTTCTGGATGGATATTTTAATAAGCAAATATCTTCCCTTTGCCTGTATTTGAATAAGAAAGATACCCCTCCTCTGTCTGATCTCTTTCATATATGCCTCACTTACCGCATGCACCTACGTATTATTCTTTATGCCTATATTCTACATGGACATTCAAATAACATTAAACCACTGATTCATTGAAATATTTTTTAAACCGTTGTTGTTAGTCATTTTTGTATTGACTGAATTTTTCATTGGTAATATTGTTGGCAGCAGTCCATGTCTGCCTGGCTGGAGGCCAGCTTAAGCTCGGCAGGATGAGCCCTATTGTTCAGCAGACTTGGATTTTGTTAAACTCTAACAAAAATATGTCAGGAGATTTGCAGCTATAAATTGGATCATGTTGGTGAGGTTGGGAACTCGCTCAATACGAAATTGAACGTTTTGCCATGCCTGTTGCTAAATATGTTTATGTATGTTTCCTCCGTGGGTTTCAAAAAAGAAAAAAGGAAAAAGAAAGAGAACCTGAAAAAAGCTAGACCTGTTGAGCTCCGTCTTTAACTTATACAGCTGGTACTTTCTTTGATGTTGAGTGGTTCAAAAATGCAGCAAGGCTTGGTTTTGTACATTGCAATGTTAAAAGCAAGTCTATTTTCCCTTTTTTCTCTGTGTGTTACAGGCAGTCAGATGCCACCACAGCCTCCTGGCAGCCAGCCAGAATCCAGCTCCCACCCTGCTTTGAGCCAGTCACCAATGCCACAGGATCGAGGTTTGTTAGGTGTTGGGTCTTTTTTTAGTTGGTGCCAAATGCAGCCATCATTTTAAGTTGCATATTACCAATGTGAGATTTCCTGGTATGTCTTTTCTTTTCCCAGGGAAGATAATGACAATTTGTGTTGTAAAAGGCTCTGGGGGTTTCCTTTTCTGGGGAAAGAGCGATTGAATAGCAGGTTTTTACCAAAATATAATTGGAAACAAGGGCTCTCTTAAAGTACAGTGAATACCCAAATTATAAAAGCGGTTTGCTGTAAATACTTGAATCATGTCCTAGAGAATTCAACTTTTCGTTGTCTAGCTTGGAGTTCAAGATCTGTAGAAAGTACTATAGAAACAGTACGACCTACAGTTTTACAGTACTACTGCAGTTTTACTACTGTTTTCAAAACTCCCTTGTGTCTGATGTCTTTGCATGAACACGATAGCTAGTCCCCTGGCCAGTTCCAGACATAAAAATATCTTTAAAGCGAATCAATTATTTAGGTCAAACATTTCAAAGATTTGGAAATCTTACAAGGGAAAACCTTGCAGGCAACGGCACTGTTCTAAAAGTGTGTTTCCTAGCAAATGTTCACCAAAATAAATAGAGAATTTTTCTCTTAATGTTGCTGTTTATAAACTTTAAGACCTTTCCATTTTCCCTCCTTCCTCCCTAGCCCAAGAAGGATAATTATCATGCCCTTTTTGCATGACTGTATGATAAACTGCTGTTAACTAGCCATCCTGTCCATGCAGTGGTTAACATGTGCCAGCAACAAGTTCGCAAAACAGGCACATGATAACTCTGATAAACATGGAGTTATTTATGAAATACCCCTCCTAAAATGTCGTGGTACCAAAAATATTTCAAGTAGCACCATATGGGGATACCATAAATACTAGAAGTTTTCTCACAGTGAAACAAGTTGAGCTCACAGAATGACAAATTTCTGGGACAGCATCCAGAAGGAACTAAGAGGATTCACAGAGAGGGAAAAAAGATTCTTAGTTTTTGCTATTTTTTCTGTGTTGAGTGTCACCTCTTCTTTAAAGGCTGATTAATGGGAACATTAAACACAGAATTCTATGCGACTCATTTCTTGTTTTTCCTTTTCAGGTCATTCTTTATACATAGTTGTTAGCACGCGGACTTATTTTCTCTTTAAAACTATTTAGAATAATGTACATGTTTGATGAAAAAAGGATGACCTCAATACCCAATACAACTTTATTATGTTTTACAGGGCAGCATGTCACAAGACAGTAGGAGTGGATCAGAGCGAGGCTTGGGAGACCCAAGCATCTCAGAAAGATGTGTTCATTGCCTGGCATGATTGGGTCACGGCCCAGAATGTGACACTGCCCAGTAATAATTATTTCTGCAGTATATGTGCCTCGTCAGGCTTTGGGGGATAGGTTAGGGTGCTCTGACTCTAATTGTGAGGCTTGAACCTATTCTTTGGTGCTGTAGAGGGAAACTGAGTGCCAGTGTGCGTTTGGGGAGGTAGGGAGGTATTCAGAAGTAAAACAGAGAAGACAGCTGCTGTAACTGCAAAGTAAAACAAGAACAGTGAGGAACTGAAAATTTACAGGTGTATTTGGCCTGGTTCTTCCTATATGGCGATGAAACTTGTGGGTTTGTTCTTAGAAGAAATGTGTTTGGGAACGTTATAGTAATTTTTGCCCTATTCATSTACAAAATGTTTTGTTTTCTGTTTTATTGTAAATGGAGGCTTCTGGTATTCTACGCATGATCCTTGTGACCCAGCTTGTATAAGAAGTCCATTTGTTTCATGCAGCAGATATGAAATTTGTAACTAGCTAGGTCATATTGATTTTGCAGAACATGTTCCCCAAAGCTTCTCTGAAGTCTGTACTCTACACGCATAAACATGCATGCATTCCCTTTTGCGCCCTGTCATTGATTAGAGGCTCCTTTGAAATGGAAAACTTCACCTTTTAAAAAGGCTGTTACGTTAGTTGATTCCTTTGCTTGCTTGAACTGGTTTCCACTGAACTTGGAGAAAGGAAGGAGGGGGAGTGATGGGGACTCAAAGGGAAGGTGCTTGTCATTTACTGATAAAAACCTGAGCAGAAAATCGTTGCTGCTGAGGACACCTGATCCACAGGCATCTGTTACAGTAATTTAAAGACTTGGCTTACTGATACACTTTCTAGCAAAAAAACAAAAAAAGAGAAAACAGAAAACCCAGAGACCCTCCATAGGATAAGGCAATGTGTTTTTTTTTAATGCTTTATATAACATTTCTTTCCTTGTTTAGAGAGAGTACTGAATGAACAAAAGGCTACTTACAGTTTCATGAGTAGAATCCTCTTCTCTCTATACTTGAATGAAATGTTATTTATCAAATATTATGAAGCTTGATTGACAGGTGAGGGCTAAGCTGTAGCACTTCTGGATGCTAAACATCCACTACACTGAACCATTACATTTACACTTATTTATTTTATTATGAAAGTGTTTGATTATGTTTTATCCTACTTTCCATGGTTACTCAGCACCCAGCTGAGATTTCTTATGTTTGCCGGCCTGAGGCTATACATCCCCTGTCATACAGTGCAGTACGAAGCAATGAGCATATTTTTATATGTACATTCTGTGTGTGGGAGGAGGAGGGTGGTAACATATGTACATACGCACAATAATAGGAATTTCTTGGGGGGCTGGATTTTCTGTGCTCTTCAGCTTACTTTTTATATAGCTTATTTCATACTTTGTGTAGTGCTAGCTTAAAAATAGTTACCTTTTTTTTTAATAATTAATCTTTGTAGTACATTTGGATCTGGCTTAGTATAAATGTAAGATAGTATTGTACGTAGTCCACTTCTGTTCTCATTACAGATTCAGTAATCAATTAATTCTGTTACATATCCAGTCAAYGAAACTTTTTCAGTTTTATCAACGCATTTTTTAAATAGGCTGTACAAAATAGCATGTATTTTTATGTGCATAACCTGTGTCTCAGATCACATGTCTTTGAAAGTACTGGTACTTGGAAATAAGCCCCATATAACTCAACAGACTGGAGGAGTCGGAGCTGTGGAGATCGAGGGCGCAGGCTGTGCAGGATTGGCATTAGGAGTCCCCTGGGGTAGCAGGAGCAGGCCTGCAGGTTCACCTACGCATGCATTTAACTGCTGCTGAATGCCAGCAAATTATCATTACTTGGGGGTTTTACATGAAAATGGAGCCATGACTACTGAACTAGTCACTGAAACTTACTGTACTTTTGGGGGGCAGAGGATGCATGTTTTGCTCTTTTTTTCTCATACAGCTACTCCAGATTTTTCTTTACTCTGACCAAAAGTAGAGTTTGGGGGTTTCCTTATTTATTGAAGTCAAAGCTTTTTACAAACTAGTTACATCAGCCTTCAAAGATGGTGAAGCAGTGGTACCATGCCTGTCATACCCCTTTTGCAAATAATAGAGGTACGCAGTTGTTTGAGTCCCTTTTTTTAATGGTGTCCACTTATTCTTATCTGGGTTTTGGAAACAGCACTTTAAGATGCAGTAGCCAAAACTGCATCATGGGTTCCAAGTTATTTGTATTGATTAAATATAAACTTAGCATACCCAAACTGACCTCCTAAGTCTGCTTCCTGAAATGCAGTGTGAAGGGCTTCTGTCCCCAGCCATTAGCTTATACTCCTGCTCTTACTTTTGTAACCTGGTGTCCATCTGTGTGTGTGAATACTCACCTATGTGAACACCAGTAGGAGAATGTGTGTCACCATAATGTTGAAACAGACACTTTCACTCCAGCAGAAATGAATGGTTCCTTCCCTAATGTTGAAAAAGCATACAAAACTTACCTTCTTTTAAGTAATATTTTTCATGCTTATCAAGCTGGATACGTGCATGTCAAATTTCAGTCTTTTTTATATTAAAATAGTAAATTGGGAGCTCCTGAAAACCGTTGAACTTAATGGAAACAGTTAATGATGTTATTACTGTAGCAAGCACTCTCATAATGAGGATACTTAAATAAGCCTTATTTATTAGTGCAAATATATATGGGTCAGAATTAATTTTTAAAAAAATCTTAAATTGTTTTCCCCTTATAATTTTCACAGCGGTGCGTAGTTAAATATTCATGATAATGCTGATGATATGCTAAAGGTCTGAAATAGATCTGGAGTCTCAAAATCAACACAGGTTATTTAACCCTTTTCATCTAATGCACCATTGGGGACTTGCTCAGTGAAATCCCAGAACACTGGAATAATTAGAAGATAGTAATGAGGATTTAATTAGTCCTTGAGATATGCTGAAATAGGACCACTGAGAACTTTTCTGTTTGGACATGGATTGTAAGCAAAACTGATGCCGCTGCAGCTGCTGTGATGTGCTGGAAAATGTATTCCATTGCTGGAGGCAGTTTCATGGCACCATTCTGTGCCTGTCAGATCTGTGTGGAAAGTGCTGTGAGTAAGCACCTCCAAAATTGTTGAATAGTAGCCTTCCTCTTCTCTGTCACCCCCCTCCCAGTACCCCTTTAAAAAATAAAAATAAAAAAAATCATTTTTTCCACTCTAGCTTTATTTCTTTCTTTCATTTACATGATCCAGCTTTTGAGGATTTTGTACAGTTGTAAGCTCTGTTAAAAAACATATCACAAACAAGGACAGGAGTAAGAAACTGCAGGCTTGTAAGAATACAGGTGTTGTACTAAGCAAAATTTGGATCTATTTGACACAACTGCTTGTAAGCTTTATCTCCAAATCTAGTTCTTATTTAGTATTAGATCTTCATAGAAGTGATATATATCGGTAGCTGCAATGTAGTAAATTTAAATGGCTTTTTTGGCAGCCGAGATGTTATCCGGCAAGAGGTAGTAACAGATGGGATGTGATCAGGCATTTTGATGTTCTCTTTGTGCTTCCCTACGACACTAAGTAGCATCTGAATTTCTCTAACTACAATTTCCTAATTTGCCCATTAGATTTCATGTAGGTATTTTTCTCCCCTTTAACTTTTTTTGTACGTGTGATTATTTGTACACAGTCATCACACAAATTTCACTGTCACATATTTTCTTTTAACAAACTAGAAACATTTGTGCTTATTTGGAAGACAGAGAATACCAATCTGGGAATTTGCCCCTAAATTTCCTGATCAGATTCATGGCTTAATACTGACATCTGATGATAGTGATTCTGTTCCCTGAAATTTTCTTCTTAAAAAAAGAAACCAGAAGGAAGAAAATAGATCAAAGAATTCTTATTGCAATAAAAAGATACCATAGTTTGCTTTTAGATCTTAAAGACTTTTTCCCTGCGATTACGTTTTTGCTCTCATTTGGGGATCTATGCAGAGCACTGAGCAGCTAGAGAATAAAATGATTCTTGTCATTAAAATTCTTCTGCTTGCCATGTTAATGACGACACCACTTAAGGTTAAATCAGACTTGGTAATAAGTTTACTTGATGTAGACTGAAGTGTTTCAGGCTCTTAAAAAAAGATGCTTGAGACATGCACTGAGTGCAAAGCCACAGGTATGTTTGAGTGCCTCTTCTGCACATAGCGTTCTCCAGGTGGGTCAGTAAAGAGGCACTGACTCAAGCTGGTATGCAGGAGTGCCATGCCAGGTTGGGAAATAATTCCTCGTGCCCAGGAAACTGGAGTTAGATGAATTGTGCCCTGGACAGCCAGAGAAGTGTGTCATGAGAGGAGAAGAAACGGGTTTTAATTGAAACTATCGCACATCTTTAGGAGAAGTTGCTTCATGTCAAGGATAGCTCTGTAAAACATCTCTCTTTCATCGAGTCACATTATAGACCAAACCAGCACTCCCATCTCCATTTCTTCTAAAGGATGTACAGGAACATATAGAGCTGATCTGTATGCATAGGCAGAGCTGTACAACAGAAGCTTGAACTGAACTTCTTTGGGGGCTCAGAAAGTTATGTTAGCTTCTCAATTTAGTAAGTACTGTATTTATCAACAGCCTTTAAGAGGATGAGGCCATCATTATTTTTTACAACTGCATTTTTACCTTGATTGCAAAAGTCCTTTGGGTTTAAGTTGGACATAAGTATGATGTTTAATTTTCCTCTTATTTGAAATGTAGTGTTGGCCTGATGAGTAGCTTTGTTAAAATTTACACAAACTATTTTCTCTGATATTTTTGTTGCAGTAGCACCCAAGAGCCCTATTCATGTACCTGCGCATATTGTGCTACATCATGTACCAATGCATAGCAAAAAAGCTTACAATATGTCTATTTTATGATAAGTAATCAAGATCTATGTGATAAAAGGTTACTGGTTTTCATTTTGAGCCATGGGAGTGAATAGTTTTGCACCAGTTTGTCTCACAGGCATTAAAGGAAGACGGTTGCTTTTCTTACTTTAAAATATTTGATATGATGTTACTTTGCCTAACCACATTAATTCTTAAAGGAATCAGTTGCCATTTCAGGAGGTTAGTTTCAGACTATATTTGGATTTCATACATACACCAGCCAGCCTAAGCCTTAGGTTGGTCTGATTAGTTTGGGATGCACTAAATATACAGCAATATTGACCATTTGCAAAAAGAGCTGAAAGAGGAAAGAGTATGATTCACATGTGGTAAGCCACTCTAGGACAGAGCAAACCTGCAGAAGTAGGATTTCAAGTAGATAATAATATCTGTACAATCAAAACCTAGAGTCAAGTCTCCCAAGCAAATATTGTATACTAGCAGCTGGTCATTGCTTTCTTCTTGCTGATGTTAAATCTAGTTATACTTGGGGATGAATCTTTATTTCATTTTTTAAACTAAATCGGGGATTCTCTTTTTGAGATTAGGGAGTAGAATTGAATTATTCTGAGAGAGTTTATGCAGTTGCTAGCGCAAAGACTTCTCAATAGAAAAGTTTCCACTGACTCCATTAGACAGCCTTCAAATTCTTTGCCTCTGGGCTCGGGGAGTGAAATAAGCCGCAAGCAGTCATTGATGAAGAACTTGACAAAGTGACAGTCAATGTTCCTGTCACCAGGCTTACTGTAAAGTTATTGAGTACGATCACTGTCCCTGGGATAGCTTCCCATCATGGCCTATAAACTGGGGGCTGCTTGTGGTCCGCCTGTTTAACAGCACCATAATTTCAAAGACAGCCTACTCCCTCAGTACCTAAGCTAACCTTCTCATGAAGCTTTTCTAAAAATAAAGAACTTCTAATCTAAGATCCTTTATGTCTTTTTAAGTTAATATATAGGACAGTGAGCAGAGATCTATATAGTAATGTATATAATAATAGCTAACATTGGGATAGTTCTTTCCATCCCAAAAGATCCTAAAAGGCTGTAGAATAAACATTTGTCAGGGAACAGCTGCAAATCAAGGAAGGGAAGAGTCAGTTAGATGGTAACTCCTGGTAAAGTAAGGCTGAGATGAAGACATTTTGGGACCGAGGACAGCATGCTAATTTTGTATTTATGAAAAATATTATGTTTTATTTTACATATGTGAAAGAAAAGACACACTGTGTATGTTAGTCTTGTCCACAAAATCCATATATATCTTATGGTATTCAATATATTTACTTAACAAAAAGGAAGATCTGAGTTGATCCATGGAACCTTTGAACAGGAGTCTCCAGAGAGGTTAAATTTTTCAAACCTGAAATTTAGACCATTAAGCCTGCAGGCCTTGCACATTACATGTTGAAAAATGCTGTTCCTTCTTTGCTCTCCTGCATGATTTTCATAAGTATGCATGTTATTAGGGAAACTTAGACAAATGTTGATTGTATAAAGCAGACAGACTCCTCAGATTTTTCATGTTGCTGCTCAGATTAATTTCCAAACTCCCCAGTGAAACTAAGGATTTGGTTTAGGGGGCTGTGTGTGTGTGAGGGGCTGTTCTGGGGTGTTTTCATACTGCAATTTGCCATTACCTGATTCTCAAAGCAAAAGCATCTGCACCGGGCATGTTATGGTAACAAATTATGTGTAAGATAGTGGATTAGCAAGGGTTTTTTTGCCTCTGTGCATCAACATCTCTGCAAATGTCTTTGCTTCTGTCTGCCCTCAGTACTGCACTTAGAATTTACATCAGAGAGCATTAGGCAAGATTTGCATTAGGAAAGGTTGGATATGTCTTCCCCCACTACCATCTGGGTAATCTGTCTGATCCTTTCCCAGATTCTAATTCATCAATAATAGATTATATGAGTTTCAAGGCCAGGCAGTAGCTGAGGGAGGTTTAGGGGTGGGAAAAATTTAAACTTAATTGCATGCTATACATAGACAGGGTTTTGTAATATCAGAGAGAGAAGCAGAAGAGATTCAGCCGGTTAACCTAATAGCACAGCTGGTGAAACACTAGGGGATCTGAGTTAAAACCTTAGCTAGATCATTAGTTTCCATCTTCCCCAAAGCTATCCTCATTGTGAAGAGAAACAGTCAGACAAATAAACGGTGAAGATACTGTAAGATAGATATTAAGCATAATAAGAAAATATTTATAAAAAATAAATAAAACCAACCCATTACCCTTTCTTAAATGGAATGTTGATCCCTTAGTGAAGAGGAAAAATACCTTGGTGCTCCTTGCAGGAAGCACTGATCTTGCTACAGTGATGTTTTCCACAGCTCCTGTTTCACATATGCAGAGAAACATCATTATCAAATGGGTGTGAAGAAATGAGGCAGTCATTCTGTAGATGCTAGCAGACGCCAACATGAAAATAAATTGTCCAGGTAGCAAGGGGGAAGCATGTTGCCTGTTACTCTGCCCCAGAAAACTTAGGATATTTTAGTGACACCATGATGCACTTGGAGAAGAAGGCAAGGCTTTATGGGGGTGGAAGAAGGAGCTCTATGTAGAAATTAGATTTTTTCACAGTTAATGGAGCAGCAACAAAGAACTTTCTTCTAGAAACTCCTCAGAGTTGTTTATAAAATAGATTGTGAGTGGGAAAAGAAGTGAGGATTTTAAAGTCTATCAGCTTCTATAAGATTAAAAAATTTATCATCAAGAAGGTTGTTAGCCTTCTTGTTAGAGGCTAATGAATAAGACTAATTTTTCCTTTTTCAGTGTTCTCAATGCATTCCTTAATGTTGCCACCCTTCAGCTGAGTGAGTTGCTGTCAGCAGCACAAAGTGTTCATTCAGTAGCAAGGGTATGGACAGAGCTCTGCTGTACTCAGCACCTGAGTATTACCAGTGCCCAGGACTGCTTCTTGAGATGTCTCTAATGGGTTCATACCAGAGCCGTCTCAATATATTTTACTGGTGCAGTGCAGAACCTTAGCTGTGCTAAACATGGATCAAAATCTTGTTTGCCATGAGTTTGAGAAGGTTTTTTATTTATTTGGAATGTTTTTCTACCAGCCTATTAACGGGACAGGAATAGTGAGAATAAGCATTTGCATCCTGTAAAACAGGTTTTCGCTGTAAACTAATCTCCTCATGCTCACCAAGCCATGACCCTTTACTGTGTATTACTAAGTTAGATGTTCCATGTATGACAGAAGTAGATTTCATTTGTACCATCACCCGTCCAGCTGGGCATATTGTAGTAAGGCCATCTTCAGGAAAGCAAGTACATCATCCTTCCTACTACTTGCTCTAGAGGCCAGTTTTCTTATGTCACCCACGTGGTTTCACRTTTGACTTGGGTTACATTTTGGTACATGGGCCAAGCCTTCCCCATTTTCTTCAGTGCTGTTACTTGTTTAGACTTGCAGAAAATCTTTTGACTGCTCAGATTTTTTCGATATCTAAATCACCTCCCCTGAAGTGAGCAGGCGAGTGATAGTTTCAGTCTAACTGTGATCTTCCTCAGCATCCTGCACTGTTAACACATTACTTAAGTTTGTTATATCCACTACACAGAATATGCTTTTTTGTTTGTTTAGCCCTACCACTTCTGACCCAGTGTCATTTTACCCATGAACAAGCTACATTTGGGAGTTGCTGCTCTAGATCCATCTCAATTCTGTTGCATCTCTGCTGAAAATCATGGGATGCTGAGTACAACCCCAGTGGCAGTTAGAGGAAGGAATGTCTGCCAAAAGTAGTGTCAGGGCTCTGCAAACATTTGCTCTTTTTTCTCAAGGGTACTTGCTAGTGCCTTGCTAACTTACCAAGCATTGGAAATTTGTGATTTTCCCCCAGGTTTTTTCATTTATAGTTAGTGGAAAATATTCTCTTCTCACATACTTGTTTAATTCTTTTAAGCTGATTTGTGAGCAGAGAATTTTGTGTTATTTTTCTCTAATTATTTGCTGATTAGCAAATGCATCCAATCTGTTTCTGCTTTTCTCACTCCATGATTTACAGAGTAATGAGCCTGTCTAGCTCCCTTCTTTAGCTTCTGCCGTAGAACAAGAGGAATTTTCCTATTCTCTACTCGGAAGAGTTTCTCCGTTGTTTTGATCCCATGCTCTTTCACTGAGCATACCTTTCTAAAAAGAGCAATAGCCTGATATTTTTCCCCACCTATGTTCTTTTTTGCAAAGTACCATTGCAAGTTGTATCTTTCCTCTTTTTTTTTTTTTTTTTTTTTATCCGAATGTGTAGTTTGTGGACTCCTTTAATGATGATCTGCTATCCCTGTAAACTCCAAAGTTTTTCTCAGCTTAAAATGCATAAGTGTTCCATGTGTTTTCAGGCTTAATTCATTCATGAAAATCGATGAAATACTCCTAGCCGAATCAAAAGACCTCTCATTGACTGTGGGTTAAATGTGTGCCAGTAGACAGTTACTGTCTATCAGCTGATACACAATAACTTATTACTTTGCAGTGTCTTCCTTTGTGTTTGAGCTCCTGCTTTCCTGGAAAAGCCTTTTCATATTCAAGCCAAGACTTTAAAATACCAGAAGAATCCTTTTCAGATTTTATAGCAACACCCAGCACATTCAGAGGGGCTCTTTCATAAATTGGTCAGTGATGAGTAGATAGTATTCAGCAACCAGAGGATTTTGTGTTGGTCATTGTGATGACCAAATGTGATTTAAGAACCCTGGTGCATTAGTTCATGAAGCTCTAGTAATTTACTGTTGTTAATCCGGTTTATGTATATGTATGCATAAAGGGAATATAAGATTTTTAAATGTTTTTACAAAGACATCATATATGATATTAGTTATGGGATATATATTATCTACATATGTTAATGATGTATAGAACAATGTAAAGTTCATATTGCCTATTCCTTTCTCAAGGGAGAATATTTATAACATAAATATCATAAGACATTACCCGTCTTGTATTTTTTCTCTGTATTTTGCTAAAAAGAAGGAAGAAAATCTGCTGCTACTGGACAATTCTGAAACATTGTATGTATGTTCTGTTTGAATGTACAAACATTTTATTATAGTTATAATAGTGTACTAATTGTTAATAGTATGCTACTGTTTCATTTGTAACTTAAAAATGCAAAGATGATTCTGCAGCATTAATTGGGATTTAATAAAATCCCAATTTAGGGATATAAATATAGTATAAAAAATAACTATAAAACATAAGAGTATACTTCTGACAGCTTCACTTTATTCAGCTGCTCCTGAAATAGCTTAGTTTGCCAAATTCCACTCAAGTGTTTTCTTGGTAAGTAATATCTTGTTGTGATGGCAAATAAAGCATCATCTGCACCTCTTTTATCACTAATAATAAGGGAAGGGAGTAGATCTGTTCACTGATGAGCATGTTGCCATTGCAATTTTTAAAGACTTAACTCATGGCTGTTTCCTAGCAGTGTTTTAAATATACAAAACAAGAAAAGAAAACCATTGTCACACAGGTAGACATGTCAGATGCAGTCTAGCTATTTAATCATTCCACTGCCCTAACTCCAGTGCAGTTCTAATGTAATCCTACTTCCTTTCTTTACAAAAGCCAACTTTATCTTAGATCTAATTTTCTGGAAAAAAAATTTATTTCTTTTTGTATCGGTTATAAAATGAAGTTGAACACTAGGGAAAATGTGAGTAAATAAGGAGAAATGAATGAATGCCATCTGCTCTCTTTCATTTCTGATAAGATTTCTAGAGTTGATGTTGTTTTCTCTTTTTGATGCAAGAAAGTTAACATCTTGACTATGAACTCTGTTTTGTTTCTAAGACATCTGAGCTTCCTGCAAACATTTGAAGCACCTCAGACTCCTGCACTGATTTCTGAAGGGTTACTGTGCTCTCTATAAGGTAGATCAGAACAGACGACTCCTTGTTCTGAGGGAATCTAGATCACATTAAGGACCTGATCTTACCTTCTTCTCCACATCACATTTATAACTGAAATGACTCCTCTGTTCTCTGAAAAGAAGTTGGAGCATATCCTGTTTTAAGACTGTACTTCAAATTATCTGACAGATAATAATAGAAGATAATATGGCATGAATGTTTTTCCTGGATTTTAAGCTTCCTTTTTTCCATAATTTTTTCCTTTCCATGCTCAAGAGAAGACAGCAAAGCCAAACTCATTTGAGAAGGACCTCATACCCTTTGAGATGATA
Organism: Apteryx rowi; assembly: GCF_003343035.1. Classification (NCBI taxonomy): domain Eukaryota; kingdom Metazoa; phylum Chordata; class Aves; order Apterygiformes; family Apterygidae; genus Apteryx; species Apteryx rowi. Next base: position 146,545 of record NW_020451066.1, on the reverse strand, counting down.
AACCTTGTGCCTCACGTCAAAAACTGTTAAAGATTCTGTTCTCTTCTTTGTGTTAATCAAAGGCCCAAAACCTCCTTGCTACATCTCTGTTAACTAAGGCCAGAGCACGAGTTCGAGCAGCGTCCCACAGTTATCTCTATGGCTTAGTTTTCAGCATGCCCCATGGCGTGGGTTTGGCCAGTGTGTACAAGCGCTCCCTGAGGCAGAGCCCAGGGCATGGATGAGGCAGCACAAGGGACTGCGCACAACAGTTGTATGGATAAAACTACCACGATTGAGTGGGAAGGTTTAGCTGTATGGACACAAGCATGCCACCCCACTCTCCAGGCTAGGTGACCACACCAGGTCCCAGTGTTTTATTCATGACTATACATGTAGGCACGCAGTCAGCTCCACAGCATCACAAAAGTGAAACAAGTTTCCTGAAGAAGAGGTCTTTTGAATGGAAATATTTACTTCACTTATTATTGCAGTCTCTTTGGGAGCCCTTCTGACAGCAGCAGAGCTAGCTGAAACTTAGGTCCCCGTTCTCCTTTAGACTCCTCAACTAGCAGTTCCCCTGCACCAGTACTGGGAATCGTTGCAGCTGATACAAACGATAKCCCTTCAATTGTCATCCATCCTTGAGGTATTCAGAAAAGTACTGCCTGTGCTAATAACTGGGCCGAATACTATTTGTCACTAACACAATGTTTGGAAAGTTATCTCATATAGATTAAAAGGCCCGTAGTGAACAGAAAACCTTTACATCCTTTCTAGATAGAGTAGTAAGATTACTGTCTTTATAATAAAAACTTAGTGTGACCAGTACAAAATTTTTCATTTAAATGGATCCCGTGAGTGTGATATATATTGTATATGTGTGTCTGGAATGTGAACTTTTTTTTTCATACAGACATACTATTGTATTAGGTTTTTAAATTAGTTACAGTACTGTCTTCTGACCATAGGCTTTGTGAAAAGATTTGTGTATAGAGTAGAACTATTTTTAAAATAGAGGGGTCTGTTTCAAAATAAAATTAAAGGGAGAGGGTCATTTGAGTTCTCCTTTACAAAAGTGTGGAGTTTTCCAATCAGTATTTACCAGTTTTCAAGCCACCATTTCATCTTCAGTTACTTGGCTTGTTGTACTCCAGTGCATGTTGTTCCGCTTCCTCTAGACCAGGTTTCAAGCTCTGATTTTACAGTTCTAATGTGATCAAATCAGTTGTCTAGGGCTTGCACAAAGATCAAAAATATTATTTGCTTATACTACCAAAATTTGCAGTTGTTACAATTTTAGCGTATTGTGAGTAGGACTGCTTATGGCACAGAAGAACTCCGGGGCAAAAGGGGGTGTTAAACCATCTTTGCTCCCATTTTTGAGCTTATTGACATGGACCTTACTGTCTCCTTGATAGGGTTTTTGTGGATGGAGAAATATGTTATATACCGAAGGCTTGTGGAGGGATTAAAATTTTGTTTGCGTTTTTTTGGACTCAAGCCTGATTTGCAGTAAAACACCTACCACTTTTCTTTGGTAGAACTCACAGATATTGTCCCCTTTTGTAAATGCTTTGTCACTGGGTTACAAACGGGGAAGCTGACACGCAGGGAGGTGGGAAGGTTGTTCACCCGGTCTCACTTAGGATGTCAGCGGCAGCAGTGCTACGATCAGAAATTTGTGCTTGCAAGTTCCAGGTGAGGTTTTTCGGAACCACGGTTCCCACAGAGAGGTCTGGGAAGTGCCCGCTGTCTGCAGCGCCCAGCAGGCTCCATGGGCGGCGGGCTAGTCCCTGCAGCTGCAGCATTGTTTGCAGTTACTAGTTTGATCATATGTCTGTATGTAGCACCAAAAAAAAATAAAGTCTGGGAACTGTGTTACTTGTCTTCATTAATCATGCATTGAATGTTCAGTACGATGTCATGTTTGATACTAACCATTGGGAAGATATTCTGACACTTTGGAAGAATTCTGTTTCTGCCTTTTTTTTCCCTTCTCCTTTCACTCTCTTCATCACTTGTTTTTGCCTCTCTTTCCTTCCTTTTTTTTTTTTTTCCCCCAATCTTCCTTTCAGCAGCTTCCAGTTGTCCACTTACCATCTGGGGAGGGTTATTCTTACCATTCTTCTGTTCCATCGCTACTGTAAGGAAAGGCATAATTAATGCTGATAGGTGAGGGGTCTTTTAGCTTTCAACTTCATACCTCCCCACTCCACTAAAATTAATGGAGGGAAAAGAAAACAGGCACCTTTCAGAAATAATCTTTCAGCCCTCTGCAGTCTCAAAGCATGGGTGCCTGGACAAGTTACAAGACAGGCCAAAATGCAGATTTATTCAGACACAATCTCTGAGCTCGCAGCAATGCACAGTATCTCGCCCGTCAGTGCTACGGGTAGGCTGCCGCACATGGACTGCGAGAAGGGCTTTCACAGGGGCAGCTGCAGCAGAGCAAATACCATACTTCAGTACACCTGCCTTTTGCCTCACAGAGAAATATGAAGAAAAAATTTAATATGCAAACAGGACAGAAAAGAAATCAGAAAACTGGCCATCTCCTCAGCACATTGTCCCCAACATTGAAAGCAGCACCAAAGCCTTTCAGGGTAAAACCTTACAAAATTAGCAACCCTGCACAGACATTTCATGGGCAGGATTGCAGGATTTTTCCTCAGTTTATGAAAGCTTAAAAAAAAAAAATCCACAAAAACCCTCTTCTACCTCCCACTTAATAGGCTTAGTTCTGTTCCTTTGTATGAAACTTCCATTTTTTATACCATTTTACTAGGCCTCTTGCTGCAGCTTTTGAACCCTACATTAAATTGAGTTTCATTAATACATTTATGAAAGGGATAAACAAGAGAATGCAATACAGATATGCTGATGACAGACCAGAATAAGGACCTAAAGCAAAGATACAGACCAAAATGACTTTTTTTTTTCTGGCAGGTGTGTCTGGTCTTCAGGTAACGGGAAATTTTAGCTTTTGCAAGTGTGCAGGTAATAAGAATATTAACAGTGGATTTTTGTATGTCGAAGCAATGTATTTTGGTAGAAAACTATAATTTTGATGTTATGATACTCCTACCATAAGTCATCAGGCAGATTCACTACTACTTATTAACTAGTGCGGATAATTGACATTAGTTGTTTTTTTTCTAAAGTTTTAGTTTTAAAATCACCGTTCTATTTGTAACTAAGAAGGACTTGCTGTCTTTCTTTTAAAAATAACAGGTTGTGAGCCTGGCATACAAATTTTGGTCATTGAGACACCCTTGCTGACTTGGAGATATGTTTGTTTCTTATTCTGTTTGCTTGATAGGAGCAATAGCAGTTTTCAGAGTAACTCTAATTTGAAAATAACACAGTAAGTGTTTTTTTGGAATGCCAAAGATTACTTAATATTCAGGTGACTGTTCTTTATTTAAATTCTGCTTTGGTGCTTTTTTCATTTTAGGTTTCATGGCAGGCATACAGAGGAACCCCCAAATGTCACAGTATGGACCTCAACAAACTGGACCTTCCATGTCACCACACCCTTCACCTGGAGGCCAAGTACATCCTGGAATTGGTAGCTTTCAGCAGAGTAATTCAGGTGGTACTTATGGGCCTCAGATGAGCCAGTATGGACCACAAGGTAAAATAACAAATCATGATACTTGCTGTTAATCCATGTGATAATTTTATACATATGTGTAAAAAATATGTATAGCGTATATGTATGTGGGTAGGCAGGTAGGTTTGTGATTTTTTTTTTTTTTTAAAAAAAAGGTCATTCAGAGGTGAAGTTGCACCTGGTGGAAGAAGCTTCTTCTGTAATTAACATCTTTGTCTGTATAAAAATAGCGTTCCTAAATTGGGCACGGAAATGATGAAGCTGTTGCGTTACCAGGGCCATTGTTTGGGAGCCCAAGTATGTCATCTCTAAGATAAGGCTGAGCTTGACCAAGCATGGAATAAGGGTCACAACACCAATCCCAAAATAGGATTTTTTTTCTTAGATGGAATCACGAGGCCAATCTGAAATTGTGTAGTGACTGTGAGGGTTAAAGTCTTCTAACAAGCATAGTAATACAGTGGTTACTGTGGGAATATAATATTGAGCTCTAATGCATACGGTTTGTGAATTTTAACTAACCCTTCAGACTGAGAGAGACAGTTCCTTTTATTGTATGTGTTTGACAGAATTGTTGGAGGATTAAAACAAAAATAGAAGAAACAATTTCTGCCTCGGACATTCAGTGCACACAGCCTTAAACTTCTCTATTGTTTTGCCCTTTAAGGGATAAGCTTTATAGAGTGTTCATCTTTTTAGGGGTTTAATGGACTTCAAGTCAAGCCACAGAATATATAAGGGACAGTATTTTATTTTGAGGTGCATCAAGAAGCTTGTCTATTTCAGCACTTCCTACTATTGCTTTCTTACTTAAAATCCTTAAAAAAGATTGTAACTTGCTACGGGAATTCTGTAAGGGCTCAGTGGCTTGCCCATGCTAGCAAGTATGGTTATTTTAGTCTCCTGACTTTGAGAGCTAATTCTGTTGTTCATTTGAAGGGAGTCTTAACRCCCTAAGCAATATTCCTTTCATTTTCATCTCTGGGTTGCATTTGTTTTAGTGCTCTGAGCACAGAACTACAAGCCAAGATCTCCTAGTTTCTAATTTTGGCTCTGCCTTTTGCTCCATCTTTCAACTTAGGCAAGTAAATACATTTCTCTGCTTCACTTTCCTTAACTGTAAAATGGGGATAGCCTTATAGCCATGTGTGAAGATTAATTACCTGACTCCAGTTGCCTGGTGCTTTCCTTTTATTTGGAAAGCATTTTGTGACCATAAAATACTGTCCAACTACTTATTTTCATCTGCATAGAGAGCAACTAGCTTAACTGGTAAAATCCAGTGGATTTATGATGAGCTACGCTGACTTGTAGCTGTACTGCTGCTGCTGAGATCCTGAATCATGGGAATAGTGGGTGTCAAGTGCAGTAAAACATTAGCCATCCACACTGATTGAATGGAAAGGTTTTTGTACTAAATCAATGCATTTAAGTTACATGCCGAATACTACTTTCTTTTTTGCTTGAGTTCAGCAGTTCTTCTCCTCTCTCTGTAGATGAAAGTGCCTATGTAATGATTTTATGGGTTGTGGTCAGGAAGAAACGGCTATTAAAAAGTGAACTTGAGGGGGCAGGAAGAAAATGAGCATCATTGTCATTAACAAGCCAGTTCAGAAGGGTCTGCTGAATAGTGTGATGGATGTAAAGCATGCTCTTCTGCCAGTTTTTAGAGGGTACTGGTGATCCCATGCACTGGTCCTTGTAAAAGTAAGGCCCTGCAGACTGAGCTCCAAGGGTAACAAGTAGAGGAGAGAATACTGCATTTTCACCAGGCTAATGTGACCATTGATAAAATACCTGTGTGAATCTGGTCATCCCTGATCACTAACTGTAATATGACTGATATTTCAAAGTCATATACTTATCTGGATTTAACTTTTTAGTAGTATTTTTCATTTTTAATGAAAGTAATCTGTAATGTATCTTGTTAACATACCCTTTTACAAAGCACAATCATATGCCAGCAATAATGAATATGTAATGTTAACCTCATTTGCCTTTTATTGCCAAAATAACAAATACATTAAAAATTACCTGAGTTGCAAATGAGTTCTTAAATTATTAAACTAAAATGATTCTTGAGGATCATATTTGTTTTTCATGTTTTGTTCACATAGGCCTTCCTTCAGAATATTGTTAAGCATAGGCTGAGCTGCATGGGACTACTTGTATTTTTACAGATGTGTCAAAGCATTTTGTGACATTAAACTTTTAGTTTAAAAGTTTATTTCACTATGTGCTCAGTCCTGAAAACCGTTGCTCAAGAAGTTAGGCTATTTCTGTAGTAGAATTGCTTACCATAGTGAAGACTACACCAGTAAGTTTGGGTTTGGAGAAATTAGTTCACAGAGTAAACTCAACCATCATTTGTTTATAGTTGATCTATTTTGTTTTCATACGTTTTCATAACACTTAGATCTATAATAAGAGTAAAATGTATTTGCTCAGGAAGCAGTTCCTGTATTGAGTACCTAGCGCAACACTGTGGAACCATTTTCCACAAAAATGGAGAATGGAGAAATGGAGAAAGGCTTTGGCTCCAAATTTCAAGGTATGCTTCTGCGTGCCTGTGATATAATGCAGAGGCATACAGTGCAGTACATTAGTTTTAATTTTTAATTAACACCACCGTTTTTCTCTCCCCAAGAATAAAAAGAAGCACAGTGAGAATGGGAGGTGTTACTGAATGGAACTGTCTTTCTGGTTTGTATTTGGGTAACATCTAGCTCAAGAGCTGATGAAGTTCTGGTCTGTGACCAGAGAGCATCAAACTGCTGCCATGGCAAAATGTCCCTTGAACGCACTCTGGAGAACAGTCAGATACTACAGTCAGCTGGGTCTTTTAAGACTGTGGCAGAAAAAAACTTACTGTGGAGCAGTAGAAGGTGTCAGAAATGCATCCTGTTGCCATAACTTTGCCTACTGAATTCAACAGTAAAACTGCTCTGCTTGGGTATAACAAGATAAACCACTGCTGAATGTGCTTGAACCCCTACCCAAAAACTTCACAGCAAGTTAACAAAATGCCCTTTTGTTCATGTCGAATGAGTATTTGTGCTTTGTAACCTGTAATGGACTAAAACTCATTTCATAAGAATACTTTAATATCTAGCTCCCACCGATTTCAGGAGCCTCGATTTTAATTAAAATGGTAATCAGGGATAAGATGCCCTAAATATCTCGACAGTCTATACCTCAGAATCCGGTCACACAGATGCAACAGTTTGTGGAATTACTGCTTAAATATCAACCCTAACTACTGCGGTCCCTTAGGCAGAATAGTTTCAGAGGAATATTTTTAAATAGTTTTTATCTGTACAAGGAAAACTTGATGGCTAAGTGGACATGTAAGCAATTTTAAAATGTTATTGAGATACTATTTCTAATACTATGAATCTAACCTCCGTCCCTAAAGCAGGGAGGAAAAGTAACAGATAGTTCTGAAAATTCCCTCTTTTCATGTTGCCTAAAAATGGCAAGGTATCAGAGCACTGTGTTCAGCAAACCTGGACAAAGTGGATCAAAGATTCAGCAGTAAGTATGAATGTCTGTCTTTGGCAGGTTGTTAGTGTGCTTTTTTGCATTTTATCTTTGTTACTTTTTTTTCTTTCCTGATTCTAGTTATCATTTTGATTTTCCACATGCATTTGAGCTGTCATGTCTGTGGGTACAATTCTAATCTGCTTGGGGGGAGCTGGAATCAAAAATCCCTCAGATATGGAGGGGAGGAGTTGTTCAGTGGTATCATACAGCCGCTGTTGCCAGGCTTGTACCCACTTGAAAAGTGTGGGCTCTTGGACTTGGCTGCCTGACACGTCCAGCTGATGTGGGCTGGCCTAGCATCTGCTGCATTCATTGTGTTTAATGCTGCATCCATCTGTTTTCTGTCAAAGCCACTGCCAACAAATTACTAATCTATTAGAGAAACATGGAAATAAGATTGCACTCCTCATTCTTGGCAATTCCTCTTGTATTTTGTTTGGCTTTTATTTTGCCTTTTTTTGTGGTCTGGGAAAGGTATAAGAATAGCTAGTACTTGAGGTATTGAGGAAATGCTTAGGAGAAAAAAAACATGGAAAAAACATTGAAACTTATTTTCCTTTCTGAAAAGATACCACTTCCCTGGGCTCTTGGACTTGTATCCTTGGAGATGAATGATTAAGAACTTATTTTAACTGAAGCACATATTTTTATGGAGAAGATTCCACTGTTTTTGTATGTGTTGAGAAGCCAAAACATGAAAGAAGAGATTGTTTTTGTCCCAATTCAAAATAGCATCAAAACAGTAATAGAATTTACCATTGATGTTTGCTCCTCCCAGTCTGCTGCTGAACTGTACTTTGTAGACCCTAAATGACAAAACAAATTGGCCTTCTGTAAATTGGACTGCTCGCAGTGATTATGGATATCAGGTCTGCTAGGAGTGAATTTGCTCCACTTTGGAAAGGGTGTTACTTATGGCATGTACGTAAAATGTGTTAACTGGCTGTGCATAACGTTTGAGCATACATATACCACATCTTACTGCATTACATTTTTCTTGCAGAAAGCAATTGGAAAACTGGAGCAGCACGAGTTCTGTGTTACAACTTTAATATTAAGCAGAGCAATATGAAACTAATGAGCCCTTCAGTTTGTGGTCACATACGTTGGATCAAAGAGGTGTAGCCTGAACAGGTCTTAGCAACCAAATTATTCGTTAGGAGTGATTGCTCACTGAACAGAAAATAGTCAGCTGGCAGCAGCTGTGACTAGAGGAAGAGGAGAAATGACAGGGCACTCTGCATTCAGGATATAGCTAAACCTGGAGTCTTTCATTTCTGCTAAACCATATACTGGGGACCCTTCTGTGGGAAAAAAAAAAAAAAAACACGCATAGATACTCGGTTTCTAAAGCAAGGGTGAAGTGTTGTTCCATTTCCTTGGAAAGCATAGGTCACACATGTTTTCACTGCAGAGAACTTGTAACAGAGTCAGTTACTGGGTGGGGAGGAGGGGAGAATTAGCCAAAGCGTAGCAGAGGGAGTGTATGAATTAATTATGTGTACATTCAAATGATGAGTGAATATATTTATTTTAAATATAAACAGGAGCTGCATACAACAGACTCCTCTGTCTGGTAGCATGAGGCCTGGAGGAGAGACATGTCTTATTTCCACATTCAGAGGAAGATTCCACTGGCTGCAGCCTTTAAATAAGCGTGGGAATATTTAAAAGTAGTCAGGAAATTCTGCTCTGTGGCATCCCATAGGGAGGGAATGAGTTATATTTCCACTAATCTGGATGAGATGGAAATAAAGACAAATCAAAATGGATGACAAAAGGAGTGTAATGTGATCTGTTTCTTAAAATACTCTTCTATCACATCTCTTTCTTTCTTTTTTTTTCCTTTCTTGTGCTGTTTGGATTTGTTTCTGGAACACTGAATGCAGTACACTTGCTTTTTTTTATCGTTAGCTTTAAATATGATAGGAAAATCAGTACTGAAATTAGTTAAGCTGCCACAAATGATGCAGTTTGTTCCAGCGATAATGCAGATTGGAGTCAGCCAGGTTTTCGTGCTGTCCTTAATAAGGCAACTGTTTATATTAGCATCTTTGTAGTATTGCTGTTTACTCTTTTAATACTAATTTTCCTAGAAGGGGAGGTGGGGGTGTGTGCACTGTAAGCTAATACACCTTCTGCTGGCATAGCCAAACATTGAACTTACAGGGAACATGGGTGGGTTAGGAGGGGAGAGGGAATGTTCCTAAGGGCCCTGCAGTAGTTCTCACAGGTCACTGCCAAAGTCTCTCTGCTGTAAATGGACAAAATGGTTAGGAGCAAGGGTCCAGTGAGAATAGCTTGTTGCTGAAATTGCAGAAAGATGAAAAATGAGAACATGAAATCACAAAAATAAGACTCTCTCTTGAGTTTATGTAATGAATTTCTTACATGCCACGTATCTCTTTACTGCACAAGACATTTTTGTACTATGTTGATAACCCTCTAGAGGCTATGTTTTTCTGTATTTGCTCTTATCTCATGATATTTGTTTGACAGAAAATGTTCAAGGGCACATGAACATCGGGTTCATGGGCTAATTCAGGTTGGAAGGATGCTTAGGAGATGTCAAGGCCAACCTTGTACTCAAAGTAGAGTCAACCAGGAGATCAGACCAGGTTGCTCAGGGCTTTATCCACAACCTCTCTGGGCAGATTACTCCCCTATTCGACTATCTGCATGGTGAAAAAGTTTTTCTGACTTGAGTCCCGTGTGGTTCACATTAGTTGACTATATATGTAAGATCTGCAGCTGCTCACTTCCTAAAATGAAATATGTGCTCAAAAGTGTTTTGTTTTTCTCTGTGTTTTTATCGTTTTCTTCAGGAAACTATTCCAGACCACCAACATACAGTGGCGTGCCCAACACGAGTTACAGTGGCCCAGGACCCGGCATGGGTATAAATGCCAACAGTCAGATGCATGGACAGGGGCCAAGCCAGCCTTGTGGTACCATGCCCCTGGGACGGATGCCATCAGCTGGGATGCAGAGCAGACCATTTCCTGGAAACATGAGCAGTGTGACCCCCAATTCTCCTGGCATGTCTCAGCAGGGAGGCCCTGGGATGGGCCCACCCATGCCAACTGTGAACCGTAAGGCACAGGAGGCAGCTGCTGCAGTGATGCAGGCTGCTGCAAACTCCGCTCAGAGCAGGTATGCGTGCAGGTGAAAGTAGTTAAAGCAAGTACAACTGTTTTTCTTCTCATTTCTGAAGTTACAGTGCTGTACAGATGCACAGAGATTCATTTATACATGTTCTATTAATGTGCCCTTATCTTTGGGAGAAAGTGACATATGGGAAGAAAAGTTTTCTTTAAATGTAAGGGGAAAGCATGCTACTGTATTTTTGAATAAGCCTCTCAAAAAGCAGCGGTGACAGTGGAGATGACAGCCACTTCCAGATTGGTTCTTGGTGCTGTGAGCTTTAGGAAAACCTACAGGGTTAAGGTGACATTAGGAGCCCAAAACAAGCCCTCTACAACTTAAAATTGATTAGCTGAATATGTGTATTTTATCTCTGGTAGAGAGAGGGCCAGCACCAACATCCTAGGCAGCTTGCCCCTGCTGGGGAGTAAGGAGGCTTATAAAGCTGCCCATCTATGCTTGCGTTTGCTGCGCATGTTGTGAGTGGCAGTGCTGAAGGCAGTTCTCTCCTGTGGGACTGTTCTTATTCCTGCGCAGACATACAGAGGGGCAGAGGAGGGTACAGTAATGGCAAAAGCTGGAGAGGGAAGGCAGAAGGAGGCATAAGAGCAATCCRTAGTTATCTGGAGTAGATAACTGCCACCGATGCATCCCTAAGAGAGAAACTGCAAACTATAAGATTGTGGAGGTTGGAGCCATTGTGTGACTTCTTGCCTCCCCTTCGGGGCAGCATAACTGCATGCTGCCATTTGAGCATGGATTTTGGCAAATGCATTTTTCTGTCCATGGTTATTCTTAAGATGTCTAGGTACTTACAGTGAAATCATATTTTCTGGGAAATTGTTCAGATGAAGTAATTTCCACGTTTCACTCAACTCAAATAACTCCTGGTGTGTTTATTATCTTTTTCTGTTAAGAGAATTTCCATTACATTTGAGAATTACACAAAGCTGGTTCCACTGTTCTGGTAAGCAATTTATGTGTGTGTGTGTGTGTGTGTGTGTGTGTGTATGTTAAGCATCTTGCATTTATTTATGCATATGCGTACACAGATGCACATACACATACAGGTATTTATCATTCTAGAGCAGTGTTTCTGGACACTAGAACTGCAGTAATTCCGTGACACAATGTAGAAAAATAGGAAGCTAATGTGTCCCTGTGTCTATTGCTTTCTTCTTTTGCGATTTTGGAAGACAAGTGGTTCTAGCAATAAGCTCTAGCAAACTTTTAAGGTAATAACAATAAATGTAGTGTTCTTCATGTTCTTGTTCAGTAAAATAGGACCACATTCCCTTAAAATAGACCATATTCCTGCAGAAATCTGTGAACCAGCAATCTCTTGCTTGTGTTGGTAGTTTTAACAGACCTGTCTAGTAGAATTTACAAAAGTCTGCTTCTGTCTGTCTGGTTTAGGCTCTAAGCTGGTAGGTCAGGCAAGAAGAAATAAATGGGCCATCTCTGCAACTGTAGGAACACTTTCTTTATAATTGTGTAATGAAAGGAAAAGGGCAAGAAACAAGAAAAGACTTGGTTTGCAATAAATGGAAAGTATTTGGTTGTGATCCAGCATAGCTTTGGGAATAGTGTGTGGTGTTTGATCAAGAACTAGGCTAATTGATTACCACTCCTATCTCACACCTTCCTCCCAAGTTGGTTTTGTGAAACTGCTTTTGGTTTCTGGCTTTGCCTGGGCAAAAATGCACCATTTCAAAGCCTTTTCATCACATATTGCCCATTCCAGTGATCTAGCACCTGTAGGACCATGCAGTCATCAAATCTCTATTGGAAATACTTCCAAAAGGGCTATTTATCAACTGAAAATTGAGTGAAACCTGTCACTCCCCTCTGATGCCAGAGGGTTACCAGCACACCGTTTTTCTCTTTGATCTCAAGTCGATGGTAGGGGAGAAAGCGTTACGGCCTTTTGGCTATTCCTGCAAGTCCTCCATACTTGTATATGGAAGGAATGTACTTGACAGTGATTCATATTTGTGATACAGAGCAAATCCAAAGAGGCTCTTCTTTTGTTCTGCTTTAGGCCACCATACATTAGGTCGCCTGCTTATCCCAGCCAGTCTGGGGCTGGCGGACGCCCCATGTTTTCTTCACAGCACCCCAACTATGGCAACGCTCAGGCTCCCTTGATGCACCAGCCTGACCAGTACGGGTAGGTAGCAATGTAAACTGGACTTGCTGTGGGACCTTGGCAATTTTTTTTAATGTTTATGAACATGCCATCTGGCTGCTGAAGGAATATAAAAACCATGTGAAAGATACACAGATATTTGCATCATAGAGGGGATTTTAGTTTTTTTGTTTTGTTTTTTACTAACACCACTGTGACAATACAATGAAAAACTGCATGTCACTCACTCACACACGTTCTGCATGGCTTTTGGCATGGCTCGGTTTCCTTCAGGCCTGAGAGGGAAATGAAGAACTTCATCACTAAGAAAGAATGAGATCCTCCCTCTCCCACTCCCTCTTCCCAGTCCAGGCATCATTTCTCTCTCCTTGGTGTTGTCGTTTTTGTCTAGGAACAGTGCTGTGCAACTTTGTTTTCTTGACTTGTTCTTGTTATTGTCATTATTACCCTGGCAGTGAGCCACTCCCACGAAGTACCATGCCTTTTCAATAGGTGATTTATTGCAGAAGTGATGACAGGATTTATTAATGGGATTTTCAAACAAGTTTTATTACACTGTAATTGAGAGTGTGTGTGTTTGAAAAATTTCAGTTAATCCCTGGAAGGATTTTTAGAAGCACCGAGTATCCAATCTGAAACATCAGCCTGAAATGCAGCTAATGTTTTCTCATCAAAGTTCTTCACGCTGTGATATCTATAACCGTATCATAAATTACAGCACTGGGGGAAAATATGAGCACTGGGTCCCAAACTATTGCTTGCTTACCACCAATTTCAAACTTCACCTGAGATTCAAGTTTCATGGACTTCCCTGCCATCATGTTATTTCTGTTATTGCTTCCCTAGGAAATCTGTAATACCCAAATTACTGCTGCCTTCATGGTTATTAACAAGTTTTAATTACCAGTTTTCTATAGCTGCTTTTGTTTTGTTTTGTTTTTTTCTCCTTTACAGCATCATTCATATATGTGCACACAAAAAAGTCAAAAGCAAAACAAAAAATCAGAACATAAGTCTACTGATTCTTCTGTTTAAAATGCAAAAATCAGTGAAATGGAAGAGAACTTGCGCTATACTATTTTCTAAAATTGGAAGGGCATCTACTGATACATGCCAAAGTGCATGGATAACATCCAGCTGCCTTCTTTGTATGTCTTGAGTTTATAAGATAGAGCTGTGGGGTTCAGAAACTTGGATTTTTATAGCCATAAAACACACCCCTGTATGTAGAATTAAGGGGAAAATAAAGTGGTTGCATCAGAGTCATGGTTACACAGCATTCTTTCTGTTTAAGTTGATGTGATCCCCTTCAGTGTCAACTGTTGAATCAGAGAAATTTATCTTCAGCTGCTAATCCACAGGATCTATCCTTTACCAACTCAGGGGTCTCATTTAGACCTAGAAAGCTGGTTTGCCTCAGCTTTGCCAAGCCAGATTAAGCAGCTGTGTAAAATGAATTTAAATGGCATGCATCAGAATAAAATCACTTCCACTGGGGCAGAAAATCAATGCTAGTTAACCAGGGCTGGATGATCAAGATCCGAGTCTCAGCCAGTTATACCTAGCTATCATCCTCAGTGCAGAACGCCACCCTTTTAATTAGAAAAGATAAAAAAAATAAAAGCTCTGGCTAGGGAAGATACTACATGTAATTACACCATTTGAGTCAGCCTTTGACCTCACCTTGAGGCCTGCTCTATGTTAAGCTTAGATTAATTCCTGCAGCTACTGAACATTTCTCCAATAAGGTAAAATCTTATGGTGTGCTAGTGCTCACAGGCCAGTGTTTCCCCAACGAGATCTAGCATGTCAGGCAAAAGGAAAGAGAGATCTTTTTAAGACCTCTTTACTGAACCAGCAGTATCTGTGCTTTCACATGGCCAAGGATGCTTAATCTTGGTCTGGGTGACAGTTTATAGCAGGCAATGCAAAATAACACTCTAATACACCATATAGTAATTCCCCTTAATTTCAGGAAGACAGTGTGAAGGAACAGCAAAATAGTTTCTTCCTTTTTCTATCTGTCTTGGTCTCAACAAATCAGTTGATTGATAAGGGCTGTATGTTGAAGGCCTTATATGTCCATCAAACTCCAAGGAAAGATTTTTGTTAACTCCTGTAAGCACAAGACACGAAGTGATGGTTCAGTTGCTAGAGATTGGAACTCAGTGGAGGCCTTTGAAGAACAGAAAGCTCCAAAAAATTAAGTCTTTCTATCAAATTATAGTTTCCACAGCAATATATATATATTTATAATGATGGATAAGTATTTATGTATGTACAGATCTGTAACAAATGGACACTGTGAGCCTTCAGTAAAAGCAAGCAATTTAAGTGACAGCATTTTCTCAGTTAATGAATATGTTAAAAGGCGGCAAAGGTAGCCCATATTTTCTATTATCAGCCAATTTTGAGTTCCTCAGTTTGTGGATGCCCAGCTTAAAACTTTTGGGGACTATTTGTTCAGTGTCTGTGAATTTTTATGTTTACTGTAATAGTAAGTGCCCAGTACACACTTTTGAAATTTGATTAGTAGGTTGACACCCAATGTTAACAGACGTTTTTGGAGCTAGATACTTATCATCGTTTTCAACATGCCTTGTGCCAGTAGTGAATGATGTTCTGAGTGTGTCTTCATAGCAGTTGAAGGTGCGACTGTAGCATGTGCAAACTTAGAAACCTAGTTGTGAAATAGCCAGTTCACATAGTATTAACAGTGTGGCCTTAGGAAGACTTAATTCAGTACTAGCTGACTGTAAAATACACATCCAGCTGGACAGGTAATAAATGAGCCTCTTGCTACTGCAACTACAGTTATCAATACTTGAGCTAATTGCTATAAAATGAGTTTTGGTGTGCTGAGGAGCAATCCTATCTTTGAATGTAGTGTCTTTGACCTCAGTGTACTCTACCTTAATATGCTTGGGAGTGCCTGTTGCAACTGTGTAAATCAAAGCAATTTTTTATAGATTGAATGAATTTAGAATTCAGTTTCATTGATTTTAGAGAAAATGATTTAGACATAGCAGTTTAGTAAATTGAGGAGTTGAGATCCAGCTTAGCTATTTGCAGCCTCTGACCATTTTAAATTCTGCTCGTGGAGATGCCAAACCTGAGGTGGATATTTACACCATTGTCCTCTGCTCCCCATGCCACCTAAGGCACATGGTTTTATCCTAAAAGCAATATAGGAAACTGAAGCTTGGCTCCTCCTTTTGACCATGCTAGTAGAAGGCAAGAGTATCACAGCAATCTTGTTCAGTCTCCATAGTAATGTATGGTGTTGCATTGCCTTGATGTACCTTCATGCTCTTTAAAACATGGTTCTAGTTTTTAACTGCTTAGCAGTTAAGCAGCAGAATTTTTAACTTTCAGAGTTCTAGTTCACCTGCAGTTTGACTAACATGTGGTGACAAATCCTCAGGAACCTAGAAGCCCTGAGAGAATCTAATGCCACCTAGTAAGACTTCTTGGATACACAGGACTGGCTCTGTATTGAGCCATTCGCCCAAATCCAGGGAAACAAAGATCTGCAGGATCATTCTAGTTCAGCAATCTGCCCTTCAGTTGCAGAACACAAGGCTTTTTCTTATGTGCTAAAATTTGGACTTTAAATTTTCTTCTAAGTCAAAATGAGAATCAACTTCTCCATATATTAGAATAGCTTTTTCCTGTGGAGCTCTACCTAAAGGCATTATTTTATTTTATTTACTTATGCTTGTGACAAGCAGCTCCCTTTTATCTACTTACTGTACTGAGAAAGAGCTGGGGATTTACGTTTTAAGGAGGTAGCTTTTTATTTCTTCAAATTGTGATCTAGTATTAGATAAATGCGGACTTGGGGCACACTTGATGAGAGTGACAATCTAGTCAATTTATGCTGGAGATGATTATAGATTATAGGGGATATGATAAAGAAGGGTAGCCATGATGTGAAGGACAGAGAAAAACGCGCTACGTGTGCTGCCTTTTTAGGATTACCCTCTGCATTTTCTGTAAGGACACTGGAAGGTCAGCCTCCATATGTTAGTTCTTGCTGCCTGCTTACTTGGGGAGGGAGGACAACAAGAGCGCGCGAGAGAGACCTCCAGCAATGGGGGACGCTAGTCGAGGAGTGCCCACCCCTCTGCCTGCGGGCATCGTCTTCAGGCTCTGTCCTCTCTGTGTAGGTCTCAGCTAGGTTCCTTCACCTTCATCAGCGTAAGCAGGACTTCATGGCCAACAGCCACAACAACTTTTGGGAGAGCCCCGTATGTTAGTAGCCCATGTCCTAGGGAAAGGTACGTAGACACTTTTGGACTTACCTGTTAGGGATGTGTGTGGTTTTGTATTAAGAGCGCTTATACTCACCTATTGATAAAACGAAATCTTAAAATACTTCGTTTCTCATCTTTAAGTTCTTTAAAAACATTTTTTCTCTCTAATGAAAAGGCACACAATATTATGTCCATAGTTAATGGATGGTTAAATCTATATTATTTAGATAATATGATGATTTACTGATTCACAGTAAATGAACATGATAGTGAGATTAGAAGCTACAGCCATAGTTAGAAGTGGAATAACATCACAATGAGGTCAAAAGAATTTAAGTAAGTTTTCATTTAGTCCAGTGAAATTGATCTGTAAAAGCTGCACTGATATTAGAGAATTTCTGTTGTACAGAGATGGTTACAGTTAGCGTAAATGAGATCAGAAAGTGCATTCTGTGCATCTTTTTTTTTTAGCCTGTGTGCGTATATATGCACATGCACACTTGTGCTTTCACGCGCACACACACACACGCACACACACTCTCTCTCTCTCTAACCTTCCATCAGCATTTCTCTACTGCTTATATGTATAATTCATATTCCATGTTGCTTGTGCCAACAAAGCACTTTTTCCATATTATTTTCTCCAACGCCAGGGTAATGCAGCACTGCTGATGGACTAGAAGCTACTGGTAAGGAAATATAGTAATGAACATGGTGCATTAAAATGTCAAAAGGAAAAAAGAACGAGGCGGAAATAAATTTTTTAAAAGAATAATAACACAAATAAGAACCAGAACTTTTTTTTTTTTTTTTTTTAGCTATTTCACATCCTTGATCGTGTCACTTTCTACCCAGTATTTTACAGTTTAGCCCTTTTGATCTTGGAACTTGGCTTTAAGATTCTAATTGCGATTTTGAAAGCTATACTTATGTAGCATGTAGCAGGAAGACTTGACATGCTACAGTAAAACTTAATCCCTGGAGAGAATTATGTGTTTTCCATTGTTTCCCATTTTCCCCTTAAGCTTGGAGGAGCCGCTCTTCTCTGCTGGGAAGTGCAATGGAGTAAAGGAAGGTTAAGTACTCGTTCAAGTTTCTTTGCTTATTCAAACTAGGCCGCTTTTTAGATGAAAGGCTGCCAACTGTGAAATCCCCAAAGTAAACTAGACTAAGACAGGACTGGTAGCCATAATTGGAGCCGGCACTGGGGGTATGTTATCTGTTGCCTTTGAAATAAGCCCCTAGCAGAAAGGCTCTTTCTGCCCACTCTTTTATTTAACATTCATTATACAGCTACTGTAAAGGAGTTACTCCTCTTCAATTTCAGGCCCTTCACAATTCTCAAGTCTCAAGGTGTCTGGTTATTTTCCCCTTACCCCCCTTCTCCAAAAGCTCCCAGACTTCTGATTTCCATTAGGGACCCTAACAGATCAAGTTGAAATAAGCCCCACTTTGCTTCCTATTAGTACTGTTTGAGTACCCAAGCAATAAGTTCAGTCAGTGAAACTACATTCAGCTTCCAAAATAAAACTCCCCATATAGTTTCAATTGGATGAAGGGGGTATTGCTTCTTGGCCCGAATGACTGTATAGTGTTGTTGTGAACTATGAATAGCTGCTGTGCTCCACACCTGAAGCTGGCTGCATTTCAGTGCTGGGTGGAATATTTTCTCTGTACACAGAGTTTATGAGTGATTGAAGAGATTAAAGTCCAAATATTAATGACTATTGTAACTGTTATTTCTAATGGAGCTATTAACCAATATTGATGGGGGGGTTTTTAAGGACTCATGTTTCTTTCCTCTTCATGAGAAATAGTCATGCTGAAATATCAAGCTGACTTTTTTACTCTTTCTTTTCTTCCTCCAAAGGATGATGCTTCCTTTCCTCATGTTTTGCTTTTCAAAGGAGAAACATATATGGCCTTTTCATGCAGGAAGCAATGTTATCAGGAGGGGTGAACTACAAGTTAGCTTATATGTATTTATTATAGTAAAGGGAGGGTTGGAAGCAACTCTTTTATGATTTTTTTTATGAAGATGCATTTTGTAGATCAGCTCAAAATTGCTGATAAAATTGTGTAAGGATGGAAAGAAATTTTACATGCTGAGCTAACCAAAGCCATTTCTTGTGGGAGACTGAGAGAAACATATTTTTATCTGGAATTTTGTTTTACTAAAAGGCAAATCCATCATTTTGGAGTCCTGGATGTCACCAAGCTGTAGAGCTCATGCAGGCAACCAGTGATTTGGGGAGAGGTTTTCTTTTTCTTTTTTGGTAACTCATCAATCAAGTAGACTGCTGTATGCTGTTTATGCCATTAGAGATTAACCACAGACTCAAGAGTAAATGCTCCTTCTCTCTTTTTGAGAGTAACAATTCTTAAATTGGGAAAGCAGGAGTATATTGGGAAGGAAGGGTGATTTTCAGAGTAATGAAGGAGAATTTTCAGTTGTCTCAGAGACAATTTTAGTTTGATTATTACTGTGTCGCGATTATTTTTGACTCAATCTGGTTATTTAGGAGAGATGTTGCCCTCCATAGGAGTGCTAATTATTTTTAAGCAAAATTGCAGCGTAGGACTGTGTGTTATACTATGTTAATATTCTGCCTCAAAATCAGATGTTGCACAGAAACTCTGTACTTCAAAAGATGATTTTTAGTGAAGTAAAAATGCAGTGCTTAATTAACTGTTTTTATATAAAAGTAAGGAATAAAGGAGGACTTTAGTTTTTGTTCTGCTTTTTGGGTGGTGAGAAATGTTTCAGATGAGGAAAATGGATTTTGACATTGTTTGTCTTTTTGTCTGCTAGCTGGAAGATCTACTAGTTCAAATTACTAAGCAAGTCAGAAAAAGACAGGAGAACATCCATCCGGTTGATGGGAATCATGAAGAAAGCATAAGAAAGTTAATTCCGTGACTGTACGATGTGATTTAGCACGTATGTTGTGCAAGTACAGGACTGTGACCGAACAGCCTGGGATAGAAAGTGAGAAACAGATAAAAAATGGCAGGAGGAGTTAAGGTTTTGCAGTGGTTTTAAGGTGTTACACTGTTTAACAATGGTGATAGTTGAGAGGAAACTGAATATTTTTTTTCAGCAGCGGTAGCTGGGGAAATATGAGGGGGAAGAGCCTTTCTCACTTTTTTTAATGGAGTTCGGGTGGGAGTATTAGTGGAGTTCAGCCTCAGTTGTGGCTGGACATACAAGTAACTTTGTAAGACCCTTATTAAACAGTAACATAGCAGTAAGGTTGGCTCTTTTTAATGATGGCCACCAGTTTCTCTGATGCATCAAATACCTGTTGCAGTCATCACAGTAGTTTTCAGGCAACTTCTGAGCCAAAGATGGAAAAAAGAGCCAGCTGAAACTATGCCAACTTATGCGCTGCATTGCAGTTGTGAAACTCTTTTCAGCGCAGAAATGCTGCGACTGATGGTAGTAGTGGTAATAATAATAATATTGATAAACATTTAATAGCTCCAGGCTATTGGGCAAAGATAGGTAGGAGAAAATGTGTCTGTTGGGAAATCCCTTTGGAGAACTTCCTTGCCATGTTGCTGCACATACACAGTCGTGCTCGGCGTGCTGTCAGCTAGCTGACACTTACTATGAAAAACTTCATCTTTGAGGAGCTGGCATAAAAGGATGGGGATTTTATTAGATTTTCCATCAGCTGCCAGCACCGTGAGCGTGGTGGAGCTGAGCGGTGCTCAGCAGCAGTGCAGGACCATGCCTGGGCATGGTGAGACTTGGGTGGCAGGCGGCAAGAGTCGCATCACCAGAGGGATGAGCAGAGGAGCCTCTGGGTCCAGCCTCTCAGAGGTGGTGCCAAGTCGTGCCTCTCAGAGGCAGCTCAACCAGTGCAGTAACATGGTATCCCCTTCGCTTCCTGTAGCTTTTTAGCACCACGCTTTGGTGACCTGCTGGCTATTAATGTGCTGGGAACAGACTCTTACCCACTTTCAAGTAATCGCTCTGGGAAAGAGTTCATAGGGCCTTCCAACTTTTTAAAAAAGCTATTTATAAATATGCACAAAAATAGAAGGCACATAGTGAGGGAGTCATATGAGTCACTCTTCGTTTTGATATCAAGTCACACCAGGCTAAATCACCCTTCTTGGCAGTCTGATGCAGCGTGACAGGCTCCCATCAATCTCAGGCCGAGCAGGGCAAACTCCCCCCCCCCCCCCCCAAACCCAGTTCATGCATCCTCCTGCTTGCTGTACAGGTTACAGCATCCCTCTTTTACCCATCACACACTCCAGTTGTGCCAGGAAATGTATCTCCTCTTAGTGCCGAGATACTGTATCTGATGGGGACCATGTGTAAGCGGCTGCCTTTAGAGCAGCAGTTTAAATCCACGTTGTCAGTAAGGTAGCCAGGGGTCACTAAGAGCACAGCTTCGATGTGATTACAAGCCATTTGACTTGGCCAGCTTTTCAGCAGCCCCATGTTTTCTGTCACACGGCGTTATATTGTGTTTATCCAGTACAGGTTGCACTGACTACAAAGGGGTTAGTTTGTTCTTACACAAATAAATTCAAGTGTGGAAGTCTTGCTGCACTTGCAAGAATGCCTCATAATAAAAGCATTTCAGGGAATGCCCGTGAGTTTGAAAACTGCTGACCGAATGCTGCAGTCACTATGAAATACAGACCAAAATAGTTCTAATTAACACAGAAAGAGCTTTATGAAAACAAAGCGGAATTGCTGCAACAGTTTTAAAAAATTAAATACTACTGTATTTCACTAAGTGTCCTTCATGTCTTTCAGTCACATGCCCTTATATTAGCAGGATCAAATGAAACTAAAGATTTTTTTCTGTGGGCTTGTGCAATGTTTTCCTCACCATATTATAGTACCATTTTTATTCTTCAGGCTGTATTTTAGGGCAGTATTAAGCTTGGATTTCTTCCTCAGTTTTTGTTGTCTGTAAAATGGGATAAAGAGATTTATTTTATTTTCAAAATGCTTTCAGCAGTGTAGTTGTGTTGTTGTTAGCATCAGTACTTACGCATTGCACTTGCCTCTTCTCTTGCTCTTTCAGTATTTGATGTGGTGTAAAACTCCTACATTTTATCGGGCTTTAAGTGAGTAACAAGTAGGTAGCCACTGAGGGAGATTTTTTCACTGCAGAAATGGTTAATGTGATGACAATAGCACATGAATAAACAATAAGTTTTTGTGGGTGCTTTTCAGAGGAGCTGAGTATTGAATCAGTCTGATAGAAACAACTAAGTGCTGAATTTTTTCTCCCTTCTTGGTTGCTTCTTAATGAAATCTAAATAATAATGGTGCAAAAGGCACAAGTATTTGCATAATCAGAAGAGAAAGAATTTATTTAGAAAGGCTATTTCTGTTATTCTCCCCCAAAGTATGCTATGCAATGCTCTAATCTTTAGATCAACCAGGACAAGAAAACAACTAGTGTACTTGGTGAGACTGCAGTGACTTAAAGGTGATGTGCACTATCACATGATTTTGATACTCGAAAATTATTCCACATTTTAGTGTTGCCTTTTATGCCTGGTCGTTGGGCAGAATAGATTGATGTTGGTTCTGTGTACCTGGTGTCAGCTGACCCTTCCCAGTACAAACCTGGATGCTTTTTCATTGATGTCTCATAGTGTTGTGTCAGTGTCATCTGCATTTTGGAGCCTTGTCCTTCCTTTTTCATTCATGCGCACACAAAGTATGAAATTTCCTCTCTCCTCCTGTCCTGAAAAATGAGTTTCATGAAAAACCTCATGGCAGAGCCAACACCTGTCACATTGCCAGCTTTCATGGTTGCTCTTCTAAAACTTTGTTATTGTGAGCAGACAGCTTCCACGCTGCACAAAGGGAGGAAATGCAAATCCGGGTTAGTACGTTTGTAGTAGCAGTTAACAAGAGAGGGAGATACTTTGCTTTCACATTTAACAACGTTAAACTCCTTTGTTTTATTTACATGGGAATTGCCTTTAATGCCTTTTTATGGCTTTTCAAGACAGTGTTCAGATTTCATCTGTCTTGGCCTTTGCTAACAGTGATGACTCACTGATGAACTTCCAGTCAGAGCAAAGCAAACAATATTGCTTTTTATTTTTCTTTGCTTTCTTCCCCCCTTCTCCCATATCCCCTGACAACAGAAACAGTTTCACTTCTACAAGGAATCTCATAATGTAGCAAGAAGGAAAATCCATAACAAAAGAGCATATGTATTTGCATGCACATGTTTGTGTGTAAATTCTCCAGAGAGAAAACATTTCCAGGTCTCACTGCTGAATTACTCTCATTATGATAACCCATTTGGTGTCAGAATATGACAGATTATAAGTGCTTAAGGCTAGTTGCAGCTCAAGACAGATTTAAATAAAGTACTTCTGGTTATTGTGCAGGTCAGTGTGTTTAAATAACAACCCCCCAAATCATACTTTGACATTTAAAAGAGAGAGGAAATATTGTCATGCTGCAGACCTGGCACAGATAAGCACAGGGCAATTTGGTCAGTACACTGTGATTTGTGAGTGCAGCCTAACACAGTCATTTTCACAGTTTGTAATCAAGTAGCCACCTTAGCAGTGTGTCAGCATTAAAAAAAAAAAAGGTTCCTTTTAAAATGTTTGCACAAATTACTCCCCTGAGATGCTGCAGTGCATTCACTGCAAAACTAATGTAGGTTAAAGATCTGGGGCAGGGATGGCAAACTTCCATGAGCTTGTGGGCTATTTTTTTTCAGCAGTCAGTTGTTCAGGTGGCCAGGACGTGGTAGCAAGATAGTTTTTCAGGTCCAGTATCCAGGGCAGGATAACTGGGAGAAATCCCTACCTTGTGTGAGTAATGTAGAATACATCTGGAAGTGCACTGCAAAGGTACCTAAATAATAGGTGTAAGCTCGTGGCCACCAGGATATATTAGATCTGACTTGGTGCCAGCTCTGCCTTATCTGAGCTAATTCCTGGTGGTGTCTGCTCCATGCTTGTGCTGGAGGATCTTCCCTGCGTTTGCCCTGGAAATAGCAACTCTGTGGACCTTCCTCCCTCCTGGTCCTCCTGCATCTTCCTTTCTTCTCCCTTCACCTGAGCAACTGCCCTCCTCCTATCCCTGAAACCCTTTTGGCACCCAGTTATAATTCTGCCTACTCTCATTCTTTATTCTTCATTTCCATCTACTCTCGCTTCCAGTTTTCCTTCTGCCCCAGACTCTCCCCCGCTCTAGTCCACCTGACCTCTCCACCTCTGAACCTTGCTTCTGTTCCCTGCATGTTTCTGCACTCAACCCTCCCCTGTACTCCAGTGGACACAGGGTTCGTTCGAGAAGCTGGATCAACTTTTCTTACTGCATGAAGGCTTCAGTACTCTCTTATGGGTTCAGACCAAGAGGAGAGCCCAGAGGTGTAGTCAGATACATGCCAGAGAATCCACAGAAAATCAGAAAACCTGATCCCTATGCAAACAGCAAAAACCTGTGCTTTGATATGTTTCTATACAAAAAGTTGTATCTTTGTTTTTTTGTCCTTCTGAGAAGCATAATCCACTTCTGTTATCGTCCATTGTTAAGCTGATTCTACCTCTGAACTCAGTTTTGTGATTAGCTATCTATTCAAATCTTAGGAAGATGACAGCAAAAACCTTATTCAGATGGCGACATTGAGGAGGTACTAAACCACATACCAAGACGTATTAAACACAGTGGCTCAGCACTGCAAAGTGACTTCCCTGTAACAGTTGGAGACAACACACTAACCTACCAGTGATTTCAGGCCCAATTAAAGAAAGACATCTCAATATAACAGGCACTGCTCAGCAGCTGTGATCGCTACTCGGATGCCTCTTTGTACTGTCAGTACTTTTCTTTCTTATGATTTCTTTGTTCTGCTTTTTAACGATGACCAGATCTTGCATGTCATCCCCTCTTTTTTAATACATGGACTTCTGCATTAGCTCAGGAGACACAATTAGATCTGATGCTACCTGTTTTGCAGAGAAAAGAGATTAAGTACAGATTAAGTTTCAGGGTAGACTGCAAATGAAGGAAAACAACAGAACAGGAGCTTCTTAAAAGGAAATGTTTTGAATTTGACCAGTTGTATTTTGAGCCTGATAGTACAAGACTATCAACAGAGCAGTGAAGCTGACAATTGTAGGATCATAGGATTGGTCAGGCAGATGGGAGCTCAGGAGGTCTCTGTCCAACCCCTTGCTCAAAGCAGGGCCAGCTGCAAGCTCCGATGGGGTCACTCAGGGCTTTACCAGTCAGGTCTTGAAAACCTCCAAGGACGGAGACTGCTTCTGGGCAACCTGACCCACGGCCTGACTGGCCTCCTTGGGAAAAGTGTTTCCTTAAACCCAGCCTGACCCTCTCTTGTTCCAGCTTCTGCCCCATGTCTCCTGCCCTCCCACCATGCACCGCTGTGCAGAGCCTGGATCAGATTTCTTGCTGAGCTCCTCGCAGCGCTAGCGCTGTGGGGAGCTCCCCCTGCAGCCGTCTCTGCCCCGATCTGGACCAGCCCTGCTCCCTCAGCCTCCCCTCACAGGCCGAGGGCTTCAGCCCCAACCCTCTTGGTGATCCTCCACTAAACCCACTCCACTTTATCAGTGCCCTTCCTGTATTGAGGGGAGTCCCAAAACTGAGTGTGGTGCTGTAGATGCAGTCTAACGAGTGCTGAGTGAATGGGGATGATCACTTCCCTGACCTCCTCGCCACACTCCTGTTCATACAGCCCAGGATGCTGCTGGCCGTCTTTGCAGCCAGGGCATCTGCAGGCACGGGCTCAGCTCCATCTGCCAACACCCTCAGGACCATCCCAGCAGAGCTGCTCTTCCCAGTCATGCCCAGCCTGCCTTGCTGCAGAGGGCTCTGCCTTCCCACATGCCCTTGCTCCTGGCCTTGTTGAATTTCATAAGGCTCCTGTTGGCCCATTCCTCCAGCCTGTCTAGGTCCCTCAGGATGGCACCTCTGCCTTTGAGTGTATCAACCGAGTCCAACATTATGCAAGTGCTGTAAATTACTAAGTTGTCAACAAAGTGAATAAATTACAAAAAAATGCAGATTCACCCCTCCTCCCCATTTTTAATCTCTTCTATTTGCAAAATATTCTACTTGTAACAGTAGAGCAGAAAAAAAGAAATGCGTGAGCTTTAGTCTAATGTTTGAACTGATAATCCTTAATTTGTGTTAGCCCAGATGCTTTTTCTCCTAAAGGAGGAAAAAAATATGTAATCTGGGATCATAGAATCGGAGAAGCTAGAGCTGGAAAATACCTGACGGATCATCTAGTTCATACACAGTATAGGATTTTTCTAACCAGTGTATTTTCTAATGAGTTGTGTTGTCTGTATGCAAACTGTCAAGGACTGGGATTTCCATCACTCCCTTGGAGATCCGTTTTCCATTATACTTAACATGAATGTTTCTTTTCTTAATTTCTTCCTATTATTCCTAATTATCTCTTGTGTTATCCCTGAGCAATCCAACCATTGGTGTTTACGTGGTAAATATTGTAAAATTGTATATTTAACTGGATTTGTTCAGCTATACAATTGATAGCTAGTCAGTTGACTTCTTGCCATTAGATGTCACTACATGTACAGCAAACAGTTTTTAAAAGACTATTCATTTTTATTTAGCCTCCCAGAAAAATGGGGGAGGGAATTTGGAGATGTAGGAGAGAGACTGGTAGTATACTTTGAGATAACTACTTCTTAAATAGGATACTGGATATTCCTTTACTAAAAGCGACACAGAAGAAGACATAAGATTTTTGACTTAACTCCAACAACCAACAGATGATGCTGTGACCTTAAGCATATATAAATATGTTTAGCAGCTGCTGTGTAACATATTTATAAGTGTTTAGTGACCTGGAGGTTAATCAAAATGAGTTTGGTGATCTCAGCTCAGTTCTTAATGGACTCCACTTCATATTATAGCACTGATGCAGCACAATTTGTCACAGTCGGCAGCCTTTACTCAAAGGAGGCCCACTGTGGAGTGAGAATTAAAGGCCGAAGTAATACCTGATTATTTCTCCCTAAAGAAACTCTCTGTTCCAAGCCATCATAGAGCAGAATAATCTGTGGAGGAGCTCTGTACTGCACACTGCACCCAATCTCAGAATCAAATAACGTTTACTCTTCCAAGATGTCAGTCTTCAGAGTTACTGAATTAGCCCGTGCATGCTGTGGTCAGTGCACACATTGAGTTGTGCAAGGGACGGTGCTGAGGGTTTCATTTGATGGGCCCTTTGCAGAGATTGAGGCTGGATCTGTCCTCTAAGTGCAGCACTAGATGATAGGGTGGAACGGAAAGGTATTGTCCTGCCAGGTGAAACTTCAGAATTAAGTTCTGCCTTTATTAGGCCCTTTCAGGGTATAGAAACAATTTTTTTAGACTTCGGTCATTTTCTTACTGTCCTGGCCAAAGCTAGTATATGCCTTTTATTTAATTTCCACTCTCAGTCTAAACTGGAAATAGTTTTCTACTTTTTGATTTAAAGCTGTTGTATAGCAGCATGCTTTCATGGACTACAATTGAGATTGATGTCCATGGTGGGTAACATGAAATAGGTTGTACCCCAATTTGAGACAATGAACAGCCCCACAGTTTGGAAGATATACATGCCATAGGAAGTAATAGTATTGAAATATTAGTAGATCAAGACCAATTTCAGCTTACCTGCAAGGTGTGAATCTGCTATGTATTTTTAAAGCAAATGAAGGGCATTGGAAAGACAAATACCTGTAGAGAGTTCGGTCTTTCCTGGAATCTTTAAAAGAACCTTTCAAAATCTATTATTTCTTTTAAGGTATAAAAATGCACTTGCACATTTTCCTCATCTTTGCTAGTATCTTTAGCCTATAATGAAAAGAATCTTGCTTCTCCAGCATAGAAAGAACCTTCAATTAAATTCATTTGTTGAAATATAGCAGGTTTAGCTAAAAATTTGAGGAGTGCTGGGAGGGGAGGGGGGGATTTTTTAAGATACAATATTTACATAAGAAAAGCTTGATTGTATGACTGAAATCTTTTAAAGTTGTTGCCAAATGGCCCTGCTCTTCTCCTTTGCCTTTGTAATTTTCCCTTGGAGCATTGCACCATTGTGCATTTTAAATCTTTTTCCTCCACTACTCATTGCAAGCTTCATCAGGGAAATGACATTGTGTGGCAGTTGTCTCCTTTATATCAAAAGAAAGCCTTTGCCTCTTTGCAAGAGTGAAGAAATGTTTGTCTTCGCAGAGCAAAGTACAAAACTGACTTGGAAAAAGATGCTGTATTTAGATAACACATTCTCTCTTCCTTTGAAGAAATTCACAATATGTCAAGAAAAATTAGGCCAAATAGTACTTTAATGGTCTTCTTCCTCTCTCCTTTTCCTGTACCTTCTAAAAAAGAAATCCATTTCTATCAATTGTGTTAAGAATCTACCGTGCACTTGGGGAAGACAAGATGCCATTTAAGTTATTCAGGGTTGTTAGTTTGGGGGTTTGCTTGTTTTGTTTGAATATTGTATAATAATGAAAAGTAGAACTTATACCGAAACTGCATCTTGCTATCTGGAAATGCGACTTTTGCTACTTGTAAGATAAAGTTATGTGATGTTTTTCATGGGAGAGAAGCAAAAGCTGACAGGTGCCAAAGCTGTGAAAGGGGGGAGTTGCTTCCTTTTTTATCTTATTTATTTATTTGGAAAAACAGCATGAAATTCATAGAAAGTACATTGAACAAACAGGTCTGAGTTCTATATAGGCTATGAATATGCAAGTAAGTATATTTCTGCACTTTTTAAAAAATATATCTATATGATTATATATGTATAAATATATGTATATCATAATATGTGCAGTTTTAACTATACCAAGAAAATGTAGATAATTGTATTATGGACGAAAAGAATAGAAGGCTATTTTTGGAGCTGGATGAACCTGCTGTTACAGTGGGTTATGCTGTTTACTTGGATTGGATATTTTCTTCCTTGTGCCACAGTTTATCTATACAATTTGCTAAACCAAGCAAAAAGTCTACTTACCTACTCTTAAGTTCTAAAAAATGCATAAATATTAGTTTTCAAAAATACTTGGTCTGAAGTATATGGACCTGTAGAATTAGGTACGGGCTTTATTCAGGACAGTTTTTTAGACAAACTCAAATCTCAGTTATGAAAGCATTATACAGATATGTGATTAACTTTCAACATAGAAGTAATCCTGCTGAGGTTTCTTGTTTCAACAAAGTTTAGTATGTACAAAGCTTTCTGAAACGTTGGACCTAGATGGTACATTAGCAACAGATATTTTATACAGTGCTGCAGTCACGTCTGTGGTCATTTTAATGGTATTTGCTAAGTGACTGTGACTTGGGGCTCTAAATCAATATTGGAAACAGGAACATCTGTTGTGATGCAAAAAATCTGTTTTGAAGGAGAAGAGAAAGAAGCAGGAAGTTACATTTAAATGATTTCATTGGGAATTCTGGTCATGGATTATGCTCAAGCTAAATGCTCGCATGCAATTGGTTTGCTCTTGTGAACCCTGGAATTTGAAGTGTTTACAGGAAACAAGGCATATGTGATAACATCAAATAAAGAAATCTAAAATGGGTTCTATGGCAACCATTTTTCTTTTGGTCACTTCACTGTTTTTTGAGTTACGGCAGGCAAGGATTTCTATTACATGGTCAAAATTTCCATTCACTTTGAAATACTTACGCCAATCCTACATACTTTCTGACTCCTGATTGCATTGCCCTGTACTCATAGGATAAATAATATGAGCTATACTTTCTCTGCTGATAGGTTGTGACTTTTAAATACGCTGTATACATTTCTTGAAATTTGCGTTCAATCTAATTCGGTCTTAGATATACAGTAACTAATTCAGCACTAATAGCTCCCCATGTAGGTAGAATAACCTAATTGTGTGCCTTTTCCCTAGCTGTTTGCAAACAAGAGGAGATGTGCTCTGTGAGAAACCTGAGTGCCTTGGGCGACGTGGTACGTAACGCAACGCTGTGTGTGTGCTTTCTCTTCACATAGGCAAGGCAATTTTCCTGCCATGAATCAGAGCGGCATTATGGGATCCAGCTCCCCCTACACTCAGCCGATGAACAACAGCTCCAGCTTGATGAACCCGCAGGCTCCTCCTTACAGCATGGCCCCTAACATGGTGAACAGTTCAGCAGGTAATGGTGGGTAACCTCTCCTGAGCGCTCCTCCTCCACAAGCCTGTTCAAAGGCACCGGCCCCGGGCTGAGGGCAACGGATAGCCGCCTTCATTCGCTTCACCCCTCCTGGGTGGACTGTGGTGGTGATTCAAAACTCAGCTGAGGTATTCGCATTTTCTGTGCAGTAACTCATAAATTTTTCATTAAGTCCGTTTGCACAGCATGTAGATGAGTGCAGTGTTTTGAACAGTTCCAGCAACACTTGGATCCAGTTTGACTTAGGTGTTGACTAGCAAGTATATGTATATTTGTGTGTGTGTCTGCAGGAGAGGAAAGGAGAAACACCTCATCTTTTAAAAGACTGCTGTTGCTTTTTGCTGTCTCACCTATGAAGACTGCAATTTGAAATGTTTAATGTAGTGCTGGTTTAAAGAAAGAGTCACACACCTGCTCTCACTTGAAGATGCTCTAAGTTGGGCACCTGAAATAATTACTCTGTTCTGGAAATACAGACCACATTTACTATATTTCCAAATTCATATATCCATATAGGGTTTCTTCATTTACTTATTTAAATATCAGTGTATGAAATTTAACCATAGCTTTCATTTGCAAAAGTATATTTAATATAGCTGTTGAATTTATCTTTCATATTGCGACTTGTGAATTTAGAATTATTTGCAGCTTTGTGTGTGACTTCATATATAAGGAAGACAGATGGACTGTGATTCTGTGACAATGTGCTTTATAGTTCGTATTCAACCTGAAATCCGAACAATTAACTCCCATCAAGATAATACCTTAGTAAAGATCAATTCTTTGATTGGGGAGGTTTGGGATGGAGTTTCAGTTACCCTAAAGTGGATCCTACCAAATACTTATTCAAGTCATGGAGTTTCTATGCATGCTTTACTGATTATATTAGCCCTTTTTGAAATGCTTTTATGATTTTTTCAGAAAGCTGGATAGGTTGTGCTTAGGAGATTTGATTTAGTTTTTTAGTCAGTTCTGTTCCTGCTTGATTTGTATATTCCTTTAGCAATACTTTGCTACTAAAATTGTGTGTTACCAAGAGCCTGTCTTTCTGTATCTTCCTCTCTGCCCTACTTAGCCTGTTTCTTTTCTTCATCCTTTGCCTCTTTACCTATCTTTGCTTCCTCAACTCTCAATTTGATATGCCCCTGCTTCTCTCAGGTAGAAAATGGCCATGGTAAGATTCCAGCGTCCAGTACGTCTAGAGGGTTTCTTTTCCATACATAGGAGATACCAAGACACTTCAGAATGTCTTATTTTTCAATAATTTCATGAGTTATTTTTTCTTAACGGAAGAAATAGAATGGAAGCTGTTAATCAGAACAAAAGTTTAAAAAAAAAAAAAAAAAGTACAAAAATGCTTTTCCCGGTGCTGACTTGGAAGCCGTTGGTTAACCCAGACAGCACACTTCCACGGTCTGCATGAAGAAGGAAAAGCTATCAAAAAGACCATTAGATAATAGTTTGCTTTTCCCCCACCAGAGCTGTCCCAGGTAATATTATGTTTTGTTTGTCTAGTTATGTGTTTTGTCTGGCTTGCTGAAATAAAATTACTTCTGAGCATTGAAACTGCGCTATAAATTCTGTTTTGCTATTAGCAGAAGTAATTTTTCCCCCTTTTCCTTTGGCCCCCAGAGCTGCAAAAATAACCAACAGCAAACAGATGGCAGAGTGCCCTGCCTAGGAAGATTTATGTATTCCTAAGGAATAACCAGTTTAAAGGAAGATTCGCAGAGGTTTTTTTGTTCGGATAATTCAGCCATTCGTTATTTCATACGGTGGAAATCTGTTCAATGCAAGGCCATTTATCCTAGCAGTCTTTTGTATGGGGTAGTCATACTCTTTTTATTGTGTTATACATTCTGAAATATTGGATTTTTAATAATTTAAACATTTATCAGGGGTTTTTGTGCCTGTGCATTTGTGAGGTTTTCTTTTGTTCCAGTTTTATTAATTCAGAGATTACCCAGTGGAAAGTTAAGTATGAGATGAACTAGAGGAGTTTGGGGCACCTCTTCTCCTCTTTGTGTGAGCACTCACGCATCAAGATTGCACTGTACTGCGTTACACAGCAGGCCTCCAAGAGCGCACAGAGAGCGTATGGGAACAGGGGAACAGAAAAGAGAAAGTTAGGTGCACGTATGCTACCGGTGAGCACACACGATAGGAACACGGCGTTTCCACCCTGTTCTGGCACGTCGCGATTCATCATTCTGCTTGGATCGAAGAAATGAGGGGCTGAGGTTAAGACAATTGTACTTAAAATGCTGTTGTCTTGAGCTGGGGGAATGCTCTGGGCTCAGCTCCTGCCCAAGCGCTGCATTTGATGAGGTGGAGACCATGCACACACCGACTTACAGGGCCAAAAGCGGCATTTTCTGTGACACAAGGACAATTCAGCTGTCTGGCTCTTGAGCCTTTTTGCCACTAATTTAAAGCTGCGTGTCAGTCAGAAAAAACAGGGTTCAGTCAGTGTGTAGGGCCCAAAAAAAGAACCTGGTGGTGGAGTGGACACTGATGGAGGCAAGTGTGAATATTAGTGTGCTCACATGCATTAGCATGAACAATTTGCTTCAGTTAGATGCCAATGGAAAAATAAAGTAAGCAATAGGGAGAAGTTAGTGTGTTGGTTTTCTGGGTTTTTGAAGGAGAGCTGTGCTCTCTGGTTTTGGGTAGGGGGATAGATTTGGGTTTATTCATTTTGCTCAAATGCAGTTTACATTTTACTCTGTAAAACAGAAGAACGTTTTTATTGATGTTGTTTGGAGTTGTTTTCACGTGGTTTCAGAGCTTCAGCACAGCTAAGTATAACACTATTTTTGCCACCTGTCTTTATTAGTATTTCTAAGTCCTTATTACCAGATGATCCTTTTTTTTTTCTTTTGTTATTTAAATTAATGACACAGGTTGAAAGAAAAATATTGTTGCAGTTCTGCATCCTGTTTCTTCAGCAGTGACTGTGGATCAAACAGCACATCCCTAGCTTCTGCTGACGTAGAGCAGTTTGGGAACACAGAAATTACAAGATTAAAGCAGATAGATCCTTCTGATGGAGCATCCCATCCATGACAATACCAAAAGCTTCAGGAAAAAGTACCAGAATCCCTTCATAATTATGGAACCAACTGCCATGCAGAAAAACGTTGGAAACTTCACTGTCCTTTTGTTATATGGGAGTCCACATCTTCCATATATATTTTCAGTGTTTTTTCTGCATTTTTTAACTTCAGGCTTTAAAAAATATAATAAAACAAAACTTATAATACCAACACCAATAAAATACTAATTCATGCTGCGATCCTTGTTAATCCTAGTGGAAATTAACTTTAAAAGGCAGTAATGTGGAGTCTGCAGCTCAAAGATTTCCGTACTGTACTTGCACGGAAAGTGACACTAATAACCCCTGCTACTCCAGAGCTGAACACAAGAATAAAAAGTCATTCATCTCCTTACTGCCACAAGGATCCTGTCCTACTCTCGCTGCCTTTACTGCCGAAATGCTAAGCACGGGTTTACTGCAGAAACCTTCCACTTACTGCGTTTTAGTATTGCCAACAAATTTTAAAAATCAGAATACCCTAACATGAACGTGAAGTTCTAGGGAAAGTTATTTGCACTAAAAAAATTAAAAGGATGCTGTCAAGTTAAAAAATAAAAAATAAAAATGGGCACTTATATTTTCATATACAGTAAATATTTAAATTAGATTATATGTAGTTGGACAAACCTCTGATAGAGAAAGCAGCTATACATAAAGCACTTCTTACAAATTTAAATTGTTTTTCTCCCTTTCATGGCTTGGTTACATTTTTATTTTTCTGAAAGCTGAATGACTCCATTTATTTCACTATTTTCTGTTCTCACACCTATCTTTGTATGAGCTTTCATATAATGCGCTTTCAAATAAAATTTTCGGAGGACTCTGGCAGTCGGCAGCAGTTTGTGTATCTCATCACCTGTAGTCCAGAGAGGTGACGGCTGCGATCTGGCGGTTGCATTGTGAGCAGACACCAGGCAGGCGGCTGGGCCCGGCCGCGGGAGCAGGAGAGCCCCAGCCGGTGCGCGCCGGGACCAGGCCCTTCCTGCAGCTTTTCCCGGGCTGAGACACAGCTCCGCGTGGCCCTGGCACAGAGGGTGGCGAGGGGCAACTCTTAGCCGCTGCTTGCTCCCCTCAGGTGTCAGGTGCCCTTGCAGCCGTGGTTGTGCTTGTCCCCGTAGCGGGGGGTTTATCCATGGTAGGACGTCAGGCAACGCTGTTGCCCCCATTCTGTTTTTTTTCCTGCGGTGTAAAAGTACTGGAAATTCTCTTGCCAACTTTTCATGGATCACAAATTTGCTTTTTTTTTTTTTTAAGGTAGAGTGCTGGAAAGGGAGGGAAAAATGTCTTACAAAGGATGTAATACTCTATTTTGTAGAGCATGATTTGTTATTGCTCTAGCAATAAAGAGAAAAACAATGTTTGTGTATTGCCACTCTTACAGTATTTCATCATCTTCTGGGACTGGTAGGACAGCCTTTAGCAAAAAAGCATACTTTGCTGCAGTTTTACTCATGTCAATGTATACCTTTGAGTACATTAAATTCAGTGTGGAATAGTTAATTCAGGACCTTGACCCATACTTGCTTTTTGAAATCATTCTAGCTCTTAAATTCTTATAATAAGCCAGAGGCTAGTACTTGAAACCTATTCACAGTACACTACAACACTTTTTGAGTCAAGATTTCCCTGTTATCTTCTGCTCTAAAATGTGTCATCTTTTGGTCTGCGCTTCACACTCAGGATTATTAGTACCTATGTAGAAAGAGACCTTGTCTTAATTTAGCAGTTTTCTGACAATAACGCTATTGCACTGCTCAGAAAGGGGTCAAAGCGATGTTCTTGCTGTTCTGCTTTGCTAAAAAGCAAAGGGATGTCTGTCTGCAACGCACGGGAGAGTGGGCTTGAAAGAAGTTTTGAATCAGCGTTTCAGCAGTGGATGGAAAAGCAGCTGTGGAAGCATCTTAGATAAAAGCTATAGGGAAACTAGACAACCTTACAGTTAACTAGGAAAACCCTTGTAGTTTTGATTTTTAAAGTAGATGAAACACTTCAGAACAAAAAGTGAAACAGAACTTGCTGTATTAATCTTTTCATAATTGTCTCCAAATCCTGATAGTTGGAGACTGAGTTATTACATGAGTATGCCACAAAATCAGAGAAGTTCAAAAGCCAAAATATATTGATATTTTTACATTTCTAAAAATGCTGAATACAGTTAGAATGTGTGTGGTAAACTGCAGACTAGAGTTACTTGCCTTTTACATGCCATGTTAACTTAAACCTCTCTAGAAAATAGAATTTATAAAGGAACTGTGTTGGAAACAGGGTTACCAGGAATGGGCAGGATTATTATATTCTTTGCAATAGAAATATGATGTGCCAACTTAGCAGAGGATTTAGCCATGCAGGGTTCTGGTGAAGAAGAGTGATTTTTAACCTTCCTTAGTTCAACCTCTCTAAAATTGCCTTTGAGGGGAGGGTCATTTTTGGATTGGTTTTAAACTGAAATGTCTTGTTTAGTGCTTTCACAGCATGAAATGTGTTAATTGTTAAAACAGATTTTGTGTGACAATTTCACATCCCAGTTTGAAACAAAACTATGGCAATACGTTTGGCTGTTTTGTACATATATTTTTTAAAAAATCTCTAAAAGAAAAGTAAATTCTTTTTTTTTATTGAAACTGTAGAATTCAAAACTAAAAGGTGTCAGGCTGCCACACTTTATTTCATAATGGTAACAAGCTGCCCCACCTCCTCAAACAAGAGTGTAAGGGCGATAATGCATACAGATCAAATGCTTGGTAGATGCTGGCTTCCCAGTATAATATTGCTTGGCTGTTTTGTTGAGGTTTCACACACACACATAAAAATAACAGCATTTTTAGCTGATCCCAATAGATTTTCTCTGCAGCTGCACCACTTGAAAAAGGCTTTTTGTTCCAATTCTTGAAGTCTTAAGTATTGCAACTATTTTTTTTTTTTTAATCTCAATTATGATTTATGTGTTGTGATGACTTTAAGGGCTTGATTGGGCTACAAATGTGCTTTGAAAAAACAAGAAAATATGCCCATGAAAAACACCAGCAGTTCAAAGCTGGATATTGAGCATACAGTTGTAAACTCACATGGCACATGGCTGGGTAGGTTTTTTTGGCAGACCCGTAGTCTCAACCTGCAGTGATGCTGAAGATATTAGCAAATTAGCACTGCAAAGCTTGCCAGCATATTCGCCAGAGTCCTGCTCATGCTCTCACTGCTGTAATTAAAACTAATTATTTTCTAAAACATAGTAATACATGAATATGTGCAATAATCATTTTGTAGTGGGCAATCTGTGAAGTATTTTTAAAGCTTTTTTTCCCCCTCCTCTCTTTGGCTTGTTGTGCAGTGTGCTTACTTCCTAGTGTAAGCCAGCATTGTCATTTTGCAGAAAGGCAAACTAGTTCAGTAATGATCAGGTTTATATATTTTTTTTTAAACAGTGACACTTTGCTAATTCTAAAAAACGTGTAAGCTTTGGTTGGTTTTTTGTTTTTTTGTTTGTTTGTTTGTTTGTTTTGCCTTGTAGGTTATTCTGTCCTTCCATGTTTTTCTTATCTCAGATCTTCCTTTGAAAGAAGGGCGTGCAGGGGAGAAAAAGAGGGAGAGGAAGGGAAGAGAATCCAGTCTTTTGTAAATGCTGTGCACATAGTTTTCTGCAGGAAAAAAAATCACCCGGCGTCTTGCTGTTGTTCTTTGGCTATTTGCATTGATTCCGTGACATAGCACCTCCTAGGATCTGCTCTGCCAGGTTTTTTCTGTGTATTTACCTGAATGTTTCGTCTTGCATCTTTTTAGAAATCCAAGAACCCAGCAGCTCTGCAGCAATAATACTATACTTAGCACTTCAGATAAAAAAAAACCTTAAACTCCTCGCGCCCCTGGGAAGCGACTGTGGGCCATTATCTGAGAAAGACATTTGCACGTGCATTATAGTCCCACCTCATTTCGGCAGCAGGGGAAAGAGTTGAATGCCGTTTCCCAGCGGAGCAGAGTTTACAGCTTGCAGTTCTGTAGGAGGGTTCCCAATAGCTGAGGAATTCGTCCCAGAGGTGGCAGAGGCCACAGCTGATCTGCTGAACATCAGCTTCAGCACAGAAGCGTACCTGGGAACTTCAGCCTTTTTCTCAAATTCAAAAGTGGCAGCAAAAGCCGCATGGTTTCAGCTTATGTTAGTCTGTTAGTAAGGGGAAAGCACAGTAGTTACTGAAACAGGCTGTTGTCCTCTTGCAATGCAATGGCCGTATCTGCAGACAGTCGAAAACCCGTCAGAAGCATGAAAAGTGTATTTTACTTTGTAAAAATTCTTTGTTGTTGTTGTTGTTGTGTAGTGCTGGCGTTCTTCCCTCTTTGGTTCTCCTTCCGCGCTTCAGCTGAAGAGGTTTGCAGGTTTCCAGCACTAGAGTAAAAGGCCAGAGGTGGGGGAACCTGCGCTTCACGTGCCAGCAGCGTCCTGCCGCACGTGAAGCGGTTTTTCCAGCAAAGCCAGCCATAGTCATGCTTAACTGTTTCTCCTGTTTTCGATTAGCACCTATGGGTCTTGCAGATATGATGACACCCGGTGAGTCCAAACTCCCCCTTCCTCTCAAAGCAGATGGCAAGGACGAAGGCGCCCCGCAGCCCGAGAGCAAGGCAAAGGTATTTACCTCCTCTGCACGTGGTGTTGGTTCGGCCCGCAGAAGTCTGCTGTGTTGTCCTCCATCTTCTGGTTTTGGCCTACCCACTTCTGTTCTTTCCTGCATGCCTTTCCATTCACGTGCAACCTATTTGTTTGTTTCTTTTCTTTTCTTTTCTTTTCTTTTCTTTTCTTTTCTTTTCTTTTCTTTTCTTTTCTTTTGTTTTTCCTTCATTGTGTGGATCTGAAAGTTACTAGTTCTTACGGCATTTTAACTTGCGGAGGCAAAGCGACCCAAGCCAAAAGTTGCGTGCGGATTCGGCTGTGCCAGGTGGGTGGGGAAGAAGGGTCTTGCCTGGTTTCGATCCTTGCAGCCATTTTTCTCTGCCTTCAGTTATAGCTTCCTGTTTTGGCCGCCTCAGCAGCAGCAACATACTTTAATATTTTGCTTTCCTGCCTTATTTGATTAAAATAAGGTGAACAGCTTGGTTTTTTTCTTTCTTTCATAAGGGGAAACCCATGCTTAGCATTCCATGTGAGCTTGAAATAAGCATGGTGGCTTAGTAACTTTAGCCAAGCATCCAGCAAACTTTCCAAATTATACTAATTAACAATGTTGTTTTAATACCTTTTATATATATATATATAAATATATTTATATATGTGTGTGTTTTCTGTATGTGTCTCTCTGTTTATATATATTTTATATATAAAAAATTGGTCAGTCTGTTAAACTGGATGTATTTTTTTTGTTTTTAATAAAGTTTGCCCTGCCTTTGTCATATTATTTTTTTTTATTCCTCTACCACAGGATAGCTACAGCTCTCAGGGTATTTCTCAGCCCCCAACCCCAGGCAACCTGCCAGTCCCTTCCCCAATGTCCCCAAGCTCTGCTAGCATCTCCTCATTTCATGGAGATGAAAGTGATAGCATTAGCAGCCCAGGCTGGCCAAAGACTCCATCAAGCCCTGTAAGTGGCTCTGGTTTTTTTGGTTTTTGTTTATTTTTTTGTAATTAATTATATTTTAATGCTTGCTTGTTTGTTTTATAAATTCCTTTTCTTCATTATTTATCCACTAAACAGTTTTCTTTCTTTATAACACTTGGGTACAAATTCTGCTCTCGGACACATGACTGTAAGTTCCACTGCCTGGCTTCAGTGGGGCCCGAGCATGCTCAGCCAAGGGCAAAATTTGTCCCAATAGTAATTTGAAATAAGAAAGAGTAAAACTGCGTGCATCATGCAAGTGTGCTGTCTGGTAATACAGCAGTTGTTGTGAAGAAAACATCCTTCCTGTAATGCATCAGCTTCCAAGCATGCCRACTGTGTTGTTGAGGACGATTCCATTGCTGTTCCTGGGCCCAAACTCCTTCACACAACTGACTTCACTCTGTTTGCTGCACTTGTCTTTGCTAGTGTTGTGTAGAAAAAAACAAAACAAAACAGTAATCTTCTCCCCTACTGAAACTCAGATCTGTCAAAGTTTGAATTACAGGCTCAACACCACAAAAAAAGGGTCATGTACATTTTTGAGACTTTTTAAATTTTGAATTGTGTATTTGGAAATACAATTATTAGGTTATCAGGGCACTGTCAAATAATATCGTTTCTGATTTGCTTCATTCACTTATTTTGAAATAACCCAAACTGTGTGTAAAAAAAAAAAAACAACAACAAAAAAAAAACTTGTATTTACATTTTTAGAAAACTACTTTTTTAGATGAATTATGTTTAGTCTATCTGGTACAGGTTATAAAGAAAAATCTGTGTGAGATGCATGGAGTGAGCTAAAAATAAATGTTTTCATATATATGCATATATATACATGCATATACATACATAGAAAATCTATATTCATATATGTGTGTATATATATATAAAAAAGAGAATGCAAACATAACCATATATAGCCTATGGGGAGCAAATGTCCACTTGATCATTTTTGCTTTGTTTTTTGAATTAGGAAAATATATGTTGTTCCTCTTTTTTTCTTTTTAGTAAAAATAATAATCATAATTTCTCTTTAGTAAATTAGTGCAATATTTGGTTTTTTCCAATGTTAATGTGCAGTTAACACAGGAACAATTCTTGGATAATAACTTAATTTTCACAAGGTGATATGTTGAAGAGTATATCTCAAGGGAAACAGAGGAAGGCCATTTGGAGGGCAAAAAGGTCTACTCATCCAAAAATCAGATGTCTAGTGAATCCCCCAAGCAGAGGGGCAGCATGGCATGAAATGCACCACCTTAATTTTGATGTTTGTTTGGCAGCGACTTTGAGTCTCAGAAGGCGGCTGGTGTTACTTGTCCCCACAAAGTCCCATCTTCTCTTTTTTTTTTCACAGCATTTCAGAAAGGGTGGCACCAAAAACTGGGTTTGTTTTCTTTTTAGTAATGTTTTGGGTATTGTTTCTTTGGGAGGTTTCCTGGAGGAAAGCAAGAGAGCTATTGCATAAGCTGTCTAAACACATCCAGTTCTTCTGAAAGGGGCTACCAAGTGGTAATGCATTCCTGAGCTCATTGTATGAACTGCTTAACAAATCCAAGAGTCATCACGAACTTCTGTGGAGTTTTTTCCATTTAAACAAAATACAAAATACTGTGACAAAAATACAGAGACAAAATACAGTGTTGAAATATATAAATGGGGAAAGTTTGTGCTTTCATTTTTAGAGCTCTTCTGAATGCCTTTCTCTTCAAATGCTGTTGCATCTTTGGCTTCAGTTAGCCAGTCTCAGTACACAGATATGAGTAGTTACCATGCTTTAAAATGATAGAAGGATAAGTGCTGTAAGTTAGCTGATCTCTTTTTACCTATGAAGGCCAGCATACTGGATAACTTCATTGACTTCAACAACTGTCTGACATAGACTGGAACGATTGCTGGCATTTGGTTACGCTTGAAAAAAGCCTGAATTTGTTCATTCCTTTATTAAATTTTGAAGCTGCTTCATGTGCTACAACTTCTCCTTTCTAGCAGTGGATAAAAGTAAGGATGAATGGTCTGTCATTCACTTCACAGTATCCTTGGGATCCTAAGTGGATCCTCTCTTTCCGTGTTTTCTATATGAAAGTGAAACAAGAGAAAATGTACAGAAGAAATTGTTGAATGTTATGGTTTGAGGTTTGAGGGCTCTTTAGGGGTATAAGTAAAAGGATGCTGTTTTGCTATGCTAATTTTGAGTATAATGTCAATCACTGGCAGAGGAAAGGTGGCTTTAAATTAATTAAAAGAGGATATGAAAGTGTGGGTGCACACTGCACAGGGTCACTGCAACATAAATAGCACAGTAGGTTATGAAAACCCCATAAAGTGCTGTTCATTGTCCATATGTGTACATGGACCTTACACTAGAGTCAGCTGAATAGTACTATATAACAACAGTGCTAGCTATAAGAAGTCTGCAGAGTCCTTCGGGAAAAAAATCTTGACAGAGCATTTTCTCCTGCAAAAGTTTATGAYGGAGATTGGACTTGGGCCACTTTTTTGTTGCCTGTATGTGCTCACCTTGTTCTGTAGTGAAATAGGTCAGTATAGTAAGTGTAATATTGGCAAATTCTTTATTGAAGTGGGAGAGCTGAATATTAGATAGTTTTATAAATACAGATTATCTACAGAAATGTACAGAAACAACTGCCTTCTGCTTTAAAGCAGAATTTCCTACAGAAAATTTTGTTGTTCTGAAGGATTCTGTAAACTTACCATACAGGAGTCTGCATATAATACAGTTTTAATAGGTGGTAGGTGTACTAAAAATAATATATGGGGTTAAACAAATTCAGTATGGGAATTAGCTTCAGTTTCCTTATACCTTTTTTTTTAATCACCCATTTAAATATGGCTGGTCATATCTGTAAAAGAGTGCTGGAGACTGAGGGCAGAATAAGCTACAGCTAATTTACTAAAGGTATGTGTAACCAGCTTGCACCAGCATGCTCTTGCTACCAAAATTATCAACAAAACTTACAAAAGAAAAACTCATGATCTGCATTCTTCCAGCATTGCCTGGCATGTACCTGTTTATAACAGTCTGTAAATGAGATCTTCTTGTAATAAACCCTTATTTTCTGGGGTTAATATTTATGTGTAAGTAAATTTAGGCTTCCAGCTGAATCTGCCCATTAGGACCTTAAATTTGTGTGTAGACTGGCTTGCACACATCTGTCGTTTTTATGTGTTTAAGTTTATAAAAATACAGAAGAGGAAGAGATCTTTACTCTTGAGGAATAGCATTTTTCCCTCCAGTGCATTCTTCTAACGTTAACATTTCATTTTAGAAGAAAATTGCACCCATTTTACAAAGCGTGACAACCTGAAAGCTCACACAGTAAGAAACACTTCTTACCTTCTGTAAGCTGTGAAAAGTTTTCAGATTATACTGTCATTTTAGAGCCTGCTGCAACACTGCTGAAAAGCAACATCATTTGAGACGTGTGGTAGAAGAACTCAGTATGAAAAATTCTTAACCAGTTTCCACTCTGCTCCAAATCTGATTTTGAAAAGAAAACCTTAGTATATAAAAGTGAAAACATAAAAACGGTAAATCTGAATATTCTTTTAATAATGAACTTGCATAAAAGTGAAATAGAAACTACTCTGTTGCTTCATATGTTAAATATAAGCACATACAAAATTTGCTATGTAAAAGCTTAGAGCTTTAATTGGAGTTCTGTGGCATCACAAGGGTGAGATGAAGATTAATGCTGATGAACAGTAGAGTAACTTCGTCCTTACTGCAGTTGGTAATAGGGTAGTTCCAGTTTGTTCAGCTGTTCAAATTTGTATGATCGTGTGTCTGTTCTCGTTACAAAATCAAATATTTAGCAACATGACTTGCCTAATTCCCTTTTCCCACCTACCTCCAAAAAAAATCTTTGACGTAGTGTATTTGTTGAAAAGAAGCTAATTTTTTTAAAGACCCAAGTACATACCAAGTGCTACTTTGAGTGAAGGGATTTCCACTACAGAAACGGTTTGTGGTTCATTGCATAATCTATAGGGTTCACATCAAAGTACTTTCTTGCCATCCATTTAATATCAGTAAACCAAATTCAGCCTCGACTCTGACTTTAATAGGAGTTACACCACAACTGAATCTGACTCAAGTGAATTCAAGAGTGCACCTCGTTTCTAAGTAAGAGAGGTAATATTATCTCCCAGTAGGAAGGATTACTGCAAAGAAGTTACAGAATCAGGAAGCATGGCAAAAAACTTTACAGGAGGCAATGTATTTAAATAAAATTAATATCCATTCACTAGAAGGAAATAACAATGGCTCATGGAAATGCTTGGGTCACCCCCTCTTAGCTTCACATTTCTCTTCTGGCTCTCCTCCAGTGTTGCCAAGTTTCAGCTAAAGGCTGGAGGGAGATACAGAGCCTGTCACATTTTCCAGGCTAACGTGCAAGATGAAGGGTGGCAATGCTTTTAAAATCATTGACAATTGACTGCTACTGCACTACATCTCTCGTGATGTCATTGTGCCATCCCTCGCCAGCGCTGTGTGGGACATGGACAAGTGCGTGGGTCTGTAGCATCCCTGAGGTGCGTCTAGAGTCTTGTTTAGAGATCAACTAGCAATAAGTTGCTGCTTAGTTCAAAATGGTACTGCGTCATAGTCAAACTAAGAAAAAGGTTAAGGAAGGAAAGG
Organism: Apteryx rowi; assembly: GCF_003343035.1. Classification (NCBI taxonomy): domain Eukaryota; kingdom Metazoa; phylum Chordata; class Aves; order Apterygiformes; family Apterygidae; genus Apteryx; species Apteryx rowi. The sequence goes on along the minus strand of NW_020451066.1, from coordinate 103,333 downwards.
GTGATTGACTAGATGAGTTTGAAGAAAGGTCTACTGCAATCAACAGCCAAGTTTATGATTTTACTATATAGATATAAAGAATACATTTCCTCCTACAGACCTTCATGTATATGGCTCCTTTCCCAAAGCTTTATATCAGTCTTTCCATCTTTTGTTTAACTCTGAACCATCCTGTCTTCGCTAATGAGCAATTCACTTCCCCTTCAGCAAGAGGGTCTTCCTGAGACAGAAGCAGCACATCTGCTGTTAGATTGGAGGCACTTCAGAGAGCGCATAGTCCATCCATGTGTGGCTGAGCCCAGCTCACAGAAAAGATAAAGTGAAAAGTTCCAGCTTGTGTAGCAGCCTCAGTACTTTGTGCTGTCTCCACACTGAGAAGAAAAGGGCATAAAGATAATTTGAGCCTTTGTTAGCTGTAAAGCCAGAACAGTAGCAACAGAATGGTTTCACTCCCGCCCTTCTGCAGCACGAGGGAGAATTCTGCTCTTTCCATCTCTTTTGGGATTCCTGGTGGTGGTTCAGCTCTGGTAGCTGTGCATCCCTGTTTTTCCTCAGGTCATAATACGCATTCTGTTTCCAAAAGCAGGGTATACGAAATGGCTATTCTCTTTCATCCTTCGAGAGAGGAGAGCAATAACTCATGACCATGCAGCTAACTGGCAGTTCATACAGAGTATTGCCACCAATCTACTTGTACTGTAGGCCCTCTTATTCATCTTTCTTTTGGCCAGTGGTGGTGGGAAGAAATAGAAAAGCATAACCGTTTATGACTATCTAAATTGAGCACTACTACCCAGAGTGCCGGGTTGCCGTAGTTTATGATTTAGGCTATTCCTGTGCAATTTCTGTTCTGGTAGAACAGTTAGGTTTTCTAACATCTTTCTTTTCGGGAAAGTGGAGGGAGTTGATTTGGTTTGTTTTTAGGATTTTATAAAGTTGTGTGGGACAAACTTGTTTTTAATGTTGCCAAACTACTGATGAGAAGCACTATGTGAGAGCTACCTGTTACTAAAATGACATGAGGCAACATCAGAAACTTGCCTTCTGGGATGCAAAGTTCAGATCAGTAAAAGAAATATGAAAATGGGGAGTTTGGGCCCTTTATTTACAAAGCTGAATTTTCAGTATATGGACAGAGTGTACTGTTTGTGCCTGAACTAGTAGCCTTCATTCCTGACTGTTGTGTGATAGCTTTAGTTTGTTTGACATCTTCTCTTTTTCAATGTTGTGAGTTTCTTACTTTCTTTTCCCTCCCCCTCCCACCCTTCCCCCAACTTTTTTTTTTCTTTTTGCTATTTAGAAATCAAGTTCCTCTACCACAACTGGAGAGAAGATCACAAAAGTCTATGAACTAGGAAACGAGCCAGAGCGCAAGATGTGGGTAGACCGGTATCTCACTTTCATGGAGGAGAGGGGCACGCCTGTGGCCAGTCTGCCGGCTGTGGGCAAGAAGCCCCTGGACCTGTTCAGGCTCTATGTCTGTGTCAAGGAGATTGGAGGTTTAGCACAGGTGAGAAAAAAACGCTTGAAAGTGAACATTTCAAAAACACGATACACATTCTTTCTGGAATATTTTCTGCTGGTTACACCATTACATTTTTAGCACTGACAACAGAACAAAGAAAATAGCATTTCATGATAATCAGGCTGTAATGTTTTTCTGGACTGGATTTTGGTCTGTATAACTGCCCTAAAAGTGCACGGTTTGAAACAAAAAATGACCATTGCCAAGGACAGATTAAAATGTTATCTGTTACAGGGAATCCAGCAATACTACTAAGAGAAGAGGAAAAGGACACTGGATCCAAGTCATGAGTAAGAAACAGACAATAGGGCTGAAAAGAAAGAGCTGGGAGCAAAAGGAGGTTTTGAAATCCATCCTTCTCAGATAGGTGTACTGCCTCTAGGACAAATCAGTTCATCTCTCCTGAGAAATGGCAGAGAGATTCTTGAAACACTGTCCTTCGTCCCAAACCTTTCATCTCTGAGTGTCCATATATTGTATATTTGTCCCTTAGACGTGGATTGTGTTTTCCCTGTGTTTGGAAAATGCTTATGGGGTGTTTTGTTTTGCCTTATGAACATTATGATAACAAGGGAGAGGTGAATCACTTAACTGAAACAAAGGAAAATAAAACCAGGAAGAGCTGAGAAAAAAAACGGTGTTAGAAGACGGGCATACAACTTTTGTAGCCTTGTTCCTTCTACTAAGAGTATTTGCTGTGTTACAAATGGGAGAAGCTTTGGTTTGTATTACCAGTTAACTGGAACTAGAAATTTTTGCAAAGGGATGTGTGGAAAATAACTTATTTAGGGCTCTGTATGGTTGACCACCACAGAGCAGAACCAAATATTTCCTTGTCTGTATAGCACTGTAAAAAGGTAAAGCAGGAGAACAGCTATGAAATGGTCAGTAGAAGCCGTCTTAGCTTTGATATTCAGTCATCTCTCCTTTCCTAATGCTTGCAAAGCATAGAGTTTCTCCCTCATGTCTAAGGGATCAGTCGGGCTAAGTACTGAAAGTTACTGTGAAGTGCTGAGGCCTGTCATTTCCACGGATTTAAGAACAGTTGAGGATGTTCAGTACTTTGCAGGATTAGGCCCTAAACATAGATGTATGGATAAATATCTATATATAATATTTAATATTAAAATACATATAACTTCACACTAACCTACAAAATTTGAACACCAAAGTATGGCAAATCAAATTAAATCCTCAGAGCACTTTTAGTGATATATCTGGTTATTTCAGGAAAGACACTCCCAACATCAATTAAAACATTTTTTATGCCGTTTTTAATAGCACACTTTACAACATAGGATTTGATTGCTGAATTAGATCATTGGCCCTTCAAATCCAGCGACGTTAGCTATTCCTGTTATTAAAGGAAGGCAGAGAACCCTAACACAGTTCACTTTGCCAGTTGTTAAATGCTAAATATGGGTAAGAGATGGCATCGTGACATTTTCAGTGATCAGTTCATGCTCCCCAGCATCATAAAGATTTGATTACTTTTAGCTCAGAAACTTTATTATAGGTAAATTGTGTCATGCAGCTTCTCTGCCTCATATGGTGTGACTGGGGCTGTAGTATATGACTGTTACCATTAGAAATTAAGCTGGAAGGTGAGATTCAAATGAGATATGCTAAAGAGTCCTTCATGTTTGCTTATTACCTGGGAATTTATTTTGTTTTGGAAGGCTCAGGGAAAATTTGCAGTGACAGACATTATGTATTACCAAAGAATAGATGCTGTGCACTCGGACTCATTTTTTGAAGGAGCTTGAGTTACAGATTTGTGTGCTTCAGTACTGATAAGAATTGACACTGAAAATAAAGGCTCCTGGTTCTGCTGTTATGCCCACATGAATGATCACCGTGTTTGTGTGTTTGGGGCTACTGAGAGGTGCAGGGCTTTGCCTGATGAGATTTATTTAAATGCATTTGAGTGATGTTCTCCTATAAAATTGTTGCTGCAACTGCTACGCTCCATGTCTCATGATGCTGCCCGGAGAGTGACAGGGAATGTAGCTGTGCAGCAGTGGTACATATTCTCTGTCTGAATACTTGCAAATGATGGGGTCCCAACATGAGCAGAGCAGCTGTTGGCAGTCTTCTTTTAAATGCCAATATACTGGGCATTTAGGCATGAATGTTTCTGTTTGCATTATGCAGTGTGTTCATTATGCACCACTTAGCTCTAAGTCAGTAGGCACAAAGGGCTGTGTAACTGGATTTCAAGCCTCAGCAGGGGCAGTTTACGAAATCTCTTCTCCTTTAACTCCTGGGTTCTTGCAGGATGTACCAGAGAAATAAAAACATTTCACAGAGCCATGCCAATCTGCCTGCTATTAACACTATCCCCAAAAGATTTTTGTTGACTGGCAGCAGGTACAGTGTTATCACACATAGAAATGTAAGAAATATTTCCTTTGCTGGAACATAGGCTTTAGCAGAGGTATGGGTAATGATAACCTTTGTAGTTATACAAGTTAAGTTGGGTCATAAAATCTCGTGGCTTGGGGCAAGTTCTAGTCATCATGACATGCAAGAATCAGGATTCTTTCCCAACAGAGGCCAAGATGCTCAGACCTTCAACGCCCATTTATTTCAGTACTGCCTCCCCTCATTGGATCATACGTAGCCACTGCACAACTGTTTTGAGTGAACATTGGGCATTACAGCAAAAATACTGGCTGCTGTTACTGGTACAACTGAACAAGGCGGTGGTATCGGCCAGGATGACAAATGAGCTAAGCTGTTACTACAGATCAGTGTTTGAGGAACTCATGAACAGCTTCTTTCAATATTCTTTGCCTTCCACTGCAAACAAGACTCGGAGCAGAGTTATGTAGTTAGCACTGTAATACAGAGTATTGCTGGACTAGCCCTGTGTATTTGAAGTCTGCCTTAATTAATTAAGGGGTCTCATTTCACTTTGCCTCTCATCTTGCAAAAAGATCATTGATCTGTCCCTGCAAGACGCCCTAAAGTGACAGGACTTGAACCAGGAATTATAGGCTGAACTGTTTGACAGCTGGTGGCTATTTTGGAGGAAAAATTATTTTTCATATCAATGCTCAAACACTTCAACTGCGGAATAATACTGTTATTGCTTTTTAAATAAGTTTTTAGAAGCTGCTTTTTAATTAGAATGGGGTGGATGCGAATGGGTGTCAGAGAGAGTGAGTAGTGAGTGTGTTTGCTTGGAGATGAATTGCTAAGTGAAGAGCATGGGCCCTGGAAGAGTGCAGGGCATTTAGAAGATGCACCATGCAGAAGACTTCAACAAGCAAGGCTTTTTATGTAGCTATCAGCAAGTTTCTTAATGTTTTTATAACTGTAAATGCTGTCTATGCATTACTGCATGTGGGAGTAATGAGCATTTCTTAAAAAAGGAAAATAAAAAAAAGTAAACCGAGACATTAAGTGCTTTTTTTGTCTTCTGACTTTTAAACAAACCACTTTGCTGCAAGCCAATGATTCTGCCATTTATTGTGCTAGGTTAATAAAAACAAGAAGTGGCGTGAGCTGGCAACCACCTTGAACGTTGGCACTTCGAGCAGTGCAGCCAGCTCCCTGAAAAAACAATACATTCAGTACCTGTTCGCCTTCGAGTGCAAGATTGAGCGTGGGGAGGAACCCCCTCCAGAAGTCTTCAGCACTGGAGATACTAAGAAACAACCTAAGATTCAGCCGCCATCTCCTGGTAAGTAGAAAAACTGCAGCCTCTTACCCAACCATTTTTTAAAATGCAGAAGATGCTCTTTAGATTGCACTTAGTGTGTTTAGAAGCATCTCTTGCTAATGCAGGACAAACTAGGTGAATAAATACATTGTTGGCGTCCTGTCTGCAAACCTGAGCTAGCTCCTGGCTCATGTCACATTTAACTCTGAAGGGCCACTGAAGTTACGTACCTGGTTTGTCACTGCTCACTCATACAAACAAACATATATACTCACTCAAACGTATGAAGATGTGTGCATCAACATATGCTTAAGTATTTGCTTCTCAACGTGACAGATTCAAAGTTATCAAGGTAGGAAAGATAGCATTATGCAAGGATATGCTTGTAGTGTGTGTTAGACGTGAGGCACCCAGTATTAAAAAGTGTCCATTTATTAAAGATCAGATCGTGTTACTTGCAGTTGCATTACTGTTGCTCTGAATATTCAGCATGGCTATTGGGAGGTAAAATTTCTACTTAATATGAGTAAGGATGGTAGAGGCTGGACTAATCAGTGGCTCTCAGACAGTTGCTCTGATACGGTTCATTTTGAATATGTGGCAGATGGAGAGAGCTGAGAGTGTGGTATATCCTCACAACCAGACTTGGTGGTTTAGAGGCACGCTCTCTAGCCTGTTGTTGCTAATCCTGTGTATCAGATTAGCTGTTAGCATCACTGTCAGCATCTTGTCTGAAAAACTGGCATGGGCAAYGCTTGATTTTGGTCACTGTTTTGCATGTACACTGTGGTGTTTGAAACCACACTGTTTTCTTTCTGTATTAATTTAGCTCAAGATTTGATAGTCATGATTGATATTCAACGCAGGAAAATTTTTAAGTAGTAATATTTTAAGTACATAGAAAAAGGGGTAACAAATATTTTTCTATAATGTTGACTCCTGGGCTACCTATGGAAGAGGAAAATTCCCCTTTGATTTGCTGGTTATTAGGCTTTTCTGGCCAATAAGATAATTTTGTTAATACCTATCTTCACAATTACTATCAGGCCGACCACCTCCTCTTACTGCTGGCAGAATATCATTCCTGGAATAGTTAAAGCAGTTTCCTGCATTAGAAGGCAGCATTTAATATAAGTAAAAAGTATTTAAAATAATTTATTTCTGTTACTGCAGTTCACTGGCTGAAAACAGGAAGGGGAGAGGCAGGGATCTAGCAAGCTCTCCAGGCAGTCTGCAGGCTCTGAGGCCTCAGTTTGAGAATTCCTCTCATAGATACCAGAAACTGCAAAGACCTTTTTAATCACATAATACACTTCTTGCCTTTACAAGATCATTTCTTACGATAGTGCTTTGTCAGTAGAGTAAAAGATACAGGCGCTAAGGCTTAAATCTTTTCCTTTTACAGACTAATGTATTCTGTAAGAATTTTAGGGGGATGTTTAGTTCAAATGTATTTTCCTAGCTACATCTCTTCCTGTAATACCTTAAATAATTCCTCTTCCTTGTTAACACTTAGGGTCATCAGGTACCCCAACACTGATTATTTAATATAGAAAACAGTTATGTTACTTTGCAAAGCAAGCTTACAAAATTGGGAAAAAACACTTAGTACTAGAAGTGAAGCCTATAATCCAAATGTTTATCTGCCTAAAACAAGCACAGGGTGTCCAGAAGGTGCACCACTGTTAAGATAAAAAGATGTTTGGATTTGCTTGTCACCTCCAGAGACGGCTGGTAAGGGGAGCTGAAGCTGGCAGACTCGTTAAGAAGGGTGAAAAGGAAATTCATTAAAATTAAAAAAAGCTAAACAACAGTACTAAAATTGAAACAGTATTCTGCTTTTTTCTCTTCTCCTTTATCCCTCCCCCTCCAACACTGCTCTCAGTAATTTTGTTCAGGGACAATCAAAATTAAATAGGCTGAATTTTGAGATAAGGAATCAGTATTTACATACGTAGACTTGAAACAAAGGAATGAAAATGTCCCTTTTCACAAGGTCCTTTTGCATCATCATGCTACAGATGAAAATGACAAAGTCCAAGTCTAAATTTATCATAACATTCAAACAAACTGTCTATAAAGAGAACTGAAACTATTTTTCTAAAATAAAAACACAGCAGGACACAGAGACTAGAAGAGGGGGAAGCAAGCAAAGATCTCAAGGTTTGTTTTGTTGGCTAGAAAAGAACTCGTGTCACTGAATGGACTGCACTTCTGTAGGGAGAAAAGCTTTCCCAGTGTGTATCAGCTTTAGTACATGAAATCCCGCTGAGGTATAGATGCTGCAGAGAGTACAAGCCTGTTCTCTTAATAGTCAGCTTTTTTCCTTGCGCCTTTTTCTTTGGTATATACCAACATTAACATTTTAACTGCACAAAAGAAGTAGAGTTGTGGATGTACTTTAGATAATCTGTTAGTCTTTGGCATGCACATGGAACAGGAGCCCAATACAACAAGAAACAGTAGCCTTGAAAGTCCTTGCTTTAAACATTAGGGCCTCTGTTGTGCAGTTAGCTCAGTGTAGGCAGAGCCGCTTTGAAGCCAAATCCATTTGCAGAGAACTAGTTGCAGTATTAGTGCCTAAGCTAATTCTGATAAAAAGGCAGGGGGACTTGTCTGAGAGGGGAGTGTTGTATTTTGTCCAATTCTAATCCAGCTGATGCCATGAAATCAGGGTCATGAGAGAGTTTAAAAATCAGCTGATCCTCGTAAAACTTTTAAAAATGAATGTTTTAATTGCTAGTAAAAATATGCAGGGATTAGCAGCCTTCTTGGTCCAGAAAAGAATTCAATTCCTACCTAACTGCCGCGTAGGTGTTAGGCATGGGAAGAACAAGCTGAAGCGCAGTTCAGAGCAAGGCAGTTCTTGCAGATGTCCCACAGTCAAGGGGCAAATACGTGACTGTCTTGCAGATGATCTTTAGAGTGTAATCGCTGAGGGGGCACTAGGAAAGACAGTGTAACAACCATAGGGAGCAGATTTCTATAGAAGAACACAGTTGGGGAAAGGATGTGATTTCGCTGCAGTACGCGGTTATGTCTGTATGACTCAAATTTACGGACTGAGTGGTTTGTCCTGTACCGACTGAATGTGATGGCCACAGTGGTACAGCCGAGGGTACTCCTGAATAACACTCGGGTGCAGGTCCTGGTGTCAGCAGAGATGTCAGTACAGCAAACCTGGAAAATTGTGTGCGGACACTGGAAAGCGAGAGCGCGCCAAGAGCGTGTTCCCTGCGTTTCCTTGGCAGCAGAGACACAAGACTTGGGGAGGGGGCTGGGACGCGACACGCCACGACGCAGCGCAGCCGTTCAGTGAGCGCGCCGGTAACCAAACCCCTCCGTCTTCCCTGGCGGGTGGCTGCCTGAAGCGCTATTTTTAGCCGGCAGGTGATGTCGCGGCGCGTGTCACGAGGCCAGTCAGGGAATCCCCACGGAAGAGGGATGGGCGCGGGGTCGGGGTGGCCAGCGGCGGTGCCCCCGCGCCCGGGGGGCCCGGCCGCCCCCAGCCCAGCCGAATGGGGGCACCGGCTTCGCCCTGTGTCAATTTATCTTCCCAGCGTGGCGGCTGGCTGCTGGCTCCGAAGTGTGTGAATGTACTTAACCTTCAGTAACCTTTCCATTGTTTACTTTAGAGTATACATTTGTAGCTTCTGGCAAGAGGTAGGGATATCCTAGAGAGCCTGTCAGGCCTCCTATTAATGGAGTTTCAAGAGGTTGCATTCTTCCCCCCTCCCCCCCTTCTGAAGGGAAAAAATTGCTGGCAAGAGGGAGACTTTTTTTTCCCCCTTCTTCTTTCCCTTTAACTGCGTATTTCAGCTCTGGTAGATAAAAGGTCTTTCCTGAAAGCAGTGCTCACCGGCACGCAGGCTTTGCAAGGGAACAGCCGTTGCGGGACTGATTGCATGCTGCTGAGAATGACGCATGCCGCTGAGGGAGCTCTGGGAGAGTGTGTAGGACCTCACCTTCTGCACAGAGGAGGATGTTGCTTTTCTTTCATTTCGGATGGGTTTTCCTGCCAATTCTTAAAAACATTTTCTTATTATAAATCTGTTTTGACACTTGAAAGGCAAGTGTTAGACGTGTGTGTGAGATGAAGAATTAAATATGTGCACACAAGTACTTTCCTGGACACCTACAGGTCAGCTGTAGAGTTGTGTAAGCAGAGATTATCTATGCTAAAAGAAAGGACGTTATTTTTCATCTTCCTTCTTAGTTCATTGTTTTGTACTGATGCTTTTGAAGCACTTGAAAAGGTACAGTTTCTGCTTCAGGATGTCCGCAATCAAATTTAAACACTTATCATAATATAAAAATCCTGAAAGGATGGATATAGAATGTCAGAGAACAGTTTAGCAAAAGTAAAATTTAAGGTGAAGCATGAAAAAAAAATGGTACTTTCTTACAAAAAAGATTGTTTTCATATTCTCTAGTTGGAAAATATTGCTAATAGCAATGTGTGTAAAATTTGTAAGTATGTTTGAGGGAACATAACTAATTTGCATTTAATGTGTGTGCACGCAGGCACATGTGTGCACATATAATATACAAAACCTGTGTTCAAAGTATATTGTTATTGTTGAAAAGTCAAATGCTCAATAGTTAGGAAATGCCAAAAGTGAGATATAATCTTTGCAACCTTAATTATGTTTCCTTGTGCATGTACAGTTTGATACACTCTTTAATTATGCAGTCACATTCTAATTCTTCCATGAAATGTCTGTGTCATTCAGTGCACAGAGTAGACAGCACTCAGTGAATGAGCAGCTATTCAGTATTTTGTGTTATCCTCACTGTTTAATACGTGACTGTTACATATGGCACATTTTTCAAACCAGACTCAGGCAGAGAATTATTGATTTATTCCTTGGTTTTTCTCTGGCTCTCATCGCAGATGTATCTGAAGGCTTTAAAAGCATTAATCAATCTTTGCACTACCCATCTGAGGGGAAAAGTAATATATGATTCCCATTCTACAGATGAGGAAGTGGGTCACCAAAAAATTTACATCATGAGTATCTGCTAATTCTGCCTGCCAGTTGTGTTTTCTGTGTTTTGTCATGCATATGATTTTAGCTGTTGCCCTACATCTTCTGCACAACTGCAAATCAGCATGTCTAAACAGACCCTCTGAGAAAAGGAACACACATATAAGTACCTCTTGTGAAAAATTTAGTTTCACTTATATGCCCAGTATTGCACAGACATTTGGTAGAAGAGCAAGAGCAGAATTCAGTTCTCTAGGGCAGAATTCAGCATCATCTGCCTTAATCATGGCAGCTGGATGCTGTTCAGGGCTGCTTTAATCATCCCTTCTCTGCAGTCATCTGCTGCATTTGCAATATGCCTTCCAACATCTGCAGCAAAGGAAGCAGAGATTCTGCAGACAAGCGTCTTGCCCTATGCAGCCTTGGTCATCCCCAGAACTGGCCCAGGTATCCTAATGAAAGCACTCAGCTGCATGCTGAGGGCTGGCGAGCTGCAGGTGGTAGCACCCATTGCTGAGGTATATGCAGTAGGAGGCACAGGCCCCACTGTTTCATTTTTTGTCTTTTCATTTCCTACTTATCTCAGTGCCTTTTTATCCCCACCCCCATTCTCCTTACTTAGCCTCAGTCTCAGGCTCCCCTCTTCAAGATTTTTACCTCTTTGGGGTTTCGTTGTCCCGTCTCTTCACCTATGTATCCCTGATTTTGTCCTTCTGCAAACATCCACTCACCTTCCCCTTCACAGCCTGTCAGTCTGTCTCTCACACTAAACTGCCAGTCCCACTTCCTCTACTAGCTCTTTGTTCTCAGCTCTTTATCCAGCCGCTTCTGTTTCTTTCCCCTGACCTTAAATCTCATTATGTACATTTTCTGGGCTTTCCTGATGTTCCCTGTTGTCTAGTCCATATCCATAAAGCTTAAGACTTCTCAGATCTTAGTCTGATCTCAGCAACATCCGTATCTTCTTTCCAGGTTCCCAATCCCCTTGTCAGTCTTGCTCTGTTCTGCTTTTCTGTCAACTATCAGAGACCCTGTTTCCCTGCCGTCATTTGCCAACCTCCGGTTGTAACCTTTGAGAGCTTGTGCGGGGTGGCTTCCTTGCTGTAGGTTCAGCTCCACATTCAAGACTGCCCACAGCAACCCAGGAGTTGAATTACAGTGAAAGTCCTGCTCACCTCCAGTCTGAAATAAGTGCAAACAAGATCTTCAGACAACTAAGCAGTGAATGTATAGCCAGCTACCAATATGTACACACAAAGAGATATTTTTCACAAGTTTATGACTGGACTAGATCAGAATAAATGCAGAACAGCAAAGGTACTTTTCCTGTCACAGATGTTTCCCTGCCGTTACGACCAATTTTCATGTCTCTGCTTCAAAGAGTAAAGGGAGCATAAGTGCTATGACTGGAAAAGCTGACCAAATACATATTTGGCTTGGAAAATGCACAGAAAAATATTTCTCTTTTGGGGGAGAACAGAAGAGGTCCATATATTTTTTAAGCCATATTCTTAGAAAAAGCTGGCCAGTTACAGCTGGTATTAAAAAAAAAAAAAATCTGAGGGAAAGATCCATCTGGATAACTTCCTCATGACTGGCTGAACCTTGGCAAAGGTGTAAGTAACTGAAAATCACATCTTACAAGAGAAAGAGTTAAGCTGCCTAAAAAATGGTGCCTGCTGTACCAACAGTAACCATTTGGAGTACACACTTGTATTACTTTCAAGGAATGTGCTCTTTACATTGACACTATTTCTAAAAATAGAGATGAACTATTCAGTGGCCTGTGAGTGCATGACATAGAAGTAATTGTCTTTGCGGCTGCTTGTAGGTCATACCGTGCACACATCCACACGTGGGCCCTGTTGGTAGCTGATGACCTAATAAACCTCGAGGTGGAAACAACTTGCACTTGCTATGTTCTTTAGAAGTGTCTCTGAGCCAATGGAGGTCAAGAGCAAAGAATATTAACAAAGCAGTACCAGAAACTTTGCACTTCTCGTGCTAATATTTGCCTTCCATTTTTCAGCTGTTTCAGCAGGGGAGGGGATCCAAAACCTTTCAACCATCACCCAGCAGATAGGAATTTAACTTGTAGGTTCTTAGTTCTTTTTCTTTTACAATCTTTTCTTATAGAGGAGCATTTTATAAAACACATTGTTACTTAGTAATAAAAAATATCTTGTATTCATGTAGCCCATAAATACTGAAAAAATATTTTACTTGTTTTCTTTAGTTTCACTTTAGATATGAATTAAGTTCTTCCTGCTCAGGTAGGCTAGGGAAGAACTTGCTTGCTCTTACTTGCCCATCATAAGAGAAATATGAAAGGTACAGGATGAGGCAATATCATATTTTGCAGTAGTATCTGGGTACACTAAGATGCTTATGTGATTCTAGTATAACAACACACTGTGTGACAATGTGTGACTTAACTCAGAAATGCTTTCAAGCTTTTCAGAAGTAATCTAGAACTGTGTTTGAAGCATTCAAAAGGGCAAGACTCCCTGGCTGACTCAGGGGTCATTTAGACAAAGGGCTCATCTTATGTCAACATGACAACTTTATTATCATATGTATTTGTTTTATTATAGTGCTAAAGCCTTCAGTCAAATATAGCATTAATTTCTGCAAATGTTATTGCATTAATGGAATCAGGGAGTTTTTCTTAAACTTTCTTTGAACTGTGTTACTGTGTGAGCATAATCTGAACATGCCTCAGAAAGTTGAGGGCAAGAACAATGTGAACTAAAGAATGTGGATTTTACACATGCGCTTGCTACTGAGACAGATTTCCAAGTAGCGGAACATGAGTTACAGATATAAATGAAGCATATTTAAAAGGGATTCTTCAGTTAAAAATAAGCTCTGCCTGTTGAGATGATCTTCTAGCATTTGAAATCAATTTTGAACTACTGTCTCTTTCACATACAGAAGAGTAGCCCATACCACTTGTTTGAGTTTTCCCTCTAACAGTAATTTATAAAGTTTTGTTCATTGGTTGTTGAATGTAGATAGTCGGGTACTAGAAAATACGTACACAACAGTTCGTTTGGAAAAAAAAAAAAAGAGAGAGAGAGAGCCCTCCCAAGCCAAAGCCGTGTCTTTCTGAGTCTATTAAATTTGTGAATTTTTTTCTGTTGGTAATTTTTTTTTTTTTTCCCAACAATTGCATCAAAAGATTTGATCCTACAAGTTCTCCTCAGGAAGAATTGCTGCTACAAGCACCAAGTAGCCAGATACGACCAACCAGATCCAAAGCTTATACACTGTTATCAGTTCCCATGAATTATCTCTAGGAATTCTTATGAAAATAGTAACTTCAGTTTCCTCTTTGCAGGACTGGTCTGAATATATTTTATCATTAGCTTAAATGATATATTCATTTAATGCCCTATATTAATTCCCTATACTACTGCTCACTCTCATTGGAATAGAACATTTCACACTTTTCTACACTCATCGTTGTATCAAGAATATAGCTATTTACCACCGTTAAAAGGGAAAGGGTGCAGGAACTCTATTACTTTTTGAGATCTCAACAAAAATGTTTCTAGAGATGAAATAGATGCTTTGCAGAATTGACACAGTCTTGTTGCACATGCTCTGTATTGATCCTGACTATCTTTTGTGAAGTTATCCACTGCTGTTTTTACAAATTTACTAGGAGTATTAGTCATAGCCTCCTGTTCAAATTCTGCTTTCAGTGATTGCTTTCTTCTTATCCAAGATTGCCTTTTCCATTTCCTGAATAGTCTTTTGCCGCGCTGTCTGAAAGATGGCACAGGGTTGCAGTATACCACTAATCATTTGCTATGTTTCACCTCAGAAATGTCTGTTCTTTAGTGGTAGCTGAAATTATGAATTTACACTAATATATCAGTTTAAATTTGTAAGGAAAAGCTTCTGGCTGAAATTGCCTTATAAACATGTATGTTGTGATAGTAATTATATAAAGAAGCTGCGCCAAAGAACAACCTTTCATTTACTCTGTTGTAAACTATAGACAATTAACTTTGTATCTCTGACCTCTGATTTAAATGATCCTTCATCTAGATGATTTCTGTTCATGTTGCTTCAGGCAAATTCACAGTTCTAGAAAAGATGATGGCTATTACTGCACAGCATATCCTGATCTCAGAGGATTTGAGGGGAACTTATAAAGTATTGAGATGCATGATATAAGCAGGCTCATGGGGGAGAGAACCAGCTTCTCTCCTTGATGATTATGATTTCCACAGTAACTTGGCTGTTACCTCTTAATATTTCCTTTTTCTTTAATCTCCCAGCTAATTCCGGTTCCTTACAAGGCCCACAGACTCCACAGTCTACTGGTAGTAATTCCATGACAGAAGTGCCAGGTGATTTGAAGCCCCCAACACCAGCATCAACACCTCATGGACAAATGACACCTATGCAGGGTGGCAGGTATGAAAAGTGCTTTGCTTCATTTTTATTAGGCTGTAGTTCCGCAACTAAGCCAGTCTCACCCTTTCCCAACTGCTCAGGCACTCATCTAATTCTGTGGTGAAGCAACTGGAGCCTTAAAAGCAGCAGAAAGCAATTCCTTTTTGGAGGGGAGGGAGGGAATAGGAAGAAGGTGTAGGAGCTGCATTAGCTTTCTAAATCGCAGAAAAGGATCAGAAAAGCACCAGTGCGAAGGGAATGGGAATAGGTGAGGAGTGGGGAGGAAGGTGAAAGCCAGCAGCACCAACTTGGAAGCACAACCTTTTTTTCTTGCTGACAGTCCTCCTCTGGTGTACAGGTCTAGTCATTCATGCTCAGGAGGGAGGAATTCAAACCAGAAAGGGTATAGGGAAAAGTTAGTGGAATGATCAGGGAACAGGGAGATAAAAGAGATTGTCTAGCCTAGCATAATGAAGGCTATGGGGGATATTGATTGTTCTCTGTAAGTACATTTGGGGGCAAACATTAATGATGGAGGACAGTTATTAATTAGACGAAGGGCAGTGTTAGTTCAAGAATAAATGGATATAAACTGGCCGTGAATAAATTCAAGCTGGAAATTAGAAGATTGTTCCTAACTATTAGAAGTAAGGGTCTAGAATACTCCTCTAATAAATACAGTGGGGCAAAATTCTGTGGTTTTATGTAAATTAATCAAATTATGAAAAGCGTATATAATAAGGTAGTTAAGTGAGATAGAGCATTCAGCTAGATGGACCAGGAGAAGCCTTTCAGTCCTATGTCCTGTAAATCACATGTACCTGCCTAATCTGCAGTGAAGTCTTCTGACCATTTGCTAAAGGTCCTTAGCCCACTGAAGTCCAGAAAAAAAAGTTCCTGTTGACTTCAGTCAGAACATCACTGAATCCTAAACAATTTACAGAAACTTTCAGAACGTAATATACTTATGGTTTATTTTCTTCATCTGTAATAGTGCAGAAAGGATAACAACCACCTTTCTAAATCACCTGTAACTCAGACTGAATTTTCTTCCCACTATGTAAAAATTTTCTTTTGCTTTAATAATAAATCTGGTAGTTATTAGGGAAACTCCATTTTCTGAGCCAAATTTGTAAGGGCTCTAGAGTGAAGTTGGCTGCAGCCAGAAAGGTTATTGCGTTTCCATAACGGTGAAGGATACTAGGAGGTAAATCAAGTGTTGCTGTTTAGTCTTTCCTCTAGTAGGAGAACAAGGGGATGCTTGGTAGACTTGAAAGGTAATAAATATGAAACTGATAAAAAGAAATACCATTTTGATACAAGCATATAATTAACCTCAATTAATAGAGCTCACTGCCTTGGGATAGTGAGGCAAACAGCTTAGGGAAATTTCAAAAAGATTTGGACTTTTACGTGACTAGTAGGGCAGTGCGCAGCTGAATTGGATTAAAAACACTGATCCTTAAGGTAAGTAGCCAGATGAGCTTGGGAAAAAAACAGATAAATTTTTCAATGACTGTGCATTGTAAAAGCTTTTGTATCTTCCTCAGATGTATCTTGCACTGATCATGGCCAAAGATAGCTTCACAGACTAGATGTATTATAGTCCAGTCTGTTTTCACAGTTCTTATGAACACACAATGTTAATGCCTCATTTTCTTCATCTGCTAGAAACAGCGCAGTGAGCGTGCATGATCCCTTTTCTGATGTAAGCGATTCAGCGTTCCCGAAGCGAAACTCCATGACGCCAAATGCACCATACCAGCAGGGAATAAACATGCCAGATATGATGGGAAGGATGCCGTATGAGCCGAATAAAGATCCATTTGGTGGAATGAGAAAAGGTATTTTCTTTGTGGGACTTTCACTTGTGCAATCAGGATATCCATGTCATCAGAATGAATTTACCAGGGATCTTTGCATACCTGGCTAATTTTGCCGTTGGTAGGATGGTATCCTTGTAGCAAAAATGGAGGTGGAGTGCAGCTGTGTTTCATTCTTGTCTGGTCATTTTTTTTCCCCTTGGATGAAAATTGTGTACTTAGCTGAATCCTAAAATTGCTTACAGGGAAACATTTCAGGAACAACCTTGCCATAAATTCATTGGGTTAGATTTTCTTCAGTATGCTTCTTGAATGTGGCTAGCTACTTTGCAAATCAGGTGCCACTTCTCAGGGTTAAAATATAAAGCTATGAAGCAATATCACTGGTTGTAATAAGGCTGAGCTGGAAATTCACTGGGCAGAACTGAGCAAGACTCCTAACCCTCTTTGTCTCAGTTTACATATTCTTCAGAATAGGAAGGCTATTTTTTTTTTCTTGCTTTGACAGCCCTTGACAAAAGGTGATAAACACACTTGAAGATGAATTTTTTTTTAGAAAGCAAAAATAAAATTAATGCAAAAGCTGACTGTCCTTTTGGGCACTTCACCTACAGATGTGTTTGTGGATATTGTAAAATGTGCTTAAAATGAATCATTCTAGCATACCTTATATATAAGAAAGTGGAAGGAGAGAACGCAAGCAGGGCTCACAATGGCTGCAGAGAGAACAGCAGCTGGAGGAGATGAAATTAAGAGGAGGACTGAAAAGGAGCAAAAGGGAGGAATGAGGAGAAGAGGGCCAGAAATCATGAAATATGTGATGAAGCGAGGAGATAGATGAAAGAGAGTTAAACTGATGTGACTTTTTTTTTTTTTTTTTAAACCTTTCATTTAAATCCAAATTTTCCCTGGACTATGGACACTAGTACAACACAGTTCGAGGATGGGACAAGCCCCTTCTGCTTTAAACTCACTTTAGTTTTCAAATCCACATGAGATTAGGTGGGTTTTTTGCTTTGCCATACATCTTATATTTACGTTAAGTCAAAACAGAAATGTCTCTCTGTTCAGCATTTCCTATGAGTGACTGAGGGATCCAGTCGCTTCCTCTGTTTGGCTGGAGATTCATTTCATATACAGTG
The DNA here is from genome assembly GCF_003343035.1 of Apteryx rowi. Classification (NCBI taxonomy): domain Eukaryota; kingdom Metazoa; phylum Chordata; class Aves; order Apterygiformes; family Apterygidae; genus Apteryx; species Apteryx rowi. The sequence goes on along the minus strand of NW_020451066.1, from coordinate 85,781 downwards.
CTCAATGCACCTTTTCTTGGATCCTTAGAATATGTCCCTTCTGCTCAAGAACATACATTAGGATACAGTATCCTCTTCACAGCCCATGTGGAGTGTGTATATGTGTGTGTATGGGAGCTTTATGGGAAAGAGGAGAGCCTGATTCTGACAGCTTTGTAATCCAAACCATGAGATTTTTTTTCCTTCTGTTTTGCAAGGTTTGTGCTTGCATTTGTATTTAGCATTGTTTGGGGTGAAAAAAAAGCAAGAGGGGGTTCAACTTCAACTGTGAAGACCATAGGGAAGAAGCTGCCTTGGTGCCTGATGATCCCAGCTCCCTAGGATGAGATTACTTTCTTCACTTGCAGCTCCTTAATATTCTCACCATCATCTTGGTAGTGGTGCTGCTTCATGTGTTTTCATCACACTCCAGAGAGCTTGTCAGACACCAGCTAATTCTACTTGGCAGGGTTAGGGATCTGGACATTATTTTAAAATACATCATTTAATAGAACTCAGTAAGATATCTTCAGACACCCAGAATAATATGTTTAATTTGCAGTTCTTCTTTTACCTTACTATTGCAGTGCCTGGAAGCAATGAGGCTTTCATGACCCCTGGACAAATGCCCAACAGTGGAATACAAGATATGTATAACCAGAGTCCATCTGGAGCAATGTCCAACATGAGCATGAGCCAGCGACAGCAGTTCTCTTATGGAAGTGGCTATGACAGGAGGTGAGTCAATCTTCAGCAAAAAGCAAAGCCCATTAGTGGAAATGATCCTCTCCCCTTCTCATTTTCCCATTGCACCTTGCAGAGAACGTAGCAGTCTACATTTCCCACAGCAGCTTACTAAATCCCTGGGAGTCAAGCCACTGGTAATGACTGAGCCTAGCTGTTCACAGAAATTAATAAGGAGGGAATCATTACACCTTAGAAATCACCCAAGCTGGAGCTGATCAGCAAGTGGCTGTGTTTGACAGCTGCCTTTGGCTGTTTGCTGTGCTGAGCTGTGATGGCCTAAAGTAGCACTTGAGTTAGTCCTCTTGCCATGTTTGCAGCTAAGCAGTTGTTTGTTGGGCTTTTTATGAAAACCAAAATTCACAGCCTAAACATGTCTGGTTTGTGGTCTGATAGTGAATTGGCTTTGGAGAGTCTGGAGTCTGTTGTCTGAGCTGTAGGGACATCAGTCTTTCAGTGTGTCCATCAGGATCCTCATACTTTATCTTTGAAGTAAGCAAAAATAAATTTGGTCCCCTTTTGTTTATCCTGGGAAAGGCTTTGGAAAAAAATTCATAAAATCAGTGTTATCTGAGCATTGGTATAGCAGGCAGAGAGATTTGGGAATGTTTGGATTATAGTAAGTATTCCAGTAGGTTTTGCAATTATGGCTGTATTCCCACTGTTACTTTCATTAGGCTCTGTACTTTTAAGCTTCACTGTTAGTTTCCTGAGTGTAGCCAAAATGGTGCAGTGTGGGTCTTATAAGTGTAACAGTGGAACAGTTTTCAGTCTGAAGCAGTAGATGTATAGAGTAACACAGTTGTAATCATGTTGTTGAACAGGTCACATTGCTGGGGAGTCGGTGAGATTAAGGGTTCCAGTATAAAGTGATAAGTCAAGAGACTTTTTCCTTAAGGTTTTTTATTTTGGGCAATTTTGGAGAATAAGTGCTTTTTACAGAATGAGGTTTCCTTTGTCATTTTTTAGGTCGGATCATGGGCTGGGTCCTGAAGGCAGTATGGGACCACCTGGTCAAAGCAACATGGTGCCTTCAAACAGTGACCCAAGCATGTACTCTCCTAATCATTACCCTGGCCATCAAAGGTGAACATTGATTTCTCTGTTTAATATCTGCAATAACCAGATAACGAGTGCTAGCAGCTTTTGTGAGAGCACATAGACAGCATATGCAGCCTCTTGGTGTGTTACTTCCGTTTTGTCTGTTCTTATTTAGGTTTTTACTGTTGGTTTAGTTTCTTGGTGGGGGCGGGGGGGAATRTCTTTGGAGAATCGGTTGACCTTGTGCATCCATAGAATTGTAGGTGTTAGAAAAGGAGTATACAAATTAGCTGGTGTATTTCTCCACCAACACTGAACTGAACCATGCATTATAGGCCCCAGTTCTCCAGTGCAGCATTAAATGATGGAAATTCTGAAGCTTCTACAACTTGGATTGTGGCTATTCTGTGGCTAAGAAATTTAAAATTTAGAAAGTATTCCCTTATATATAACATATGTTTACCTTTGTTCAGTTTTATCTTATTGCACGTATCATCTTGGACAACTGTAGACAATTTTTATCAGTTATATTATTCTTTTAACTGGCATTAGATAATTTATCTCTATTCACATCATAACTATTGGAGATACTGAACAGCTATTGTTTTTCCTCTGCTCAATGAAAAATGTGAGTTTTTGATACCTTTGGAAAAATCAGGTCTCATTAGTTCTTTTAACATTCCAGATTCCCCAGTCCTCTGTTTGTTTCTCTGACTCTCCTTGATATACTACTTACATAATTATGCTCAAACTGTAGATACGTTCTCTCTGGTAGAGTACAGAGAGGAATTGCTGACATACTGATCTGCAATACAATGTTATTTATCAGTCTTAATACTTTCCAAGTGTTTCCTTTCAACTGACTATCTAAAATTCATTAAGATGTGCTAAAAATATTGCAATTGCACTGTAGTGCCCCTCAGAGGTCATAAAGGGCCACAGGGAAGTTTCCAAGAGCAACTTCAACTCTGCTTCTTAAACGTATGCTTCATTATGTAGCTTTAATTAAAAATTACATGAACCTTAGCAGAAGTACAGCGATGATTTACTCAGCGATGATGTGTTTAAGTGTTACATATTGTAATATTAATGATATTTGTACTCAATTTATGTCATTATGGTCCAAATAGAATGACAATTTCACTTTAAATGGGCAATTAACTATTGATTATATTCTTCAGCGATCAAGAAAGTAGCTTTCTTGGAGACCTACTCTTAAAACAGAAGAATTATGACTTGTCACCTTTGAGCTGTAAATCAGATACTTTTCCTGCTATGGCTGGTTCCTAACTTCATTGCAGCTGCCTGCCTTTCTTCTCTGCTGACTGTACCCTGCTTCCATCCCTGACTGCTACCCCTAAAACTCTCTGCTGCGTCTTCATTGCTCCTCCTTTCTTCTATTTGCTTTACCCCCTTCCTTCCACTACCAGCTCTGACAGAGCTTACTACATTAGGCTCTGGACCATACCACTCTGTGCCTTATCTTGTTTCCACATGATGCATATCTTCAAGACGTAAGATCTTCACAGCAATGTTGTTTTTCAAGTGACTTGAAAATTCCAGCAGCTCTAAGTGTTGATTTGAATGCTTCATTTTAGGCATGAACCATATGGGCAGCAGTATCCAGGACAAGGACCTCCCTCAGGACAACCACCGTATGGAGGACATCAACCTGGAATGTATCCACAGCAGCAGGTAGGAAAGGGGAAAACAGCTATATTCATAACATATATTTAATAGAATGTCACCCCAAAGTTCTTTATACATTCAGAAATTTGTTTATACAATATATGTCAACGCTCCTGATTACTTAGAATGCTGCGGTGGGTCATGCACCTAGTCCAGATAATGTCAAAGAATTATCCATCTTTAATATATAATCAGATGGTGTTAGCATATCTGTATGTTATCTCTAGTAATAATATGTTACAAATATATGAGGGATAACAGTGTTAAAAGTGGATTGGAGACATTTGGAGACTTTAGCCTCTCTACATAAAAAAATGTATAACATCTTTGAAAATACAAATGATATTAATCAGAAGGATTTTTGTAAGGTGTATTGTTACTACATGCGATTCAATCTCGTAAGTCAGTGGCAAAACTCCACTGACTTCAGCAAGATCAGTTTCATCCTGCACATTGCTAGTCAGGCAATAATTAATGTCGAAGCTAGCTTCCCAAATAGAAAGCATTTCCCTATCTATAATATAAATATCCAAATGTAAGCTAGCTTTCAGCCTATTTCAGATAGAACTTTTCAGTTTAGGATTCAGTTTTACTAGGAAATCCAGTAAAATCAGAAGAGAAGATCTTGCATTTTTAGTACAAGGTAACCTATATAAAGTTAGTTTCAGAATTGTTTGCCTAGCTGTTTGGTTCATACTACCTCTAAAATAGCCTAATCAAAAAAAATGTTTTGTTGTTCTTTGAGCTAGCAGTTTGAGGTGATTTAGTGGGGTAATTACAAAGAAACGTAATATAGAACAGTTTGTGAATCCCATACTAATGTACAGTATGTGGGGAATGTATTAACCAAGTGTTCATGTATGCAAAGAGACAGCTAGAATTTGTAAAAAAAATATATATATATATTTGACCCTGTCCTCAGTACTTTGTACAATGGCTCTTGAATGCAAAATGTATTGATGCAGAAAAGCATTGAAGAATGAAGGGCAAGAATCCTGGCCTTGGCCCTTCTTCCCATTCCTGTAGGGTTCCCCTTCTTTGCTTGATTAGAGAGTAAGGTTGCCTCTTGCTTATTCTTCCTTTCTGTCCCCTAAATCTCACTGTATAGTAGTGCAAGAGGAATGTGAAAAATGGCCCAATGAAGCTTTACCTACAGCCTGACAGCTAGGGAATGATCTGGGAAGGAGGTGCTCAGAGCCTGAACCCCTGGGGATTATGAGACCCTTTGACCCAGGTTTTTCAATTCCTGTGTGAATGCTCATACCCTAAGAGCTATTAGGGAAAAAATGACCTATGTTGGTGTCTTTCTGTCCTCTATGAAGTCTCCTAATTCCACTTTGCAGGTAGAGAGAAATGTATAGTGTGCAGTCCTCTGTCACCTGCCGAAGCTTTACACAGGAGGGGGAGGGAGTTCAAATGTATCACTGTGCTCAGCATTTCCCGTTGGTTACCATTGGGCATATTGCCACTACATATACAAGGACACTGAATTGCTCTTTAAAAAAGGCACGTGCTTCATTCCTAAGTGTCTATTTTAAGCACTCTGAATCACTCTGGCAGAAACAGGCATCATCTTTTTAGGTGTGGCAACTCCCAAGTCAGCTCTTAATGTATAAATTGGCCATAAGTGCAGAATTTACCACAGCAAGTAGCTTATGTAGTGCTGAAAACAGGCATAGTTTTCATTTCTCAGATAGCCAGACAGGTCTATAGCAAGTTTAAAAAAAAACAAAAAAAAAAAACCTACTTTCATGCAACACGGTAGTTGTGGTTTTACGTGCACCAAAGTTGGAAGATGAGTTTATGATTCCCAGAGCTGTTTTAACTGACCCATATTGAATACATATAGGATTTTATCCGATGTTAACTTTAGTACATTAGTATACATTGTGCAATGTGACTGAGTTAAGGTTTCTGGGGGAGCCATAACTTTGAATTTACCGTAGATCGTATATTCAAAAATTGCACATTTAATGCACGTTTTTTGCTTCAGAGCACTCAGTGTGGTTTGAACTGTGGAACAAACTCCCACAGGAACTAAGGACCATCGCGAATCTCACCACCTTCTCCTCAGACCACAAGATGTCTTTTCTGTCCTACCTTCTTAAACACAAATACATACAAGCTTATACGATTTAAAAACAACTCACCTCCCCACAGAGTAAAACAGCTCACCTCACGCAACGTTCCCCCTTTTGGGAGGGTGAGAAAGAAAGAGGGAATAAACCATACGTGGCAGCTGCTAGTTGCATTGCTTAATTCATTATCAGCAGTGCAAGTGTGTGTATAAACGGGAGCAGAATATTTGGGTTTGACCATTTCTTAAAATAATCTCATATTAAATCAAATGTGATTAGGGGAATTTGGGGAGAGGGATGGTTGCCCAAGCAGGACCATGTTTCTGGCAAGTACACAAAGAGTAGCAAACATAGCAGAATGTTTTCTCCTACTAGTAAATTTATTTTGTGTAGCTTATGCTCTGTTGTAACATCCAGTGTTTCAGACATGTATGCTTGCAGCATATCTTGGTGTGTTAAGAGTTTATTCAGTGCTTGTCCCTGAAAAAGATTAAGTCACTGAGTGGTTTTAAATTGTTTTTTAGGGGACTAAGCATAAAAAAGAAGTGAAAACATCTTAGTTGCTGAGGACCATTGCCTTTTCATGCATGTCATAAGTGACAAACAGAATTTTTTCTGACAGATAGGAACAGAAAGGGAAAGGGAGAAAATGAGAGCAAGCATAAGAAAATTTAGCCCAAGGATAAGTTTCCTTTTAATATTAAGTTATAAGCACAGAAAAACAGAGGCTTAAAAAGAAGGCACTGGATCAAGCCTAACCATAGCAGTGCGAGCCTGACTCTGGAATCAGCACACTCCCTTCAGAACTAAGACCCTTCAGCTTTTTAAATGAGCTTTCAGCCAGTGTATTTATATTTTATGTGGAGTGAAAGTGACAAATCTTCTTTCCAAAAATTCTTTTCAGAACTATAAGCGACACATGGATGGCATGTATGGGCCTCCAGCCAAACGCCACGAAGGGGATGTGTATAACATGCAGTATGGCAACCAGCAGCAGGAAATGTATAACCAGTACAGCAATGCTTACACTGGGCCCGACAGGAGGCCCATGCAGGGACAGTATCCATATCCATATAACCGGGAGAGGATGCAGGGCCCAGGACAAATGCAGCAGCATGGAATACCTCCCCAGATGATTGGTGGCCCCATGCAGTCGTCATCCTCCAGCGAAGGTCCTCAGCAGAACATGTGGCCAACACGAAATGATATGCCTTATCCTTACCAGAATAGGCAAGGTCCAGGAGGCCCTGCACAGGCCCCACCGTATCCAGGGATGAATCGCACTGATGATATGATGGTACCTGACCAGAGAATAAACCACGAAAGTCAGTGGCCTTCTCATGTCAACCAACGTCAGCCTTCTTATATGTCATCCTCAGCCTCCATGCAGCCTATCACTAGACCTCCTCAGTCATCCTACCAGACACCACCCTCTATGCCAAACCACATTTCTAGAGCTCCAAGTCCAGCATCCTTCCAGCGCTCTCTGGAAAACCGTATGTCTCCAAGCAAGTCTCCTTTCCTACCCTCCATGAAGATGCAGAAGGTTATACCCACAGTTCCAGTGTCACAGGTCACAGGACCTCCACCCCAGCCACCACCAATTAGGCGCGAAATTACCTTCCCCCCAGGCTCTGTAGAAGCATCGCAACCAGTCTTAAAACCAAGACGAAAGATTACCTCAAAAGATATTGGTAAGTGTCAAAACAAAAGTCAAATACAGAAATAGGCGGGGAGAAAAGGACTTCAATTTTGATTTCCTTTTTACGCTGGAAAAGTATTTTGACAAATAGTTAACTTTGGTAACTATAATGTGATTGTGTTCAGTAAAAATGTAGTAACGTCTGCATCGGTGAGGATGATGGGTAAAACTCAGCCCAGCAGATCTGACATGAAATGAAAGCAATATTTTATATGGAGACCTGAGGTCTCCAAAAATGCACATTTGCATAAAGATCAAGCTTGTTTCAGACTTTCAAATTTCATGTGTTGAAAGGTCCTTCAGAAAGTCTGTTCAGTTGGCAATACAACATTTATTTGAGCAAAGTTTTCTATGTTCTTGTTCCATAGAAGTTCACAAAGGATAATACTGTTCTGTTGTATACTTACAGTCTCTGCCTGCTTTGAATGGCCCATTTATTCATTCAGTATTATCTGTCATGTTTGTTTCTCCCCATATTCTTTCCCAAGTATCTTCCTATCTTGAATTCCTGTTACCATGTGTCATAGTTCCAAGCTTCCATACTTCTGACAGAATATTCTGCTTTTATTTATGGACTGTTTGTTTTGCTTAACTTCTCAGAAGTTTGTAAGAACTTTATTTCAGCTTCTGCAAAGCCAGGAAGAATGGCCCTGTTCAGATACTCCCCAAATTTAAGGCAAAGCAGCAGTTTTTCTAGAAAAACTGCACAGGGCTAAGTGAAACCATGAAACCACGGTCTTGAACAAGCAGTGTTTATGAACACTGCATAACTGAAACAACTTCATTTATATTCTGCATCCTCAGCATGTCATAGCTTATTCTTTGAAAACTCATTAATGGTCTCCTAGCATGTACTAATGCTGTTTTACTTTCCCTCCTTTCTTTCTCCAGTAACTCCTGAGGCCTGGAGAGTGATGATGTCTCTCAAATCTGGTCTTTTGGCCGAAAGTACCTGGGCGCTAGACACTATTAATATTCTTCTGTATGATGACAGCACCGTTGCTACTTTCAACCTCTCTCAGGTAGGTGGGAAAGCAGTATACCTCTCAACCTTCCAAGGAAAGAAAATGGAAATAAGATACATGAGAAAATGCTGAACTCTCTTAAAATTGATCATCATTAATATAAATTTGAATATCGTAAAACTTCCATTTTTAATGATAACAGTGAGCAACAAGAGATAGCTTTGGGATGTAATAGTGGAAATAATAAGTTTAAAATAAGGGTGTCTCTTGTGAAAAGGACCATGCAGGAGTATCAGAATTTCAGCAGTAGCAAAAGGCTAATGTGTTAAGTCCACATTTGTTATAGTACGAGCCCAATCCTAAAAAAACAGCAATATGTTAATAATTTAGTTTAACTGGCTTTTCCAAAAAGGGCTTTTCAAAATGTTGGTTTGAGACTGTCTTTGGGTCACTACTTGTCATATTTCACTAGTCCAACAGTAGGCTGCTGTAGTTTCTTAATTGCATATGTTTTGTTTGGTTTCTCCTTCCAGTAAATTAACTTTGCACAGAAATATCAGATTGACAATTTGAAGGCTAAACTCTACTGTCTATCCACAGGACACAAGTAATATAGGATTTAACTGTGTATGCTTTTGCCTCACTACTTGCCAGCATTTCTCAGCCCTGCTCTAACCATTGGCTGTTAAGTGGTAGTAATAAATAGTATGGTAATATAATGTGCATAATATAAAAATTGTACAAACTGAATATTCAATTTATCTGCTCCATTCATTCTTTAGTTACTAATAGTGTAACTCACAGCTTTTTTTTAGGTATAATGACCTTTTTTTTTTTTAAGGTAGACACAAATTGTACATTTCATCCCACCTATTTTTAGAAATGGAGATATCTATAGCATGATTCATCTCATCCTAAAGTAGAGATCTAAAATAGGTCAGGTGAATCATACCCTAGAAATGGCCTATAAAAGGCCATTGATTATAAAATGAATCCAGACAATTAGGTTGGGTGTGCAACTGTTGCAGGTGTCTGAAGCTGTGAGGTGTATCTCCTGCAAATTCTACTAGAAATTGCATTAATGCATCCTCTGTAAGTCGCACAGAATACCAGCCTTTAGATTTTTTTGGTTACTTTTGTCTTGAACTTGATTTGCACTGGAAGCAGGACTCTGTATGATGATTGATAATTCTTGCAGTTTATAAATGTAAGTTTGTTCTTAATTCTTTTGGAGTTTGGCAGTCATAAGAGAATACAGAACATAGACACGATCATCTAACTAAGGAAAACAAAAGAACTGTATGAAATATGATTTAAATTAACTTTGGGTGTAAGGACAAAAGGATATGTTTTGCTGAACACCTATTAGCCCACAATTAAAACAACCATTAAAAGCCAGACAATCAGGCTGAATATAGTAACAGCAAAGCATCTTTAATAATAAAGCCACAGAGGGTAAATTAGTATCAAGTCCAACCATTGTCTTTCAGTAAGAAAGTCATTACAAGTTAATTAAGAGGATTAAGCCCAAATGAAAACTGTTTCTGAAGGGTGACTTACAGCACCATGCTCCAATAACAATTTTTAAATATTGACAGCATGAAGAAAACTATTCCAACAGAGATGGACTATTAGTCTAGGATGTCAGAAAATAGAAAAATTTCTTTTGATTAGCTTTTGCCAGGCAGGATCTAGTGTTAAGTCCAAAGCAGGAGGAGGGAAATATGCACAGATGTATGTTTCCCTGTTCCTAATAAAATTCCATGCAGTCAAAAATATTTATCTGATTTTTATGTTCTTTCTTCTCCCCTCAGTTGTCTGGATTTCTTGAGCTTTTGGTAGAATATTTTAGAAAATGCCTGATTGACATTTTTGGAATCCTTATGGAATATGAAGTGGGAGATCCAGGTCACAAAGCACTTGATCACAAAGCAGCCAAGAAAGATGATAGCCAGTCCTTGGCAGAGGATACTGGGAAAGAGGAGAACGATGAATGTATTGACTATTTTGATGAAGATGAGGAGGAGGGGGAGGATGAAAAGGTAGAAGGAGAAGAAAAGAGCATTGTTTTTTCCACTCCTGGTGCCATTGCTGATCCAAGTGAGAGGCCAAAACAAGCCAGTAAATTTGACAAGCTGCCAATAAAGATTGTAAAGAAAAATAATCTGTTTGTTGTTGACCGATCTGACAAACTTGGACGTGTTCAGGAATTTGATAGTGGACTTCTCCACTGGCAGCTTGGTGGTGGTGACACGACTGAGCACATCCAGACTCACTTTGAAAGCAAGATGGAGATTCCTCCACGCAGGAAAGCCCCTCCTCCCTTGAATTCTCCAAGCAAAAAGAAGGACCTCGAGGGGAAAGGTGAATCTGAGGAACAACAAGAAAAAAGTATAACAGCTACCATTGATGATGTCCTCTCAGCTCGGCCAGGAGCATTGCCTGAAGACTCAAACCCTGGTTCCCAAGCAGAGAGCAGTAAATTTCCCTTTGGGATCCATCAAGCCAAAAGCCACCGGAATATTAAACTGCTAGAGGATGAGCCAAGGAGCCGGGATGAGACTCCTCTATGCACCATAACCCACTGGCAAGACTCCTTGGCCAAACGCTGCATCTGTGTGTCAAATATCGTCCGTAGCTTGTCTTTTGTGCCTGGCAATGACACCGAAATGTCCAAACATCCAGGCTTGGTGCTGATCCTGGGAAAGTTGATCCTTCTTCACCATGAGCATCCAGAAAGAAAGCGAGCGCCACAGACATATGAGAAAGAGGAAGAGGAGGACAAAGGGGTGGCCTGCAGCAAGGATGAATGGTGGTGGGACTGCCTCGAGGTCTTGAGGGATAATACATTGGTCACATTAGCCAACATTTCTGGGCAGCTAGACTTGTCTGCTTACACAGAAAGCATCTGTTTGCCAATTTTGGATGGCTTGCTGCACTGGATGGTGTGCCCATCTGCAGAGGCACAGGATCCTTTTCCAACCGTGGGGCCCAACTCAGTTCTTTCGCCTCAGAGACTTGTGCTGGAGACCCTGTGTAAGCTCAGTATCCAGGACAATAATGTGGACCTTATCTTGGCCACACCCCCCTTCAGTCGTCAGGAGAAACTCTACGCTACTTTAGTTAGGTACGTTGGGGACCGCAAAAACCCGGTCTGCCGAGAAATGTCCATGGCGCTCTTATCGAACCTTGCCCAGGGGGACACATTAGCAGCAAGGGCAATAGCTGTGCAGAAGGGAAGCATCGGAAACTTGATAAGCTTCCTGGAGGATGGGGTCACTATGGCCCAGTACCAGCAGAGCCAGCATAACCTCATGCACATGCAGCCTCCACCTCTGGAGCCACCTAGCGTAGACATGATGTGCAGGGCAGCCAAGGCCTTGCTGGCCATGGCTAGAGTGGACGAGAACCGCTCAGAGTTCCTTTTGCACGAGGGTCGTTTGCTGGATATCTCAATATCTGCTGTCCTGAACTCTCTGGTTGCATCTGTCATCTGTGATGTACTTTTTCAGATTGGGCAGTTATGACATAAGTGAGAAGCCAAGCATGTGTGAGTGGAGATTAGAGGGTCACATATAACTGGCTGTTTTCTGTTCTTGTTTATCCAAGGTAGGAAGAAGGTAAAAAAAAGAATCTTTGCTCCTCTGCCCCATTCACTATTTACCAATTGGGAATTAAAGAAATTATTAATTTGAACAGTTATGAAATTAATATTTGCTGTCTATGTGTATAAGTACATCTTTTTATTTTATTTTTTTTAACCAAAGTTGCTGTCTAGTACATTCAAAGGTCACACTTTTTTTTTTCCATAGATTATCCTTTTCAATGTTCTTTTCCATGTTTGTATTGCATATTTTTTGGGAAGCGAACTAGTGACTTTTTAAAAAAAATGTTATGGCAAACCATTGTATGATGGAAAAAAAATTTCACCACTTTGAAACGAAAAGGTGACAAATTACCAACATACCAAGTTCCTGTGTGTTTTATTTTTTCAAATAAGGAAAAAATATAAAAAAACTTGTATACCATCACCCAAAGCTCTGTGCAATAGAAGATTCTAGTGATGTAGGTGTAGGGGATCAAGGAGGGTGTCAGTCAGTAGTCAAAACTATATACAAAATGATATTGGTTTCTCCACAGGAGAAATGGTTACATTAGGCTAGGAGCAAAAAAAAACAAAAAATTCAAGTTAAAAGATTTTTAAACAAAACCTGATGATAAACATCAATTGCTTCCTCACCAGAACTGTCTTGTCTACATCTGTTTTTTTGACCTTCCACAGTGACAGTTCTTCACAATTCCTTTAATCATTTTTTAAAATATTTTTTTATTGCCTAAGGGCCGTGATGTATATAGAAGTTGTACATTAAACATACCCTCATTTTTTTTTTTAGTACAAAGTTTTTAGTTTCTTTTTCATTATGTGGTATCTACAAAGTGATAGTAGAATTATTTTTTCTTTCATTTGGGCCATATCTCCAGAAAATATTAAAAAAAAAAAAAGGAAAAAAGAAAAAACCCAACACAGAAAACCAACAACTGAGGGTAATGTACAAGTTTCTGTATGTATAAAGTCATGCTCTATTTCGGGAGAGCAGCCGATCACAATTTGCTTTATAAATCAAGGTGTGGAAATGGTTACGTATGGATTGATTTAAGAAAATGGTTACCAGTCTACAGACAAAAAATATATACAGGAAAAAAAGGAAGAAACACAACTTCAAAGATTTTTCAGTGACAAGAATCTGCATTTGTATTTCAAGATAATGTAGTTAAAAAGAAAAAAACTTGATGTAAATTCCTCCTTTTCCTCTGGCTTAATGAATTTCATTTATTCAGTATAAAATCTTTATATGTTCCACATGTTAAGAATAAATGTACATTAAATCTTGTTAAGCACTGTGATGGGTGTTCTTGAATAATGTTGTAGTTGCAATGTGGGGTATCCGAAAGCAAACTAATTACAAGAAAGAGCAATAATGATTATTCTCTTTCCCCTACTTTATTATGACCTTCAAAAATACTAATCTGTTGTTCAAGTATTGCAGAAGCGTGCTCTCCTTTTAGAAAAACCTTCTCAGGTCACAGAGAAGGGTTTTGAATTATTATTTATAAAACCAGGGAACCTCAAAGGGGAGGATGTGGTTGGCAAATGATAGTTCTGACTATGCAGGTATCCAGTTTCAGTGCTATGTTTGGGGGTCTGAAGATGGATGTTAGAAAAAGTGACACAAGATTTTGTTAAAGCAATAACCCTCTTGAAGAAATTGATCTGTATTCACTACCTGTAATTCTTTGTTGGTTAAAGGTGCAAATACCCCCGTGATATGGGTATTTAGAATAAACACCCACCCGCTTCTAGATCCTGTATGTGTCATTGCATGGCCTCTCATCCTGGGATCCCCCATTAAAGTGAATCAGGCTTTAATAGAGCACATCCATCATTATAATTGGTGGGAGATGGCCGTTTCAATTTCAGGTATTATCTGGTTTCAGATACATCCACTCTCTCCCCTGCTGATATCTTGTTGCTGAATACTGTTCAAGCACTAATTTTTGCTGTTTCATCTTGGATCATTGACTTTGTTAGTGTGATCATAAAAAGCTAATAATAATCAATTTCTCTGGAATTGCCACATAATTACACTGTTAGTGAACGTTCTCCTCTCCAATCACAATGTGGAGGTACTTGAAAATTACTACCCCCCCTTTGGCATACTGCCCATCTTGTTCATATAGATTGCTACAACATTAATATATGGAAGAGAATTTCAGAGACAGGTAAAGTATATACAATTATAAGCCAAGTTTGAAACGTGACTGCCTAGTGTCACGAAAAGTAATTTTTCCTTCTAGCTTTTCTTATGCAGTAATCTCTCCACTCCCACATCACCTGCTGCAGCGGTCTTTCTTTCTCTTGCATAACAATGCATTCAGAAGTATGTGGTGAATTATAACCCACTTGTAACTCTTCATCACAAAAGGAGGCATATTTCAGGGATGATTTTTATGGCTTAATACTAGGCAGTGTAGAAGTAGTAGCCCCTACTAGACACATTTCTTACCAACATTTTACTGCTTGATTTTACCCCATGGATACAAGCAAGCTATTAAATAAACCCTCAGCTGAGCTACACTCACCACTTTCGTCAAGGACATCTTATATCTATTCTTTTTTTTCTCTTCAGTATTCAGACCCAGAGTACCTGGTGGGGGAAGCTACACCTGTGGCAAAGCAGATATGATACTGCGAGCTGCCAGAGCTTTAATGTTATTCAGGTCTGCTTTGAACCTGGCTGAGCAAACAGGGTGGGGGGAAAAAAGACACCAGGCAACCAGCCACATGATAGCCACATGTAACATTGCCACCACTTTTCCAGTTGGGCCAAGTAATAAGACTGGTTAACTGGCTGGGGAACTGGTAGAGTGGAAGAGAAAGGTTAATACAGATTCTGCCTGAATGTGATTTTTTGCTGTTCACTAGTAGCAAATGATCTAAACCGCTAATTAATGTAACAGCACATTTATCAGAAGAAAGGCAAAGCATAGAAACTCCAGTTCCCTCTCTTGTCATTGTATGATTGCACCTCTCCCACTAATGTTCTCTTAAGCCTTAAGGCAGGCTTACGCCTTAAGTAAGACTTACTAATGAGACCTGCAAACTTAGCATGTTTTGACTGAATCCTGAATAAATCTGAGCTGCACTTGGTATAGTTCCTACACCAGATATTTCTTCAGTTTAAAAAAAAGGTACATTTTCCCAATGATGTGAGCACAGATACTGTGTGGTGAATAGTACTAATGAGAAGGTGTGCAATATAGGAAATTCCAAAACCACAATGACTTATTTAGGGGAAAGCAGCCAAACAGTATTTTAGGCAATAACCAAAACCAAAAATACTTGGCTACTACATGTTAATAAGCTACCTGTTCTTTTGGCAGGCCCAAGCAAGTAATTGCTTATAGATTAAATGAGCAGCAATGAGATATATGGAGTCACTGAATCTTACTGACCTTCAGAATTGCTTCAGGAACTGAGAGGAATATCCCTTTTGGCAAGGAAAATAATCATTTTGTTCCTTGTTAACCTCATTTCCTACCTTATCCTTTGCAAAGAAAAAACATCCTGCTCAGAAATACCATGTTTTCAACTACCAGAAAGGAAGGATGCAGAAGAAAAATTCATCCACATGCTTAAAGCCTTTACACTCTCTCATCCATCTTCTTTTGCTGTTTTACACCACAATCAGTGAATTCTGTGCCATACACCACTAGTGTGGGTCCATTTTCTTTTCTGCCCTGCAGATGTCCAGAAAAGATATTTACTCATAGAAATATGCAACAAAAACGTAAACTTGCATTAATGACTCCTTCACAAGACTTTTACAGTGCAATGCAAAGTACACCTCTTATTTTGAAAATGATATAAAAACTCCTCTTAGTAACAAAGATTCAAGTGTAGCTGACATCTGTAACAAAAACACTTCCACCCAGTAAACATGCAGCCTTTACAGGGATAGGTGGAAGAGGGAGCTCATTTCAGCCTGTCTTTTAACCTATTCTCATTGCGCTTCAGTTCAGTGTTTCATTGCGAAGCTGCTGTTCAATATTACTTGGTAGCAAAGAAATAATCACCGACTAGCTCCTTCACCCGATTACAAGAGGAAGAGTTACAGGTATCCATAGTGCAGATGCCCAAGCTAACTTGAGCACTGAGAACTGAATTGAGGTTGCACATCACAACTAGTTTACCTTGTCAAAAACCTGCATGTTGGTTCATTACTTCGCAAGCAGTAGTGTACCCTAAATATGTGTGTGTACATTATATATATATATATATATATATACACACACATACACACACACACACACACACGCCTCTTGCCTAAACACTGTAGTAACTATTACTTTCACAAAAGTCAGTGTTTTATATATTTTAAGCAGGAAGCAGAGACTCAAATTTTGAAAAAAAGAATTCTCCACCTCAGAGGGAGATGATGACTGCTTTTTATCACCATAGAACTTCTGGTAATATGCTGGAACCCCCACCCACCCAGCCACTCACACAAAAAAAAAACACACACAGAAAGCAGTCCCTGCTGCAAAGCGCCTATGTGCTAAGTCATGAACAAATAACTGCGTATGGTGACAGCGGACAGGACAAAATGGCAATAAAAACAACAATAAATTAAAACAACATAAAAGACAGGAACCATTCTTGAGGCAGAATGGAATTATGAAGCGTTAGAATGTGGCCCCACATTACTTAAAAGTTTAATTTTTCTTAGGCTAGTTTGTGAAATTTCTGGGGTCTGACCCATTCTGCTTTCTCTTCCTGAAATTTTACATTCCCCACCAAGGCCACTGACTCAGCTGCTCAGCAACCACAGCTACAGAGGCACTCCCTTAACCTTCGGCTGCTTGCTTCATCACCAGCTCCCCTTGCCGAATGGCTCTTCTGGTCTACTCAAGAGTTTGTTCAGGCCATGTCCCCACTGGTATCAAAGCAGTGCCCTCTTTAATCTTGTTTCAGCTTTTCTCTACCATGGCAGTTTCTTCTCAATCTGAGAGCCCCTCATTGCAACACAGCTTGTGTAGGACACAGATGTCCCAGAAATTTCTTACTGCTATTAGAAAACCAGTGAATCCCTGTGCAGGCTGTATTCTGGCTGAAATGTGCTCCAATGAGAAGTAAAAAGGTGAAAGGAATTTTACAAACTGGCATTCCCTTAATAATCAAGCCGAGGTTCCCCCCCCCCCAACAATCCTGTCACCATTAATACAAAGTCACTGAACATCACGGGCTTTGTTTCTTCATAAAATATTATCATGATACACCTGCAGAGCCATAACCAGCCACATGTGTGGGAGCAATGAAAGAGTCCAGCTGTCACCACCTGCAGGCTCTACAGAGGGGATGCAACTGTGGCAAGCAAACACCTTGCTTAGCCCAATTTTTTTCCCTCACATCCCCCAAAGAGATTTTTCAAGGGTGCTTGAGTCTGAAGAAAGGAGAGCAGTGAGAGGGAGGAAAGGGAGAAAAGATGGGCACTTGCAGAAAGGGAGGCAGAACAGGAAGACAGAGCTGAAGAAAAAGCATCCTATGTCCCTGCTGCATTGCTCTAGTTTTACATTTGGGTCATTCCAAAGAAATTAATAATTAAACCAAGCTAGGGGAATTTGGCACTTCACTGGTAGTTGGGATAAAGAAAAGTGAAGTGAAAAGGGATTTTAAAAGGAGAAGGGGCTGGGGAAGGGAAGGGAAAGGAAAAGATGAGGCTCCACATGCAGATTGGTAAATCTAATTTTTACTTAATTATTACATTTACCTTTCAAACACCCAAAAGAGCATGAATGGGGAAGGATTAATATTGGCTTCATTGTTAAATTCACCCCCACTCATTTATTTGTATAGCACTATCAGAAATGGGTTTTCCAAGTCTGGCCACTGTTTCTGTTATTGTCAGTAACTCCGAGTACAGGAGACATCTGTTCTGGACTGCATACCAAATCCGGCTATTTACATGCCTAACTAACTGACTTGATTTCTGCCTGCAATTATTTATTCTAACAAAAGCCTAAAATGTATTTCATGTCAATGTTGTTGTACTGTGTAAAAACTGTAGGTTTGTATTTCACATTGTTTTTTAACTGGCCCAAATTAATGAGATGAAGGGGCCAGATCTTCATCTCATGCCTTCAATACCGCTCGCTACCCCATCTTGCCCTGCATTTGTTAATTTACTTAGTCTCTTCTTAATATATATTGCATTTCCATTAATTAAAGATTGTTATTTACATTGAAAGGATGATGGGGTGGAATTGCCTAGTTAGCAGGGCAAATCCCAAATGGCTCAGGCATCTCTGTAATGTTTATCCAGGTCTGCAAAGAGACTCCTGAAGGACAATCATTCTGACTTTCATTCCACTGCAGAGTATTTTTAAAAAGCAAGTTGACATATAATCATGCCAGGAGGAAGATACATGACTATCTAACATGAAACACTGTTAGTCTCATGCTAGAAAAAAGCTTACAGTATTCCATGATGCAGTTCTACTTTGCAGTTAACAATTTGCTTATCAGTTCTATGCATACATTTGCAACCAAAAAGAATAAAGAAAAAAACCCTCTACACCTAGAACATGTTTTATGTCAAATTATAACACAAAATTGCAGAGCCAACTATTAAATCTGCACTTCTCTATGAGAATTAGAAAAGAAACACTATTCCATTGGTTCTAATGGACTCCTTATAAAAGATTCTTTTTGTTTTTTTGATATGAAAGATGAAGTCACTGCACAGAATGAAACAGAGCAACTGAGAAATATCAAGACTTAGGTACAATAAGTCTTCAACAGCAGAACTAGCACTATATACTTTCTATGCTGTTACGGAAAACAGACTTGCATCAACAAGTTCTTTGGTTGCCAATATCCTGTAGCCACCTATAAAAGCGTATTTCCTCTGCTCCAACATAGAATACACACTGTGTTTGGTAGCATAGTTTAAATAAATCATGATATATTTGTAGCATGTGCCTCTATATTGTTAGTTCTGAACAGAGTTTCTCTCTTTAGCAGGTCTTTGAGGTCTGCAGGTAGGAAGCACTGTCCTGTCAAAAAAAAAAACCACAGGACTAGCGTCAGGGCTCCCTGATTCTGCAGTTTGTGTCACCGTGGGAAAGTTGCTTTGCCTCTCTGTGCCTCAGTGTCTTCATCTGCCAAATAGGCATGATGACAGTAATTCCATCCCCCACAAGCTGCTGTAGCTTTGATTAATAGCTGTAGTGTGCTTTGGTAACTTTGCATTGAAGGCATCATATCAGACAACTTTATATACTGCATAACTGTATGAAATTGTGCAGATGAAAAGCCTAATTTCAGCAAGGTTTTAGGGCACATGATCTGCATTACGTGGCCCTAGAGTACACAGACTTCCTGGATTCTGTTCACGGTATTATAGAAAAATTTGGTTAATTACCAACAATTAGTTCTGAAGTATGTGGCAGGCATTTTTAATATGAATCCTTTATATAAAAAAACATGTATCTCCATAGATTTAATGCAAAAACGTGACTTAAATGCCCTTTCCTCGTGTTCATCCTCCATTTTATGCAGTCATGAATGTTTCACTGGCATATCTCTTAACAGGGTAGTGGAGGAAAAAAACCTGCTTCTCTTTTGCTTTTTTCCCCCCTAATATTTACTCCTTAAGCCTCTGATGTTGCTTGCTTCCCTTCCCTTAAGGGTTAGTACCAAATACAGAGTCCTGGTATTTTAAATAACTGAGTACCCTGGATTTTGTCCATTACTGATACCTTTTATTATACAGCAGGATTCATTCATTGTGCCAGATTTTATAACCAGTTCTTGAGACAACAGCATCTCTTCAATGTTCCTATCCTGTAGAGAAAAGTGACTATAACCACAATGATCTCCCAGCCTTACCAGTGTGGAGGTGGCTAAGACAGCCTGTCAAGGAGAAGAAGAGAAAAAGGCTTCAAGCTATACAACTTACATTTCTACACCTCTTTAAAAGATGAGCATGCTACTTGTGGTAAGCATGACTAACCAACCTTTCCAGTCAGCAACTATAACTTCCTCAGCTTTTCTATTATAAGGTCTTTTAAGTAAAGAGAATTTGCTTTAAATATCAATAAAACTGCCAGTGTAAAAGCACTTAAATACATGACCAGTGTACCCTGAGGAAATAACATTATGTCCTCCATAATATCAGCTCAGCCACAGCTGATTCTGCATCCCAAGTGGCTCACATATATTTCTCAATGTAGCATACTCCTAGCTACCAAAATATGCCCATCTTGTCTAGAAAAGTCAAGCCACAGAGCCAAAACATTGACTAGTGGACCATCAGCTCAGACATATTTTGCTCTTTATGTATGGCACAAAGAAGAAAGTATTCCAGGATATTACGTGTATGGATCAAATCCACTAAATAGCTTCTTTTAAACAGGAGACTCTAAGCCCAGATATAGTGCTCTGAGCCACTGTGCCCATTTCTATCAGCAGAAAGAACTGTGCTTAATAATGCACAACTACAGCTGGTGTCATTATTTTGGCTTCAGGGAAGCTGCACCTAGATACACTGCCTGAAGGGCTGAAGTCAGATTTATTTGGCTAGCTGCAGGGGCCACAATCCTCAGCTAGGGTGAGTCACTGCACTCCTAGTGAAACCAGTGGAGTTAGGCTGCTTTGCACCAACAGCAGCACTTGTATCATGTACGTGTAGGGAGCTCATTTGTGTACTTACACTGGTTTTCCACCCATGCAATTTGCTTGACTCCAGCAGAGTGGTTCATGATCCACACTGCCATAAACGGTATCAGAGCACAAGCAAGTGCTCACA
This sequence comes from Apteryx rowi, assembly GCF_003343035.1. Classification (NCBI taxonomy): domain Eukaryota; kingdom Metazoa; phylum Chordata; class Aves; order Apterygiformes; family Apterygidae; genus Apteryx; species Apteryx rowi. Next base: position 65,215 of record NW_020451066.1, on the reverse strand, counting down.
TCAGAAATGTTTCTGTATGTGTTCTGCCTTTGATGCTCTGCAGTTAGAACTTGTCTTTTTGCAAAAAAATACTGTAATACATTTTGGCATTAATCTTGAAATAAATCCCTATTGTATCAGTTTCTCTGCTCTGTACTCCAGAAGCTTGATAGTGCGATGGAACTCAATTTTGGTATTTATTCACATAAACTGGGAAATAGCAAGAGATTTATTTTATTAGCTTATTTAATCATTAGCTGCAGTCAGACATGTTCTTCTGGCTGTGGTCTCATCAGGTGAGGAGGTTACCCTTCCTAGCCTGTTCCTCCCAGAAGTTATCACCTCTCTGCAAATCTGACAGCATTACTGCTAGTGGTATAGTTTCTAACCTAATACAGGCAAAGTGGGTTAAGCACTTAATAACACATTCAGGTTTTTGGTTTGCTTTTTTCATCCAGGGCATTTTGACAGCTACTATGACTGTACGATGAAAGCACATCTCACAGAGTTATTCACCCATTACCCTATGAAAAATGATTTGTTGCTAGCTGCATACCGTCCAGGAGCTGGTTGACTTGATTTACCTCCCAAAATATCCCAATACCCAGCATAAGAAATAGCTGGCATGCACTGGACCTTCGGCCTGACTGCACAAAGTGCTGCACAGCTTCTTACCCGAGGTACAGGCAGAGGACGTGGTGCCAGCATAACAAACTCATGCCAAAAGGGCACTATAAAATACACTGATAAATCATTATATAAGGAAATCACACAACTCCTGCTAAATCCTCCCAATATAGACAGTCTGACCTGGGCTCTGCTCGCTTGGCTTTAATGTCTGGACCTGCCATTTGTGAAACTATACTGTCTACTTGCAGGAACAGAACAAAGGCTTCTCATTCACCTAGAGAGGGCCAGCCAGTAGGCGCCACCACAGAGATAGTATTTCAGGATCTGGAAGGCCACGCACATGGTTTTGGACAGCGGCGCCATTGAGCAGGCGTGGAAAGAAGCTGATAATCCCCGAATTTCTATAAACTTGGTATTTCCTCTCCCTCAGCAGCACTTGTTTTTCCTCAGGACTGAAAGAAATTGGGGGGAAGACTGTTCCTAACTTCGAACTTTTTTAAAAAATTCTTTTCCTCCCCAAGACAGTGAAGTGGGAGATGACGAGGACACACGATGAGAAACACCCACCCTCAGTCAGAGTTGCAGGGCCCTGCTCTCTACAAGACTGCCCTGGAGAGCAGCTTTCCACCCCTCCTCCTGCACCCTGCGTGCAGGTCCCGCCAGGGCAGATGTCCCCACTAAGGGCGCCCCCTCCCCGCTCCGCGGAGGGAGGGAGGGAAGGAGGGAGTCCCCCTCGTACCGCTCCGCCCCGCGCGGCTCCCCGCGGCGGCCGTTGGGGCGCGCCTTCGGGAACGTTCTCGCCGGCAACGGCCGCGCGGGAGCAGGTAGGTGCCGGGGGGGGGGGTGGGGGGCAGCGGGCGATCCTAGACCCCGCGGTCGGGGCAGCCGCCTCATAAATAGGACAATATTTTCCTTTAAGGACCATTTCTAGGGAGCCCCTGTGGCACAGCATGGATTTTCCCCCCTCCCCCCCCCTTCGAGCACACATTTCAACTGCTCTCGAACACATAATTCAATTATCGTAAGCTCAAATTTACTGTTTAAAATGGTACTTAGGTTTAATGTTTTTCAATACATCTTTGTTATTTGAAATCAATTCATAAAACACTTTACATGTATTATTTAAATTAACTTTAATTCGAAGCCTTAGCAGAATCAATATTTAGCAGGTTTCTGCTATTTGTCCAAGTCTATTTACATAGGGAAAATACTCCTTCCACTGTTGCATTTGAGGCAGAAATGGACATAATAGATTCCAGGAGTTTTAAGAACCTGAGAGAACCGGGGTTTGGAGGTGAACAGCATGCTACTAGAGACCCAGAAGTGTTCAAGCACACACAATGCTCCACTGGATTTCTTAATACACAAGTGTTATACAACCCTTATCGACCTTTTTAATGAAATTTCATCAGCTGAGTAACATCAGTGGTTTCATGAAAAGTCAATTTTTTTCCCCCCAGCAAGAATGGCAGAATCAGGTTAGGGTAATCTTTGGTGCACTCAAAATGGGAAGGCAGGTATAAAAGCTTAGGTATATCCTTGAATTATTATTATTTTTTCCTTTCACTTTGATGTGTTTATATGACAGCTCTATTTATGGCCAAAGGTTTTGTCATCAGTGTTTTTTGGTAACCCTGCAATTAATGCACTGTGTCAGACTTGAGCACATACAAGATCAGTTTGTTCTAGTTAAATTCTTTTTGCTCATAATGAAAGAAATATGAATAGTATTCAGTCGCAGAAAGAACCACTTTATCATCCTTAAACTATATGAAATCTTCAGTCTTGACCTCATGTTTAAATGTAGCTGATAATAAAAAGGGTCTTAAAATATTATGTAAGACCCCTTCAGGATCTTAAGCGACTGATAAATTTTATTATGCAACACTCAAGATCAAACAATGATTTTACTATAGCGAATTATGAAGACTACAAGCAGAACAATCATCTAAACATAAATTTTCATTTTCTAGTTTGTTTGTAGGCAGAGGTGTTTGTTAAAGTTAATATTAGCATTATCAGCTGTAAATAATGTAGTCAAAGTTCAAAGTGTTTTATATTACTATCTTCACATTTTCCAGCCTTCTTGTAGTTTCTACGTGCTGTTTTGAAAAGAGTCAGACAAATAGTGAATCATTCTGCTGTTAATTGTATAGTAACAGATGACTTGTAATATTTTGATATTTCTATAATTCAAGGCATCAGGTGGCCACAGAGTCTTTGTCAAGCACATCTTCAGTGTTTTTGTTACTTGAAACAAAACAACTGTTGCAGCAATATACACTATTTTCCATCATTTTGTCTAAGTAAGTAAATAAAAACTTGCTACAGTAACAAAGATCTCTTGTAAAGACTCTCAGATGAGATTATAAATCAGCCTGAGTGCTTTCTATCTGAACTGCTTCCTCAGCAACTTAGTATGAGAGATTGTGCACTGATACAGGTCAGTCTTCAACTCTCTGATGGAGGTTCCTCTTAGATGTTGGCTTTCAGCCACAAGGCTTTGTATGGTCTAGCCCTCCTTATAATGCTCTTTTCTGGGCATAAAAAGGTTTGCAGCGCTCTGAGCCTCTGTGTAACTCTTCCTCTCTCTAACCTGAAAAAAAGTTGACAAGAATTTAGCAGACTTAGAGGGCATGAGCTGGTATGTGGCTTACCAGTTGCTGGTAACTGTACCTGCATTTACTCTTAGCTCAATTCCATTGTTAAATTGTGTTAACCTAAACCACCTTTGCAGGAGGCATCACACTCCCCATAAAAGTTGTGGGTATTTTGAACTTTGAATTGGATAACTCATCCATCACATTAAGAGAACTTCTGTATTTCATTAATTTGTCATGATAGTGGAGACAGCTGAATCAATCAAACTTTTTCAGAGCAACACTAAGCAAAGATAACTATACTATATTTTCAGTGCAGAAGTTTCAGTAACTGAGCTTGAAGAAAGATTTCTATGTTTTTAACTTTGTTCTCCCATATTCCAAAGAATATTTTCAAGTTTTGAAGCAAGCCTCGTATATAGGCAGAGGTTTGTTTTGTTAAGACACAAGTGGTTACTGCAAGTTCTCTTTCTTGTTTCCAATTTTGTAAGTGCTTATCTGCAATTTTGTTTTTTGTCTGAAAAACTTCAGTTTGGAACTATCAGGTTTTTTGCAATTTTGAAATACTTTTGTAAGTAAAAATACATTGCTTCAGTGTTGAATAGTAGTAGATAACAAGTCTGTAATACAATCTTAACACTGATATTTTAATGTAAAGTGAAAGATGTGAAATGAATCAAAATAGACAAAGTTATTCTGTCAAAACTAAATATTTCAAAGTTATTAAATATTCCGATATGATCAAAACAAAACAGTAAATTCAACTGGTTTGTTTTGAATTTTCCACCAATGAAAAACTATTGCTTTCAAATATATTGCAAAAACTTCTCAGTTGCAGTGAAAGTTCATTTCCTGATTGAAAAAAAAGAAACTTCCATCTCCCAAAAATGTATTGACTAGATTTCATCAGGGAAAGGAATAACAGAAGGAGATACAGGAGAAATTGCTGGAGAAGCTTACTAAAAAGTCACTGGTTCTCCCTAAACAGTGACAAACGTTATTTCAAGCAAAGAAAAGGCAAGTGAACATTACAACACTCTTGATAGAACTAAGCATACTATTGCCAGTACATCTCTTTTTTTCTAGGAATTTCTCATCAGCCGTATGAATTGTGCAAGTCATGTTAGCATAGCAGCAGGTAACCAGCCATACCTTTGCTTCAGCTAATTACAGCTTTAGGGAATTTAGAGCTTTACAATTCCCAGCTGTCAAAGGCTCTTTATCTTATTGGCACATTAACTCAGTTCTGATCTGTCATATATTTGAGTCTAGCTGACAACATTCATATGGCCATAAAAATAATCAATAGCCTCCGATTCTATTGAAGTTGTGCTAAAATATGCAACATGCCATTAGAAAGCTTCTGATATGCTACTGCCATTGAGATAGGGTGTAGGAACTTACCTTCACAGTCAAAGGTAGCATAGAAACTTCTGTACTTCTCTCTTCCATGCTGACCTGGAAATTCCTGTGCCCTAAGAAGAGACACCACAGCCATCCAGTTTGCTCTGAGGCTGCCAAACAGGGAAGGTAGCTGCCTGCTTGCCTGGTGTGGGTGCCTGCAACAGGTGAAACACATTGGGGTGAGCCAGCACTGTCCCTCAGTGTGCTGAGCAGGGTCAGCTGGGGTTGCAACTACTGTGCCAGGAGGGAGAGCTGTGGGAGTACAGCCAGCAGGGAGGGCCCAGCACAGGGTTGAGATGTGAATACAGCCAGACTTCAGTTAACCAAAAGAAATACTCCCTAAGGACCTAGGGGGACTAGTGAAATGAGTGGACAGGTGGAATTTCTGGCTATACAGGAGACCATGGAAAACTGCTGTAATGAGAGCAAAAGTGCCTGGACTTTTCCTGCATTGCTGCTTTCCTGAAAGGACCTGCTTTGCAAAGGCCCAGTGAGCATGGAAGAGCTACTTATTAATACTTTTAAAAAATTTTCTCTCCTCTAGCAGATCAGTTTTCTCTTCTCTGAAAGGTTACCCTGTTCTAATTTGGATGAGACCTGTCATTAGAGAAGCTCTTTGGGCTGTTCTGATATGTTCATTTTAAGGAAAAGGCATTGATCCATTTACCTTAAGGTGCTGACCTGCTCAGACTGCTCTCACAAATGCTGACCCTATTCTAGAAAGTTCGTTTAGGACATGTCATTCATTCCCACCTTTTAAAAGACAGTAACTTAGGAAAATAACAGAAAGCCAGACTAAGGTCCCATTTAAATTGTTATGTGATGTGGGAACATTTGCCATACCAAGCAAATGAAGGGACTAAAGTTGCTTTTCCCATAGTAAGTTTGTGTTTTCAAGGAACCAGAAATGATTTGGAAATACAGAATGGGACCTGGAAATAAACAAGACCAGAAATGTGGCATTGTGATAGATTGTTGCAGACTTAGAAGGCAACTCAGGAGAGGATCAAGCACATGCTGAAGTCATATAATTTTAAGCAGAATTTAAGCATATTTGTAAAGTTCAGCATACTGCACTTCCTTTGTGCCATCCTTTTGGATCAGAAGTTGCCCACAAGTAACAGCCACTGAACACTTCTAGACACCCTGGGTTCAGAAAATATTCTACTTTCTGAAGCTAGTTTTAAATGATTTAATATTATGAAACAGCAAAGTTATATGAGATTGATTTTTCCAGTTTTTTTACTTGTTGTTTCTGTTCTTTTTGCAGACTTTTAGAAGTAGCTACTCAAAAATGTAAAAAAATAGCAGTCTTGGTGTGGCTTACTTGCTTCTGGCTTCTTGTTTCTATCTTATTTTTATTGAAATTCAAACAAACACAGCTTTTATTTGATAAGGTACTTACCAAATAAAATAATACTGAAAGGAAAGGAAAAAATCCTTTCAACTTCAACAGAGAGGTGAGAATTTGACGTTATTTTCCTCCTTGGTTTGAAAAAAGTCTCTTAAAGGAGAGCAGAATGTCAAAGGAGATTTCAGTCTAACAAGCTTTAATTTTTTGTGGTATAAAAATAAAGTTTTCAAACCCCTTTTGTTCACAGCTAATACATTATATTTGTTTAAATATCTGAATGTATAATTAATAAACATTTTGTAAATCTTATTCTGAAAAAGTGGTGTTGAAGGGAACTCTTCTTTGAAGTGTGGATAACTTTCCCCATGGCCTCCTCACCCCACATCTTCTTCAGATCTTGCTGAACACTTTCCTCATTCCCCAGAGGCTCTTTCACTGCATTGAAGATTCTAGCTAAAGTAAATAAAGATGTTTAAATGTTTTAACTTCATTTTTGGGGTAGCACTAAATTAAAACTGTATGTCTTTTGGTTTTCCAGACTTCCATGGCTTCAAAGTTCAATTCACTAAAGAACTATTCATAATTTATAGCTTGAGTGAGTATCCCTTTTTCTTATTTGAGTTTTAGTTCTCAAGAAAGTGGAAGAGATGAATGTTATGAACAGTGTGTACATATAGGTATTGTTTGTGGAAAACACCCTGGGGCAAGGTATTCAAGCCTGACTGGTAAGTTAGTAGACTTCCATTTTGGAAAGTTCACCTGGAGACATCTGAAAGGTGTTCAGCCCTTTGGAAGTTGGACCCCTTTAAAACATTTCATATTTGGTACCTAAGAAGCTTTATGAAAATTTTGTTCTCCTGGGGAGCTAGTGCGTGTATTTATCCACAGAGCAGGGACTCTCATCATAAACACAACTGCATTAACCAATTAACGTGCTTCAGTCACAGCAGTGAAGAGTCAGTCCATAGAATAAAAATGAATTCTTCCTTTTTTTTAAATAAATTTCCTGACACTATCAGCAGTGTGACAACATGAGAAAGGGGTATGGAGGAGGAAGGAGGTGATGAGATGCGAACTCCTGTTGTTCAGGAACTAGGTTCCAATCATAAAGTTCTTGATTCTTGCAAGTAGGGCAGATACCTGCGTAAAGCCCCATTTAAGTTAATGGGATTCTATATTGGTCCATGAACCCGCATTTGTGCATCAGTATCATAGGATCGGAGTCTGACATTTCTCTTGGAGAAGAGGAGTCGAGTTGCTCTTAATGCTAACACTTCCTAGTCACTGCTGTCTAAGCCTGATTTGAACAAACTAGTGGAAAAAGATACTCTCCCCAGCTACCTAGACTCAATGACCTGTGCTTTAGAGCGCTCATGCAAATATCAGCAAGCCGAGCTTTATTATCTACTGAATTAGAATAATTAAAAAGAACAAGAAAAATATTTGTATTAAAAAAATGCCAATCTAGGAAAGCTTTTCAAAATAGTATTTATAGGAAAGTGCAGATGCATAGCATTACTGATTAGTTTAAAACACTGAGTACAATAATCTGTTATTTTAATTTGTTCTACAAACTGCTGGCAAAAATCACAGAGAGATGCTCTCTGTGGAGAAGCAAACGTTTCCTTGTAATTGTTTTGAGTTTTGTTCTAACCTTCAATGGATTTATTCTTGCAGTGACAAGAACATAATTTTTATATCTGCACTTATCTTAGGGAAGTTCACATAAAAGAACAAGGCATCTGGGAACTCAGCAGAGTTTTGCTTTGACAAATGACCTCATTGACCACGTTGACAAACACTGACTATACTGACAAATGACCAAACCGCAGATGTTCGTGTTGCAGACAGCTCTGATTTAAGCCACCACTACCCACCAACTACCTGTTGCTGCTCTTTTCCTGCAAGATGCCATTGCCACTGCTCTGCTAGGAGGTCGTTTTTGTGAGCTCTCCCTCATCTGCTTCAAGTAAAATGAGCCAGAAAAAGACACTGCATATTACAACTATTTACACTAGCCTGGCTGATATTGCCTGAATCAGATGACCAAGCTCTCATACAAACTACTGCAGCAGCAGCAGAATGACATCAGGAGGATGACATCTACTGCCAGCCTTGGTGACCATGTTGTGTTAGAGAAATTCCCTCCTGCCTGTTTCTTGTACTGACCTTGCCCTCCTCCCTCGCCCAGTAACATCCAGATACTGTTCACACTGTCTGCTTCCCTAAAGCAGAAGTTCTCAGAACTGGAGGCCGCGCACTGCTGTTGCAAAGCAGCAATGATTTGCACACTCCTCTTTTACTTCCAGGTAATGAATTGAATGGTTAGGTAACATTGTATTAAATACTGTCCTACCAATTTCTTAAAGCATTTGCTAGTGGTTACCACAGGGATAGAAACCTGTCGAAGTTACACCTACTGAGAGTATGGCATAGCAATTGGTTACCTCGTGCCTTCCCACAGATAGGTTGTGTGTATATGTACTCTACAACCTGCAGTCATAGTTCATTAGGAGGGTAGGCAGGATTTTTCTGAAGGGAGACACAGGGGTCCAGGTAACTCCTAAAGGGAAAAAGGCCTCTGTGTGTGAAGTTTCCACATCACCTGTGGAAGGAGACTGATGACTTATGAAATAGGCATTGGATCAGTTCAGGTGATGTTTGGAAATGGGATCAACAATGAGCGTTTACCAGTATTTTGATCTGAGAAGAGAGAATTTTCTAATTCCTAAAACTCACATCTTCATTTTACCACCACATCTCATGAATTTATGGAGTACAGTACAGCAGTCTTGCTTCCTCTGCTTATGGATCCTTTGATTCATCAAGTGGACTTCACCCGATGCATGGGGTAGCCGAAGAGGGGAGAGACTGTGGCGAGCACGTGCTGTTCGGTTGCAGGACAGCACTTCCTTTCCTGCGCTGTGACTGGAGGCACCAGATGCATCACCCATATAAACCGCAGTGAAAGTGTCCATGAGCAAAGAGTACTTTACTCTGAAAAGAAACAAGTGTTGGAAATGTCTTTGTGCAGCTGGTGCCTTGCGAAAGAATGATAGTGTAGCTAACATTGATCTTAAGGCAAATTCACTGAAATCTTTGCTAAGTTTCCCAATGGCTGCTTTGTGATAAAGCAAATGGTGCAGGGAAAATTCCTTTGATATTCACTTGTGCATTCATGCAAGCACCAAATGAAAGCCAGCTATTTCATGGATTTTCTCAGTTTAAATTTAGTCTCGTAATTTTAGGGCTTGGGGGAGGGGGTTTAATGCCTTCTTAAAAATTACAAATTTGCTTTGGTAAATTGTTCTTTCATATTAAAGAAGATGATGGTTTGGATATAAATGTTGCCTTGCAGGTTTCTGAGAGGCAAAAAAAAAAAGAAAAAAAAAAAGAGAGTCTAGGACTTTCCTAAGGAAGAACATTGTAGTTTATATTGTTCATAGCTTTACATTTGGAACTACATTAGGATGTTCTTCTGTTAGGCAGTTACTCTCATTTTGGTGTTAATATGGCTTTGTCCAGTTTAGCTGCACCTTTTTAGCTTAATCATTTCCCAGCAACCACAGCTAAATTGAAGAGAAGAATTCTTACACTAGATTAAATGTGCCCACATGTGGGAGGGGGAAATGGGTGGGGGAGGTAAGGAGAAAGGAGTATTATTCATATAGTTACACTGATATTTAAATGTATACCTAATGTTACAAGGAAATTTTTGCTGTGTAGATGAGGTACAAGAAAGAAATTATTGCTGTCAGGGGCTGGGGAGAGTAGAGTTCAGATGCTGTGGATGGGACACAACTAATATGGCTAGAGAGAAATGGACAGGAGGATAAATGTGTGCATGAGAGGGAAGTCTGTTTAATGTTGGTCCTGTTGGCTTTGGCCCTTGTTAATTCTCTGGAGCACTGGCTTTTTCCTCGTGCTGTTTAGTGCAAGGTCAGTGACTGCTGAAGAGCTGCATCCATGATTTTCCTGCTCAGTCCCCCATTCTCATCTCCCTCGTTGCTCCCCTTACACTCTCTGGTCTGCTCCAGCCTCCTGCCTCCTGTGTTTATCCTGCTTGTGTTTTCATGTGTATGGGTGATTCCTGTCCCTTACAGATGGCGTGGAGAGAGTAAAATTTTTCTTTCCCATTCTTGTTTATACGTGTCTTCACTCAGGCCTTCTGACAATGCTTCAGAACAAATATAGATCATTAAAAATCTTGAAAATAAAGCATGTCGGAAATCAGATCAATGTAAATAGTCTTTCTGTGGGAATAACTCTCCTCACCCCAAAGCAATTTTCAGCCTTCCTTTTATTTATTGATTTCTTTCCTTCCACCATTAGTTAGCCCTGTCATAATGTCCTGTTATTCTTCTACTGTGTTTTGACCTAATTTAGAACTTTATTCTGAGAGTTTGAATACAGGTAACTGGGTACTACATTTGGCATGTGGTGCCATAGAGTAGAGTTTATGCCTGAGACTACTTATTTCGATGTGTTACTGAGTGCATTGCATGAAAATAAGTCTTGCTTTGCTTCTTGCAAATGATGTCAGTATTAGGGGCTTGCAATACTGCAGTTATTTCAGGGCAGTGTGAATTTCCCCACGTTCAAGGTCTTACAGGTTCAAGGGGCAAGGATCCATGTCTTGTTACTGGATAGTAAAACACCACGCACATCTTAGGTAGATATGAATAATAAATGACAATGCCTCCATGGCTTTTTCTGAAACAATCCATGACTGCGCTGTATCTATAGCCATGTGCATCTTCTTCAGTTTCTTTATGGTGACAGAATTACTCATCTTTTTGGTTCACTAACCTTAATAATATGAAAGGAGACAGAAACATAAGTGCATTTCTAAGCGTACATAGTGTATCGTTACTCTGAAACTGATTTCACAGAGCATCCATAATGTGTGGTATCACAAATGCTCTGTTGAGACAGTGTTAGAAGAAAAAGAAGGTTTTGCAGTGACATTAATTTGAGTAGAAGTGGGAGTCACAGGAATAGAAAAGCAGTAAGAAAACAAGAGGCCAAGCTTAGAGACTGCAGATATGTAAGCCTTGTGAAAGGCTGGATAGAGAATATAGTCCGTCTTTCTCATGTGAAGGAATAATCTGAAAGCAGCTTTTAAACCTTTAAAGATCATCAAATGCACTCAGAGAAGACAGTAGAAAACTGGAATTGTCTTGTTTGTATTAAGCAAATTTGCTACTTTTCATTTAAAGAAGCTCCAGAAAAGTTGTGATAGCAAACCACTGCCCCAAGGCATTTAGCAAGGGAGGGGCATGACACTCCAAGCAGTTCCTGAATCAATATCTTCTGAGCATAAAGAAAGAAATGAAATACTGTGTACAAGAATATGTGGCTCCTGTTGTTTCATTTGCACACTGCTCAGGTCTCAAATCTATTAACACAGCTCCAGGAAGTCTTGAATTTCAAATGTCTGACTGCATTGAGCTTCACACTTGACTAATCAAGTCAAACAATGTCTGCTAATCAGATTTGCAGGTGAGAACCTGTCAGCATGTGGGCATAGGCCATGTAAACATGCAAAGAGATTCAGATAGCTACCCGGCAGTATTTGAAATACAGCCTGACCAAGAGAGCTGAGTGCTGGCTTCCTAGGCTTCAAGCACACTAATACAGGGATTGAAAGAATTGTGCACATTTTCTTCCAAGTACTGTGCTTCAGGTCACCTATACTTTAAAAATATTTTTCCTTGAAAAAATTCTTCAGGTAGTGCATATTCTTGGGCAATCTGTACTTCCAAATAGCATGACCAAAATCAGAGGTGAAAACAAGGAACTTTTGGCAAAAGAGGAGGAGGTTATGGGGGATCAGAATCACAGAATCACAGAATCGCTGAGGTTGGAAGGGACCTCTGGAGATCATCTAGTCCAACCCCCCTGCTCAAGCAGGGTCACCTAGAGCACATTGCACAGGATTGCATCCAGGTGTGTTTTGAATATCTCCAGAGAAGGAGACTCCACAACCTCTCTGGGCAACCTGTTCCAGTGCGCTGTCACCCTCACAGTGAAAAAGTATTTCCTCATGTTCAGAGGCATCCATAAATGGTGTGTAGCACATTACATCAATTCAGACTCCATGTATAGTTGCCTTTGATCCTGAGTGTCCCCCTCATTGCTATACCGTATTAAATATCTCTCTTGTAGTCTGAGGGGACAATGTTGCCTTCCTACTCCACATGCATTATGAGTTAATGCTTGTAAAAGTCCTTTCGAATGCTGACCTAAGAGGGGTGACAGAATTGTAAATTAATCTGTAAGGCATGGAAAAGTACCCATAGTCATAAGCAAAATTATTAGATATGGTTCTAGGTAAAATATATTTCTAGAAAATGTTCCTGAGTGCAGCTGCGATTCTACTATATGGACAAACCTTACAAGTGGTATAGAATAAAAAACACCTCCCCCTCATTTATCAAAGGTGTGAAGGGTTTAACTTTTCTACAGCTACAGTCCCAGCACGGCCAGTAGGCCAATAGTCCACCATGTTTTAGTTTATTCTTTCATTCACTATAAAGCTGCTTTTCCTACAGTAAAAGTGAGTCCTGACTCTTAGAACTGATGGCAATATTTAATAAGTGAATTCTTCCAACATTTGCTATCAGCAGTCCAGGAAGCTAGCTACATGTAGAGGCAAGTGCCTGCCAACAGAGAGATCGAGAGAGAAAATAAGATGGTCCACAGTCACAATACATTCCCTTTGCACTCCCTCTTCAAGTCTAGTCTACCACTGGCAAAGTCTACAGTAGAAAAGGCCACCCTTTGCACATAATCTACAGGAGGGTTATTCCGCTGCAAACTGCAAAATTTGAACATCACTTTTTTTCAAGAACAGTTTAAACAGCTTCTGTGCTTTGCTCTGTGTCAACCTTTATGGAGCTTTTTTACATACAAAATTTAATCTACTGAGATTCGAAACATTTCCGTAACTCCTCCAGGAAAATTATAGATTGCAAGTTTAATTGAAAAAGACTTGCTATAAACTGATCCCTAGAATTATTATGACTAATTACATTTCTCTTTTCATAATTAACAAACCCTAAACTATTTTATACATTATGTGTTTGCCCTCAGTTCCAATGAAAAAATATAGAATATGTTTTCTTTTCTGGGGACGAGAATAAAAATTATATTTAAAGGCATTAATATAGTCTAATACCTTGGTTAATATTTTTATTGTATAATTGTTTGATGGATATTTGTAAGTGTAATTTTTTAATGTTTGGGGAAGCAAATAGAAAACCGAGGGATGATATTGCCTACTTCATGTTTCTCCATAGTGTTGCAGGGAAGAGAGGGGGAGAATTATGCAAACTATATTTCCTTTCCATGCCTAAATCCTACAGAGTCCAGGTTCACTGCTTTTTCCAGTTTCCAGCATCATGGGGGAGAGATCTGTACACATTTGTAGAAAATGGTGGGTTCTTCTTATTTTAAAGCAAACATACACTGTTTAATGCAGAAAAGAAAAGATGTGACTCATTTTGTATGTTCATGGCCAATCATTCCCTGCTTTCTAGATTTTGTATCTCTATTAATTCAGTAATGTTACAAAAGTAGTAAATCAGGGCTTAATTTGATCTCTGATGGCCAAGGAAACCCCACTAAAATAACTCAGCAATAAGATGTGGCAAATTTATGATCAAAAATTGCTATGGACTCAGTTAAAATAATGCTCTGTAGAAATGTTCAGCTTGACTATGTTAACTATAGACAGGGTTGGCTAAAATTCTTATAGGGCTAAAATTTCCCTACAATGCCTTTCCTTTATGACCTTTTTTATTTTCAGTAACAGGATTATTTTGTTGGTTTTGTTTGTTGGTTTGTTTTTGCATTTTTTCAGCAATCCACCCAAATTTTGCACAGATTCCCCTTTCCTTTCTGAAAAGAGAATTCACTAAACAGATTTCCCAAAGCTACAGTTTTCCTCTTGAGACTGCAAACACAAAAGCACTGTCGTTCCCAAAAGATGCGTTGCCAGTCTCAAGAAGTCTTTTCTGCATATTCGGAAGGGGATAATAGAGATAGAAAAGAAGAAACATAAAGGGCATTGAAAATCAAGTTAAAATCCAAAATATCTGATAACTGAACTAATATCTGACAGTGAATAATCCTCCTGGCTTCACTAGTTTACTAACAGCTGAATCTTGCAGTTTTAACTGCACAGACAGAAAGAAGAGAAAACGCTAAACTAACTGAAATCAAAATCACATGACACTGGGACTTTGGCTGGTATCACCACCTATCATGTTGTCATCACCCTGGAGACCTTCACTGGTTTTGCGATAAAGGATACTTTTCTTCAAGCTGTAGCTTCTGATGTCATATAGTCAACTTTCTTTTTAAAAGTAGACTTCTTTGATCTTACACTTGTTGGAAGAACTTGAAAACAGAACACCTCCTTTAGAAGTGACTCATCCCAGATTATTTTTTTAATCTAATAATTTGTAATGCAATCTCATAACTTCTTGGAACCCAAATCAATGCTTCTGTGGTTGTTTTGTTTGATATTTTGCTTTGCTTTTTTTCTTTGCTGCTTTGCTTTGCTTTGCACGTGCATATTAGTGAAATCAGGACCTTGGGATTCTCTTCTTTCTAACTTCAAATGTTGGAGAGGAAAAAAAACAAACACATGTTTTACTAAGAATCTCTAATATACGAGACCAAGTATGCCTTTGCTTATGGATTTTAGATGGATGATGTTTGTATTACAACAAAATCTCACCCACTCTGTGTGATGGTATTAATGCAATGCACAGATGAGTGAGCCATTGATACACTAACACTGCTCTGCATTTAAAAAGCTGCAAATGCATGACACAGCAACTAAAAATGATTTAACCCTGACCTAACTGTGACAAATTTACATCTGGATGACAATGTAAAACCATCATGTTTTCAGATACTTCTGTTTTAGTACACTGTTTAACTCAGTTCTAATGCTTGGAGCTGCACAACCTGCTGACCCAGTGGGATTTGCTTCAGGTTTATACCTCCTTTAGCTTCATGAACCCACAGGCTAGAATGGAAACATACAGTGTTTGTTTCTTAAGAGGAGTGTTAAGTGCATCAGCTGTGTTCGGTGATAGGCATTCATCTGGTAGCTTCCTTCTAACTGGCAATAGTATGAATGGATAGTTCAATCAGGTGGAAATAATCTTGTTAATGTAGTGTATTTAACCTAGTGGGCCAGGCACCTGGAGAGCAGAATGAGTACTCATAGTTGTATCTTAGAAATTTTTCTAATTATATTAGTAAACTTAATATCAGCACAAACTCACAATTTAACTCAAGCAGTGTCTGCTGAGAGTCTCCACCTCTGCAAGGAGCTCTCAATCCCTTACAGTAGGTAAGAAATAGTCCTGAAAGGAGCCAGAAAACCGTTTATGAACACATAGTATAGGCTATATGATTGAGAGTGAGTGGGGAGCGTGGAGGCACACATCCCAGAAGACTCTGTTGCACTTTATCCTATGGAGATGCTAGGCAGTTGATTGTGATTTAGGCTGTTCCTCATATCTGTGTACCAATACCATGGGCCACTCTAACTGCTGTGATACGAAGATGATAGAGTGCTATCCCTGCCTATCTACAAGAGTAGAAAAGATGCAGAGAAGAGCAACAAGAACAAGAGAAAGTATGGAATGACTTCCGTGTGAGAAAGAGCTAGACTAGGAGTGTTCAGTCTGGGGAAGAACTGCCTGAAATAGAGACAGTCCAGATCTGTGAACCTTGAGAGACACAGGGAAGTGGATAGGGAATTGTTGCTTTCCCCAGTCCAAGAAATAGGTGCTGCTACTGGAACTAGCAAGTAGCTGATTGAAGGCAACAAAAAAAGATACTTCTTAACAAAATGTTTTGTTAAAGTTTGAAGCTTCTTTATAGGTGGTAGTCTGAAGTTTATATGAGTTCAAAAAGCAATTAGACAAATTCCTAGAAGAGGAGTTTTCGATGCTACCTCTGACTTTAAAAGTACCTGTGTTCTTATATCCTACTCTAGGCATTTGCTGTTAAGACACAGCATCATGTGCTAGATAGATTTTTGTTATGTTCTCTCTGTGCTGCTCCTCTTAAGGCTCAATTGTAGCCTGCAGTTCAGATACGTGATTGCGGTGTGATGGTAACTACAACCTCACAGGGTTTGACATAGGCTGCCAAGCCCATCAGGGATCCTGCATAATGTTTGGCAGCTGAAAGCTCTTATCTACAGGGACTGCAGTTAAGCTTCTGAAGTGTAGTGCACCCTAGTGAATTCAACAGGCAAGTTCAGGCAGGTCCAGCCAAGGAGGGTATAACTGGCCTACTCCTCTGCCGGAGGCTATAGCCACTGTATCAGGGGCAGCACACCAGTGTGTGTGTCTGCATCTCTCCTAGTTCAATTCACAGCTTGGCACTGTAGCAGAAACATCCAGTAATGATGCTGAGGTGGGCTGAAGTGCGAGCATACATTGCATTCTATGGTAACCTATGGCAGAGAGGTGAATTCGGACAGATACTGGCAATAACATCATGCTGCAGCTAGATTTGTCAGCATTCATCGGTCAGCTCCCTTAGATGTATGACCTCAAAGAGCACTTGTTATAAGAAAAGTTCATTAGTGATGATGAGTTTCAGTGTTGCTTCTGCTGTGTCTTGTAAAGTTTTGACTGCTCTAGCAAAAGGGCTAAGTCTTCAGATTGCACAGGCTCACTTTTGTTTTTGACAGGATGCTGACTTACCTTTAAGTCATGTATTGCTTTTCTTTGTATATTCCTATCCTCCACGATGAAAAAAGAGACAGCTCTTCTTGAAGCTAGATATATTTAAACTATCATCTGGTGACCCTATTACAGATCAGCCATGGTTTTCTATACCACATGGTATCTGGGAGCAGGCTGTTAATGACTGTAGGTTGCACCATAAGCAGTACGCATGCTTTCAGTTCTCTTGCGCGTCATCAATTTTCATCTGATTCTAGGGAGAATCTATAATGCAAAAATTCACTCGGTTGATTTTTAACCTCGTGAACTGATACTTGCCTTGGGAGATAAACAGTGCCAGAACCTCAGCACAGAAACTACTGTATATCTTTTTCTCCAGAATGACACCAATTTGTTATAACTCAGATTCCAGGTAAGTCTTTCAGTTAATAAATCATTTAAATACATATTACAGGCTCAAAATCTGTAAGAAGACAGGTTATTAAGGGAAAGACTTACCTGGCTGAGCACCAAAACATTGTTAGACATGTACAGTGCAGATAAAGACTGTTTCATGTATTTTTTTCCCCCACAAAGGCAGGAACTGCTGAAGTGATCATATTTGTGATCCTTCAACTATTCTGTGTGAGGAGGAAAAAAAGCTCTAGTTGTCTCTGCACAAAACCAAACATCCTCATTTCCTGAACTGTCAGTCTTGCTGATTCAGAACCCAAACCATGAGTTGAGTGTGTCACCTTGGGCATCTCCTTCAATCCCATCTTCCTCTCTCCCAGATGAGTATAATAATAACATACCCACAGGATACTTGGTTAATCCATACAAATGTGTTATTACCTGCTCAGTATTTATTGTGTTATTGTAAAACAGATGACATTAAATTTACGGTGCTTGATGATAATTTGTGCAACTAATTAAAAAGTGTGGTGGGTTGTACTGCTTTTTGAAACGCTTAATCAGTCACACAAATGCTACCTCCATTCATGAAAACAAATGCAAAAATAAATAGCTTCTGATAATTTATGTTTTAAAATAATAGAAAGCCCAAAGAAGTTAAGTGTCAACCTAATGTTAACTTTCAGTATAAAACAGTTTGCTGAAACCAGGAAGCAATTAAAACATACTGTTTTATAGAGTCCTTTATAGCAAAATAGTTTTTTTAGGTCTGTGTCTGCTTTTTTGGAGGGTGAGACACAGTTCAGTTTTGCCCAGGAAATAACAAATGATATTAAAAATGCATCAAAAGTGCAGCTGTTTTCAGGAGGAAAATGTGAGTTTTGGGGGCAGAGGGGGTGAATAAATCCAGCAGAAAAAGCTTTCCTGGAGTAATTCATTAAGGAAGTTACTTCTCTCCTTTTGGGACCTTGAGTGTACTCCAGTATAAACATACTTTTCATGCATACTGGCTCATCCAAAGTGTCCCTCTTGTAGAGAAGGTATGGTTTTGAAGTACTGCCTTGTCTCGCAGTGAGGCTCTTGCCCTTATCACCTAATGCTTAAGAGATCTGCTTTTCTTTACTGTTAAGACATTAAGTAATTGTCAGCTCTTTTTCTCAAGAGATACATAGGAATAATCACAAATCTGATTATGCTAATAAATATAAAAATCACACAGAAACAGCAGGCCAGACATAATTCCTCTTTACTTTTCCCCTTTAACACATATCCCTTATCCATGTAGGGAGCCAGTATATTCTCTGAATTTATACTTTCC
Source organism: Apteryx rowi (assembly GCF_003343035.1). Taxonomy (NCBI): domain Eukaryota; kingdom Metazoa; phylum Chordata; class Aves; order Apterygiformes; family Apterygidae; genus Apteryx; species Apteryx rowi. The sequence continues at coordinate 46,816 of NW_020451066.1, read as the reverse complement.
ATGGCTGCTTTACATGATGGAACCCCTGCGGGAACAGAAGAGCTTTGAAATAAAATCATATGTGGTATTGTAGTTGGATACAGTATTGCTGTGCTGGAAAGTGTCAGTGACTGCTGTCAGGCAGGCCTGTGATCTCTAAACCATGACAGCTCTAGTTAAAGGTGTGCTAACCACCCCATATTCTGGCTGAAGGGAAGGTTTTATTAAGCCCCTTTATACAAACAAAATAGCTGGAAGAGCAGGAGCTCACCCAATAGCGAAAGGTTTCATGTCAGGGCTTGATTCAAATTTGGATTTGGTGCCATGAGGGATGCTCCAACTACAAGTATAGAGGCTAGGTGCTTGTTTGGCTCTAATAGGGACCAGAATAAGGGAGAGGACTTTCTGGGGCACAGAACAGGCTGGGAAGATTATCTTGCTGATTGTGAGCGTGAATATTGCCTATGTTTGTTCTGTGTTTGGAGACAGAAGGTTGCGTGTGTTTTCACTATGTGAAACTGCATCAAAGAGCATACCTGACTATATTACTCCTTTCTCCTCCTGATAAAAATACTTCTTGATCTCCCTTAACTGCCAGCACTAACATGTCCCTTGGGCCAAATAGCATATCCAAATGGCAGAGTTTATTTATAAAATTTCAGACAATGAAAGAATGTATCTTAATAGTTTGTGTTAACATTAATTAAAAATATGTCTGCTGCTAGCAATTAGTCACTCAACATGAGATTTTTTGGGGAGCCCCTAATAATCTTCATACACAATATTACAGGCTTTTCACGCTTTCCTGGCAATTAGAGTTTACTGAATACTGTGTGTTGTTTGTATTTGAGACCCTTTGCAGAGAAAAGATGGAAGATAAGTGTCTTACGAGTATACAAGGAGGAGGTTTGCTTCATGAGAAGCTGGCATATAATATCCTTACAGAACACTGCTGTCTCTCAAAATGATTGCCATCTCCTAGTTTTTTCAGTGGGACAGAGAGCCCTCCCCCTTCAGAATGAGTTTTCCAAAATTGTTGCCATCACCCGCTTTTCTCCATGGGACTTAGCTCACAGGTCTTCCTAACAAAGAATAACCACCATCACCATTTGCTCCTTCTTAATGTTTTTCTCCAGCACCTGATGTCAAAAGCAGCTGTTATCCTTCCTGAAAGCGGCTTTACTTTGCTTCCATTGCACAGAGAAAAAAAGATCACATAGAGTGACCACAAAAAAAAAAAAAAAAAAGGACACAGTGGTCATTCCAAAACGTGTTTTGAAAAGAAAGCAATTCTTCGTGAGCTTTCCTATATAAAAGAACTTAAGAAAATGAAAATCCAAAATCAGAGCACCAAAACTGTCCTCAGGTTTTTTCCAAAATGAAAAACCTAAATAAGGAATAAAAGAAAAAAACTGTTAAATCTGTCTTTAAAAGATTAGGTACTCTGTTTTAATCCTAAGTCTTTGATATATCTTGTACTACATTATTGATATGTACTGTCAAAATTAATTTTGTCTCATTACATTGATTGGGAATTATTTTACATTTTTAGTTAAAAGAGTCTTTTTAGAGTATAGAGCTTATGCTATTAGGTATTCCCATTTACTTTTGTTCCCCAGGTACATTAAACAAGAGAATATGCTTCGTTTTTATTTATGCCTTCATTCCTTCCTGCTGCCTTAGCAGACCATCTCGTCACACCCAGACCTGCAAAGAAAAGAACAGGGTCATGTGCAGACCTTTAGTAAGGCTACTATGAACTTCTGTAGAGGCATCCAGAGAAAATGAATAACAATAGAGCAAATTATATGTAGTAAAGTTTACTCAACAACTTAACCTTCTTCCTCTATTAGTTCTCAGAAGTAATCCAATCATTATAGAACAGGATACACTAAATATATATATATATATATATATATAAAAAAATATAAATATATATATAAAAAACATTCTTTTCAAATATTTCACACTTTGGGCAATTAGAGCTAACTTAACAAAATATTTTATGATGACACTCATTTTCACTTGATTCCCAAATTGGACCACAAGTTCCATTATCATCATGACTTTTTCTTTTTAAGTAGTTCCAGCTTCAGAATTCCACATATCTATTATTTTTTAAATATTAGCATGGAAAAAAAACGTACCTGCAGTTTCTTGACTTTTTGGAATACACTGTGTGCAGCCAGCTCAGATATGTTAAAGCAGAATCTAAATATGTGATTTTCAATAGCTACCCCTATCCTGCCCCAATAAGCAACCTGCACAGCAATCAGTCACTGTCAAAGCCTGTTACAAGACTTGTTGCTTTTAATAATCACACATCATAATATATGCTAACATAACATTGCCAAGCTAATGATGTGAACTAAATCTTCTCAACTCACTTATAACTGAAAGCAGATCCTACCAGTCCCCATTCACTTTCAGGGACTCCTCTTTAACCCACAGCAATAGGAAGGCAGAGGACAGAAAGAGCGGGGTAAGCTGAGATTGCCTTGAATCTTCCCCTGCAAAGGCCACAATGACTGAGCAGATGTAAGCACAACTGGGTATCCCTGTGAGCTCCCTTCACTGCTCCTTGACAAATTCAATCATCTCTTCAATGAGGGTGAAGGAAAAAAATCAGGCCAAACTGAAAAATCAGAACAATGGAAAGGAGTAGAAAAAATATTAGAGAAAAAAAGGACCATAATGGAAAATACCAAGTATGTGGCTTAGAGCAGGAGTGGTAGGTTTGGTGGGGGGGGGGGGGGTTGTTGTTTTTTTTTACTTGCAATGTAATGACAGCTAGTTAAGTATAGCTGGTGAAAGTTTTTCTACTTTTAAATATTAGTTCTTAATGTTATAATTTTTACACCTCCAGATGGATTGAGGGCATTTTTCAAACATGAATGAAAAGAATGACCTGTGACAGCCTATTGGCATAACATTGCAAATCTTGGCTTGTCCTGAGAATGTGTCTTATTGATGTAAATGGGACTACTCGGATGAAAAGGGATATATAAATGAATACAGGTTTGCGTATCTGAGTCTTAAATTAGAAAACATAATGAACAAAGAAGCAAGCTAATGAGCATTATAAAATATTTGAAGCTAATTTTTTTCCTAATCTCATATTTTAAGAATAAAAAATGAATTGGTTGCTCTGCTAGAAATCTCAAAAATCCTTTTCTTAAAATAACAGATTTGCTACTATTTAGATTAAAGACCTTTCATAAAAGCCAAAAGATCCAATGATGCATTCTTCTGAAGGATTTTATAAAACATGTTTGCTTCTTAGATTTTGTATTCCAACTTTTCATTCAGCTGTCTTTCTATTTTAATTCCCAACCCTGTTAAATAAAATGTTTTTAAAATGTTTGTATATGTTTTAATAACAGCTAGAAACATACTTTTTTTCTTGTGAGAAAACATTGTCCCTAGCATCCTTCTTATGGGAACAAAGAGCAAGGGAGAAATTACTGCAGCTATAAATCAGTTTTGTGTTTTTGATAATTTAATACATTTTTCACGGGTTGCTTTCTCTGTTTGGCATCCTCATAACAACTCAGTTGGCATGCAACTTTGCAATCAATCTCATGTCTTTCCTCCACCCCCTCTTCCTTCCCAATATCATAGACTTAAAAGGAGTTTAGGTTCCAAGAAGTGTTTTGCCAGATGTATAATCTGAAGACTCATCTTTTAATCACTGACATTCACATGATCCCTTTTCTGCAGATTAAAAGTTATTTCATTTTTACATTATATGGACAGAGCAATGAATATTATTGTAGGGTTAACAACTCTATATGGTTATGCTGATGGGCTAACTTAATCCCCTGGAAGGGGATAATAAGGTAATAAAGTGCCAAGGAATTATCTTAGTCGTGCCTCTCTGGTATTCTGACAATTGCACCCTGTTCTAAAACAGTTTCATCCAAAGCCACAAAAGAAAAACTGACTGTAGTCATGAACTGCACAGCTGAAGGAAACATCCATGTCTGTGTCAGTCACTTTAATAAGTCACTGGAGGAAGGGAAGTAGAGGAACAAATTAAAAACAACAGTATTTTTTGCCCTTTCCCTCAACAGAAGAAAGTGAGAATAGTTGCAATTTCATTTGCTTTTAAAGCACAGCACTTGGTAATAAACGTCCCCTGCAAATGTGCTGAGCAAACACCTCTGCTTTCATCAATATGTGGGAGCTGTTTATTGCCTCATAAACTTGGAAGCAAGTGATATAGTCTCTTAAATCAATGGCAGCATGGACATCCTAGGCACTGTAGGAGAACAGTACATCCAGACAATGCTGGTACTTAAATTAATGGCTCTAGTAATGACTGAAAGGTGCTTTGTCACTAGTGAAAAAGTTAGACATAGATTAAAGTATGCCTTGGACACAATGTATATATGTCATTATAAGGATGTGTGTATGTGTGTATTTCATTGTAGTTTTTATTATGTTGGCATGAAAGCTGACTATTCCATGCAGATTTGATTTAAATGTGGGTTGGCCTACCAGTGTTAATAGGGTCAAACTGTATTTAAGCCTCGTCTATGCATGAACCCAGTTTCTGAATCTACAGGGAAGCTGGGGAAGCTCTGTTAGCCTTACCAGTTTCAAACCAGATCAAAGAGCTAATAATAATCTGAATTCCATGGCATCTCTTATCTGAAAATGATTTATAAATACTAAAAAAATAAGCCAACATTGCACTGTAAGTTTCCTGTCTGCAGAGTATCCCAAGCTGATCCTGTCTTCTTTATCTGATGGGAACAGAGTGCACAGCTGGTAGGCATTGCTCCTGGTCTGCAACCTCTAGTGTTTAGGATGTCAGTGTAGGAGAAGCTGTGACAAGGATCAAGGAAGGTTGACTGGGCAAGGACTGTGCTGCTTTCTGCATACCTGCAGTGTCTGTACTGCAACAAGGAGGACTAAGATCTTCCTGAGCAACTGTAAGTTTAATAACAGCAGTGAAGTTGCAGTAGCATATGAATTAGACTTCCGCATAAACTAGCCATCTGACTATATACCCAGGGTCCCAGGCAAAATGGTACAGCTTGTGTTGCTGTCCATGCTGTTGTGGCAAACTAATTTAGCAGTAGTACAGGTACACCTGCATCTCCTGCTGTTACATCTTCTCAGCGCGATGCAACAACGCTGCTAGAGCATCCCCCCTTTTGCAGAGGAACAGCACAAAGGTAGCATGCTATTTACATTCTAGTGCCATGGCAGTTTGCTGTTCCACTTCACAGAGCTGTCTTTCACTAGTGTGGCTTAGTCACAACAAACTAGTGAAGGAAGAAACATTCCTTCTCGGCTCCTTCTCATCCTTTATCCGAAAATGATTTACAAATACTGATGAAGTAGCTTACACTGTAGTGGATGTTCCCCATCCACAGATTGTTCCAGGTCAATTGACCTTATGTATCTAGCAGAACAGCATAAAACACCATGACTGCAAGCATAGTACTTTATTTGAAATCATTTATACATTTATTTCTGGCATATTTTTTTCCTGATACATTGAATTTCCAAAGATCCTATGTCCATATTTACTGCCAGAACATTTACTTTTGCAAGCAACAATATACTACTGATGATGTCCAAGGAGAGCACTGTGTATACTCTTTACCAAGCCTATGTTCAATCCTGATTTTAATCTTTAACTTCAAGTCCTCTTTGAATTAGCCATGTCTGTTGAAGCATTAAAATTGTTTCCTAATTGGCAACAAACTGTTTCTTTCGTTCAAGTAGCTTAAGATCTGAGTGGGCTTTCTTCAAACTGTGCCAGGCAAAAACCTGCTTTGATACTGAGAATCAGCAAGTAAAACCATTATCTCCAAAAGGTAAATACTTGCTAAACTTCAAATCTCTCATAATACAGTATGTTAAAAAAAGAAGAAAAAAAGGTAGTTTCTGGGTAAAACCCATAGTAGTCAAATTTAGAGTTCAGAATGTTTTAAATGACATCATTACTAGCATTCAAGCAGTGCTCAAAAACATATAAACCAGCTGAATAGTCTTATGCCAGTGTTTTCCTTATTGCTAAGAGGTAACAGTGAACAGAAAATTAAGCATGCATATGTAACATAACACAGCTGCAATAAAGTGCAGCATAATTTCAAGCTGCATGTGCAAAAGCCCTGCATCACTGAGCATTGTCTTAATAGCCCTTCTCTGTGTGGTCCTGGCACAGCCAATCTGAAATACTAGGTATGTGTTTGATTTAGCATGTTGCTAGAGAGCAATTGAGAAATGCAGGGAAATGCAGAGAAGGACAATAGGAGGATGAACTAGCCTGGAAAAATTAACAGAGCAAAGTATAGGCAACTTAGTGAAAGAGTAGCTGAGACAAAATGTAACAAATTGTAAATGTCTAGAGGTTGTAAATGTTAAAGAGAAAGAAGAATTTGTTAACTCATAATACCATTACCTTATGGTAAAGCAAAGACAAAATCAAGAAGATGACACTAGAAATAATGGAATATATTCCCAGAAGGAGTAGCATAAGACCCATCGATTGGGAATTGAAACTAGTCTTGACAGGACAATAGAAAATGCATACCAAATACTGTTCTCTGTTACCAGGCTTTGATTTGGGTGATGTAACATCATTTCTCTCTTGCTAGCTCTCAGGGAATGAAATTAGTGCTTGATTAGTGCTTTCTCTTTATAGAAAAGAAAATAATTAATAAATTTCTATTGTCTAGTGACGCAGCAGTTTAATATTCGTATTTCTGCTTGGAGAAGAATTGCAAGTTTTTTAACAAGGAAAATAAAGCTTTTCACATGGGAGAGTTGCCCTTGGTCTTATCTCCTCTTCCCAAAGAAAGCAGTCTCTGGGCAGAGTTCAGGTGCAGCATCCTTGAAATGCAGAAGAGGAGTGCTGTAAATGCTGAATGTGCCTATGTTTCATATTGTTTGAAAAAATAGATTTTACAGCTACAAAGTGAACAGATGCAGAGCTATAACAATATTGTGTCAGGTTCCCAAGCACAAGCACACAATACCTCTCTGCTTCCATAGATGTGTCCAGAATCCTGTTCTTTTCTGTCACTAGCTCTCAATTCAACACCATGTGATAGCAATAAGCTCTGCTTTGCCTATAATAGCTATAACTAAGTTCTTGTTACCTGTACACTTCTTTCCACCTCATCTGCAGTTCGTGACAATTTCAGTCCTCTTCTCTTCCTTTTCCAGTCCTACCTGGGTATGCTTTCTTCTCCACTCTTTCAGCCCTGGTGCTTTCACAATCCTGCTCTACCTATACTCTACCCATTTCTTCATCACTCCTGCCCCAGTATTCATCAGTTTTCTGTGTTTTCTCCTCCAGTGTTGTTTAGATCCATCTGAATTAGACGCCTTCACAGACACAGCGTTCAGTCAGCTCCCTTTCAGTTAGGAACTAGCTGTGCTTAGCCCTACAGAAGTTAATGGAAGTGTTGTCTTTTATTTCAGTGGGGCCAGGTTTTCAGGCTTATGCTTCTAAAATTTCTTGATGTCTGGAAAGCAGGAAATTATGAAGTCCCTAGACAGTACAAATACAGTGATTTGTGCCATCCAAAAAATCTTGCCTGGTTATGAAACTATTACTTGCTTGGCTTTTCAGTACAGTAAGAATACTTTGGCAGGCTATCTGCTAAGGTTGACGAAAGTTAGATAAATAAGGGCTTGCTGTGTACTTGGATACTTTATCATTCCATAATGTGTCTCGCTATATCTATGTCTTCTGCCAGAAGAGTGTTGGCCGTGGTTCTGTCTCATTTCTAAATGCTGGCAAGCTAACTATAATCAAGGTATTCCTTTTAACAGGATTGATTTGAAGCTAAATGGAGCTCTGTACTCCTTGCAACTTCAAATCCTTCAAAAATGAGGGAAGGTTCAACTTTGAAATGAAAGTGGTAGCATTGTAGTTTTTCCCCCACTCCCAGTATTTCCCTCCTTTTTCCCTGTTCTTCATGGTAAGCTTCCTTTCCCTCTTCCTTCTTCCATACTTGTTCCTCTACCTTGTTATTCACCATGCTTGAAGGTTCTTTGACAGTTCAACCCTTTTCTCTTCATTCTTAAAGCCTGATTTCTCCTTTCTCTGGCCACAGCTTGTGATCTCCTTGTCATTTTCTCTAACCTTGAAGGACTTGGTGTGCAGAGTAAGGGGGAAGACTATAGCCAATAGATGCTGAACATAAAAGTTGAAAAAGAGTGGGTGTAACTTAATCAGGGTAAGAGGAGAGTGAGAGAGGATAAAACATATTGGTTGAAAACATTGGTTGAGGCTGAAAAACAACACCTGAGGGAAGAAAGCAAAGAGGAAAAGAAATGAGGAAAGGAAGGAGATGCGTTAAAAATAATATAAAGTCTTGGTTACCATTTGGTCACCTAGTGTTCCTATCGACATCCATGGAAGGTGAGGGTCACTCTGTCCTTTAAATATCAGGTCTGTATTTTCCTGCTATTCCCAAGTGCAATGGGGATGTCAGTTTTACTCACTGGTAAGTAGTTGACTACCTGCAAAAACTGTAGCTGTCTCTGACATCTACAGATCAGGAGCTTTCACTCTCAGTTGAGCAGAAAGGAACTTCTTCAATGGGCAGCTAGAGAGATAAGAAATCTTGTAATAAAGATTTCATTTCTCAATGAAATAAACATTCATGCAGTCAGGAAGCAAGCTGAAGGCATACAGTCAGCAGATAAATCCTGCAGCTCCACTTTCCTTATCCATCTCTGCAGCACAATGCATTGAGTTGTCATCTGGCATTTGTGTATTCATTCTAATTCTTTCTGCCTTGTTATTCTGTCAATTTCTTAATCTATTTACACTGACTTTATTTTTAGTGTGTCTATTGTGACAGCAAATCCTAGAATTGCCTTGAGTGTTGTCTGAAAATGGCCATTATCAAATCATAATGCCTACCCAGATGAGGAACTGTAAAGGCCCTAGGCATCAGTAGGAGTCCTTAACAGCTGTCTGCATTTTAGAGCTGCATATGAATTTCCACCTTAGAGGATCTGCTTCAGTTTTATAAGGTGAATAGGAACTGCATGTATTAAAATTTGGATTAGTGGCTCAACCAAAATCTTCACTTTCCCTCTCTCTCTCTCTCTCTTTCTCTCTCTCTCTCTCTCTCCCTTTCTCTCTCTTCACATTAATAAACTTGCTATCTCCATCTTTTGTTGGTAAACTATATAAAAATGCAAATGATCCAGAATCCAATTAATTTCTGGAAGGTTGCAGCTGTTTTGGGCCCTATTCACAGAGACATGTGGTGTGCGTGTATGTGTGTGTGTGTATATGCATGTGTATGCATCTGATTGCTAAGAAAATCAGGCCTTATTATTGAAGCCTTGACTCTCTAAATTTGAGCTATTGTTCCTTGCCAGTGCTGATGCAAACAGATAATTTCCAAATTGTATTCCACGTTTATTAAAGTGGTAGAAAATATGGCTAATTTCAGACAAAGCTGAGAAAAGGTGGAGCTTGAGAGCTGAAATAGGAGTTCTGGGAAATCTGTTTCTATTGCAACAAAGAAAAGTTTATCTAAGATCTCAAAAAGCATTAATTACTCTGAGGCATAGGCGAATTTCTTCGTTGGCTTTGTCATTCTTCATTGCTTTATTCTACTTCTGTGAGTTGTTTGGCTTCATTTTGTGTTTTGTTTTTTTTGCTTCTATCTATCTAATGTGTAGTTATGAAATTGAGACCATCCTGGGAATATTTTTCATTACCTCAGCTCAGACTTGGATCAGAAATTTATCTAGACCAAGCAGTTTGAAGAAATGCATGTAATTGGCCCTGTCATTGGTTGAACTTGGGCAAGACACTCAGAACTCAATTTTTAATCTGTATTTTTGTATTAGGGGCCTCCATTTATGGCTGCCCAGTTTGTGTCTGCAGGCGGAAGCCCAAACATCAAAGCACACAAAACTAACAGCATTGTGAGCACATTGGTCTTGACCTCCTATGTATCTGTTCTCCCACTGTAACATGCAAACCATGAGCAGCAGAATCAACAGTGTCTTATTTCCTATAATATTTGTGTCTTGATGCACTCCTGTTTGCCTTCTCTGCTGTCTAATAAGGGTTAAGCTTATTTCCTTCAGCAGGATATTAGTAATCTCTCTCCCCTACCAAGTGAAACTCATAGGAGCTTAATATCCATAAGACCTCTCCCCCTCTGCCCTTCTATCTCTTTAAGTAAGTTGGCCAACAGTTCAAAATTTATACAAGGGAAAGGGAGCCAGGGACTGACAGCAGCATGGTCATATATATACCAGGCTGAAAAGGAGACGCTTTTCTTAGTTGTAAAAACCTGGGAATCTTATTTCATTAATTCTTAAAATAAGATTTTGTTATTTTTCTACAGCAGTCACTAAGAAACACAGATGCTGCTGACAATGAAGGGTGAATTTACAAGCATCATTTGTCATCTTTATTGTGATACAAGCTTTTGGTGAAATTTTAGCTATCATGGAAATCCTACATTTAAGGTACATAGCAGCCTGTTAGATATATGAAGAACAAGCCCTCCTCGATTTATTATCGTCAGCAATTTCAGCAGTGAATGCATACAAGCCTAAATTCAGCCTTGTGCTTATGTCAGGTCAAAGCACCGTATAAATCCCACTTGAGCCCTAAAAATAGAATTCCAAAGTAGAATTTAAGGCCTTGTGATAGCGTCTGGTACAGACAAGAATTTAACAAAGAGGAGACAACTTTTACCAAGGTTGTGATACCTCCTCTAAATACAGTCTAGCATGGCTATTCATTGAATGATGTGCTGAGGTTCCTTGATTAATAATAATAGGTTCCTCTGTGGGCAGTAAACAGAAGGCCGCTCTCTCCCCGGGAAAGAGCCAAAGCTCTTGATCAGGTAAGCTGGGTTTTTAAGTTTAATATTTTACAGTGAGAGCTTTTTTTCTTTTGGCTTTGTTGTAACTGATAATGCACACAGATAATGCATATTGGGAGCACTGATAACAGAAAGAATAAGAAGATTTACAGCAAGAAAAATGAGGATCCCATCTCAAGCACTGTTCTAGAAAGACTGGAGGAGAGATAGAATGGATAAGGTTATGTGGGGATGGGCTGGATTTAACTTGTCTTGCTGCCAAAGCAACACTGGATATTAGTGCCTTGCAGGTGAGCTTGCCATTACAGGATGAAATCAGTGTGGCAGACATTGGGTAGAGCCCTTGTGTAGGATACTTTATTTCCACTATATATATACACGTCTCTTTGAATAAAAAGAGTAGCTGTGGTTGAGGCAATTGCTCCATTCAGAAGCCCTGAGAAAGCACCAAAGAGTTCCCAGACCAACAGCTCTGGTAGAGACAGTTGGACGGAGAGCAAAGTCCCCTGTTGTTTGCCACAGTCCAGTGTACAGAAACTATTTTACAGAATTATGCAATATATTGTGGCTTAAAACTGAGGGTTCTTGCATGCAAAGAAACAGAATTTAGACAAGTGTAAGTAACAGCTCCATCTGGTGATGTCATCTTTATAGCAGTGTATTTAAGTCTCTTTTATATAGCTCCCAGTCTTCTTTCAAATTTAGCTCCTTTTCTTCTTTCCCAGTTGGCTTCATTATCTGAAATCATTCAGATTTCATTATAGTGAACAAAGTATAAATATTTCTTTAAGATAGAAACTACACTGGAAGATTATAGGAGAGCCTGGCAAATTGTCCCAGATCACTAGATAAGGTGAGCTCTGTCATAATTCATCTGAGAGTAGAAGGAGGAAAAGTATCTCTCTCTGGTATAAGAAATGTCCTGTTAAAGTAATCAAAGAAAATAAAGAGATTGATTCATGTGARTTAAGAAGAAATATGTGAAGCTATATAATTTTCTTAAAGGGCCTACTTCTGCAAGGTGTTCATTGCCTTCTGTCAGCTGCTAGTTATCCTTAATCTGTATTGACATAAAAATTTGAGATACACATCATTTCCTTGAATCATGTAATGTGTGTGTTATTCATTCATCCTTTCCTCCCTCATCTTAGTCAGTCAAGCACATTTTGAATATCCCAGGTGGGTCAATCTGTTACAAGAATCTAAGATCATATGAAGAGCCATTACTGGTAAGACCGAAGGCCCCTCTAGCCCAGCACCTGTCTCTGCATGATACTTCCTCTAATTACTCTCCCAGTCTCCAACTATGTTCAGCTCAAGAGATGTCCTGAATTGATGCAGTCTCTGTGGTTTTGATAACTCTCAATAGATAATTCATCTGCTTGCCTAGTTTCCCCTTTCAGTCCATGCATTTGCAGCATCATCTGGAAATGAGTTTCACAGGTCTACCACCTATTGTACAATTTTCTGTAGCAGCACAGTGATATTCTCTGTTTTGTTCTCTATTTATTTCCTGATAATTTCTAACATTTGACTTGCCTTCTTGACTGTTATTGAGCATCAGGTTGACATTTTCATGGGACTATCTATTATAACCTGAGATCTATCTCCTAAGTGGTAATGATCAACTCCATCATATTAATATGTGGAGTTAGAATTGTTTTTCCCATGTGCATTGCTTTCCATTTATCTACATTGAATTTCATTTGCCATTTAATTGTTCAGTCACTCAGTCTCATAGGGTCCTTCTGCAGCTTTTTTTTAGTCACTATTTGTTCTTGCTATCCTGAATAACTCAGTATCATCAGCAAACTTTCTGACCTTGCTACTCAGGCACTTTCCAAAATTGTTTGTGGACACATTGGCTATCCTAGGTGCCGGCACAGATTCCAGTGGAACTCCAAAGGTAGAACTCCTTCTGTTGCAAGACCTGTACCTTTCCTTTCTGTGTCCTGTCTTTTAACCAGTTATATATCCATGCAGGGATTGTTCCCTTTATCCCATCACTGCTTAGCTTCCTTAAAATCTTTTTATGAAGGACTTTGTAAAGTCCTTTGGAAATCCAAGTAGATTATGTTAACTGAATTAACACCATCCACACACATGTTGATCTCTTTAGAGAACTCTAATAAATTTGTAACACAGGATTCCCCATTATAAAAGCTATGTTGACTTTCCCAAGTGGATTATCTTTATCCAGGTGTGTACTAAATCTGTTCCTTACTTAGGTTACTAATTTTCTCAGTAGATAAATATGACATCTTCAGAGCTATTCCAACAAATCTCTCTTTAACATCTGACTAAGAGGCGTTCATTTGGATGTTTGGGAAGGAGGGATACTAATACTTGACTTTTTAGGTATGTTTTTTCATGTTGAACCCAGTACTCTTTACTATGTTACAGACCACACAAAGATGGATATACCAGACAGGGTGAAGGAACTACCAATAGCTACTGTAGCTCTCACTGCCTGGGGTGCACATGCACTGGTGAATCCATGTCAAAGTTGCATGCATCCCCACACGCCAGGAAGCTTAGCTCATCACAGATGACATCCTCAGCAACTTCTGTTACCACTCAGTTTAGCAATAGGAGAGCGATGCAAAAGGTGATGTAAAAATCTACCTAAAGAAGGTCATTTGGAGTCCACAGCTCCCCACGTGTTATGCTAAATATTTGTTACACTGTCACTTTATCTGTTTACTTTGTCTATTTTGCGAATAATATAATGCAACAATAGCTTATTGATATGTCATGTTATAAGTTTAGCACTAGAATTAAGTCCTCCCTGAAAAATCTGTTGTCATTTTACTCAGCGTGGTAGAAAAGACATAAGAACAACAATGAAAAATGCCAAGAAAAAAATAGAGTTTTGAGGGTTAGTTCTTTTCTTCCTGTGTGTATGCACCCTATTAATGTGCCATCTGCTTCTAGGACATGGATTCATCTATGTTTTTTACCGAGTTCTAGCATGATTACCTTTTTCCCCCTCAAAAGCCACAAAGGGGCTAAATATAGGTTTACTTCAAATTCTAGGGAAAGAGGCGGTCCTTGCCCTAGACACAATTGTTCTTTTGATTTTGTGAGCATTACCACTAGCATTAAGTGTAATTTACTTTATCTGATGACAGCTTGCCGAACAAGATCTTAAGTTTTAATAGGATCAGGAACCGAGATGGTAAGTGGAGAGAAGAGAAAAGCATTGTGGGTGGAATTCATCCCACCCCATTACCCCTTGCTTAACTACAAACAAATTGAGCACAAAGAAGAGATTACACAGTCTCCAGGAGGTGGGCCAAGTTAGAGGGCATCGGTGCGTCCAGTCTCCAGGCAGGAACAGAATTTGACACGCTCCTGCATTTCCCCTGGTGGTTTGTTGCCCTGCTATAGTATGGTTGTGAACTCATTACTCAGATATATGCTCCTCTTCTCTCTATTCACCATTGCCCTCCTAATTACCCTCTAGTTTATGATAGCTAGTACACGTTCATGCGGTTGCTCTGGGTACCTGTTCTGTAAGCCATCCACCCTTTACACAGAAGAACTTTTTTTATGTCCCATACTATCATGGGCAAATTTCATAGTGTGATAAAGACCTTCACCAATCAAAGCATCTAGTGTCAGAGGAGAAATTGGTTTCTCATTCAGAGTTATGGGACTATTATGACCTCCCACATTACTCCTGGTTCATTTGCAATCAGCTTTTTCATTATCTTTCAGCTACACCGGCCCAGAATTATGTTAATTGCCCATTAACTACAGTTGGGTGATTCATTTATTCTTTTAATTTAGAGTATCGAAAATGGATATAACCTCTATTTTGCTTTTAAAACTTTCTGATACAATCTGTGCTGTTACTGAGGTGAAAGTAAAAACAAGATATCAATAGAGCCATGTCCTTCACTGTGTATGGAGCTTCCCTGGACAGCATGAGATGCTCTGTTTCTTGTCTTTCTCTATGCTGCTTAAAAGTGTTCTGCAAAGAACGACAAACGAGTTTATCGAAAGAGTTTGATTCTTTTTCTCTCCTTCTCTACTGGAGTAGATTTCTGGGTGTGTGTACTGGGATTTCTTAATTTTTTTTTCACTTTATTATTTTTATTTCTGTGTCTTACGGGGGTTTGCACTTCAAGGTTTAAATCTCCTTCTACCTAGCAAGGATTTGGATAAGCTTTCTGTGGGGCCAGCTTATCTAAAATCTGTGGAGTTTTCTGTAGGAGGGATGAGTGGCCAGTCTTACCCAGAATATCAATTCTAACATCCTTTTTTCCTTTGAATTGTCGGGATTCCTGTTCTTTGTATTCCTTTTTTGGGGGAGTTCTTTGAATATTTTCCTTTCAGATGTTTTTTCCTTGGATGCCTCAGAAATGTGGACTGGGAGCATTCTCATCTCTATTATTTACAACAGATCAGAATTTAACTTAAGTTTTCCCCTGTAGCAACAAGTAGATTTTTGTGATAATTGTCCAGGATAAAGTTCTCAGTGGAAGTGTATTTGGCAGTCCTGCAAATACTTTAGTATAACTTTACTTGTGTGAATTAGCCTAATGGCTATGACTCTATCCATTACATGAATGAATGTTTCACTTATACAGATGAACATATTCATCCTTAACTAATGGAAGACTCTGAAAGAAGAACTTTCTACGTTTGTCCAATAGCCTATTTGCATTATAATATTTAGGAACCTTAAGCAACGATCCAGGTGCCACCTTACTGAATGCTGTTCTGGCAAATAAGAGAGAAGACAGCCCAGGCCTCTGAGAGCTTATACTCCAAGTGTAATCAGACAAAAATGGTGACAGAAGAATAGGCAAAGGAGCTTGGGGTCAGGAGGAGCCCAAGAGTGCAGGGGGCACGTGTGCCCTGTGTACCAGAACACAGTCCAGGTGGCTCTGGGGTGCGGTGCCCCAGAGTGTCTAAAAAGAAGGAGAGAGAACAGCCTAAAAGTAGGTTCAGGAGAAGCCAGGTGTCAGTGTGGGACTGAGTCATTAGGGCAAGTGCGAGGCCTGGGGAATGTATAAGAAACTTTGAATTGCAACGGGAGGAAAAAGGAAGGTCACGTGGGTATTTTCCTGTAGGCAGGACAAGATTTGTAGGCAGAGTTAGTATCTTTTATTGGACCAACTTAAAATTGTAAATATTAGATGAGCTTTTGGGGGCACAGGTGCACCTTCAGGTCTGAAAAAGCTGTCATTTGAGCATGTCAATTTTTTTATTTTTAACTGTAGTTCTTGTGCAAGGAAAAGTAAGAAGTAAAAGGAGGAAGTGTTGGAGTACGAAAGAGGCAAATAGGCAGTATATTACTTTATCATACCTGGGGGTTTAAAATAACTTCTGTGTTTACAAGATTAGAAATACTATACACTTAAAACATAATCATGTTTAAGAGAAAAATGCAATGAAATGGATGTAGTCTTTTGAGCTACATAGATAGATATATCTATTTACAACAAATGCCTAAATTTCACAATATTTAAAGTCAAAGTTTGTCTTCTTTTTCTTCTTGCCATCCTTTTTTGCTCCCCTTTTTAGTACTTTGTTTTATTCTTGCTTTTTCTTTCTGCATTTTTTTGTTGTCCATCTTTCTTTAACATCTGTTTTCCTTTAAATTAACTTTAATTTCTCCTTTTTTATTCATCCTCAGGCCCTGATTTTGCAAACCCTTATACAAGAATGGTCACATAGAAGTCGATAATATTTTTATCATGTGCATGAAGTTAGTGTTGCAGGATTAGGAACAAAATATCACTGACCCGGATATTAAACTATAGTTCTTCGACAGACATAGCTTTTCAGATACAAATTTGCACATAAACTAGAAGTGTGTAGACCTGTATTGTTCTTAACACTGAAGGGTTTCATGCATAGCCAAATGAATTTTTGAGGGTTTTTTTCATGCCTATGAATATCATATTTATCAAAAAGACACAGAGCAGAAATACATTTTATGCTATATTCTCTTCTGTACAGGTTGCACTGTGATTCATGTTATATCACGATTTTGGAGTATGGCAAAAAAAGTAAGATGATTAAATCTGACTGTCATTGTCACAAAACCGTATATAATATTCACAAACTTGTTCCCTACTCAGTTACTCAGCTTCTACCCATTACCATGAATTGCCTCTATGGAAAACAGGTGTGACAGAGTGAAAAATCTCATCCAGTTATGGGTGCACTCTGGAAGTCCAGAGGTTAATCCAGCATCTTAAAACATTGCTGTTGCTTCCAGCAGTCCCTTTAACTTCTATTTACATAGTATCCCTTCCCAAACCTCTTCTTGATCTCCTAATGACAATTGTCATCTTCTTGGAGAGGGTGGCAGCCTTGCAGATTAATCATTTCTGTGCTGTGAGTGGAACATCCAAGCCACCTGTCTGTCTTCTGGCATCTTTATAGTGAAAGGCACCGCCCTGTTTGAAAAGTTAAGCAGTATCACACTGTAAAGCTGTAAATTCAGGCAAAGGGACAGCTAGAAGTTGAAAGGAAGGAAGGCCACAGATAAGCAGAGTAGCTCCAGCAGTGCTCATCCTCTATACATGAGCTGTGTTTTTGCAGGTACCCTATGTTAATATAGCTAGATTACAGAAAGAATAAAACTACAAAGATAAAACATGAAAAAATTTAGGCCCCAAGAATCATACTGATTTAGCTGCTTTGCATGGATAGATTATTTCCCTACTCCTCTTTTAGAAACCCAAGGACTTATAAGTATTTATTAAAGCTACTCAGGTATGTGTCTGCTGGAACAGTGATTGTGTCCTTGATTTTTGTATACACACAGATACACGCCAATACACACATGCAAGTGTGTTCAGCACCTGTTGAATTGAGGTCCCAGTCCATGAGTGGGATTGATTGATCTAGAGACTCCCAGACTGTCTGTATTTAATCATCACACTAATCAATGTTATAATACTGTCTCTGTTGTAAAATATGCAGAATGCAAGATATGGATAGAGTTAAGTCAACTTTGCTTCTGGAATCTCAATTATTTCATTGCTGATCATTTTCATTTAAATTTGTAATCCTAAATCTTGACTTAACTTTTTAATATAATACTTTTTCATATTTTATTAAGTGTTCAGGATCATCCATCTACCTATAAAATAATTAGAAGTGAATAGGCTGAGATTCCCAGCATTTGTAAAAGATACAGCAGAAAGCACTGGTTAGAGGTGCAGTCATTTTTCCATGTACGAAGGCTACCCTCTGCCGGACAACTGAAACATTACAGCTTAATTAGCTTCAGCGTTGCTCTTTTCTTTCTGAATAACTTTTCCCAGGCTACCTGCAGGTGCCAATGGTATGTATTTAGTGTCCTGATTCACAGCTTTCCTTGCTCTGAACACTAGCTACAGTGTTTCCCTACTGCCCCCCCCCCGCCTCAGCCACTCCAAAGACATAACATTTGAGAGGTATCGCTGACTTCTTTGCAAGGAACTAAAACCAAAACAAGCTATGGATAACTCTCATGTGGATTTCTGCAGTTCAGGTGTCTTGCTCTTTTCCTCTGCTGCTTATGGGCTTTATAATCAGAAATTTAGTTACTTGACAGCTAATACCGAAGGCTGCTGGTACATAGCTACAAGGAGTACCAGATCATCCTCAAAACCTGACACTAGATTTGATCCTGGAACTCACACATAACATGATTGCCTGAGTTTTTGCCCTGAGTATCAAGGTTGCACTGTTCCCAGGCAATGGCCCAGGAGAAAAATCACTACATGGTAACAATGCTGCACTTCTTACCTTACATAGCCCTTCTTACCTTCTTCTGAGCCCTGTGCCATCAGAATAAGCTGATCCTAATGCTGGTTTTCCTGCATCTGCTGTTCAGTTGTATGGAAAGGATGTATTTGGAAAACCTAATGCCATTTCTGTTTTTCATTCTTTCCCTTAAGACTCCCCTACCCTTTTCAGGGTGACTATCTAGTTCAGGAGGAAGATGAGCTGAGCGGACTTGTATGTAAAATTAGTACCAGCCATTAGGATTTTTAGCTCTGACATTCAAAGATTTCATGGTCCCTGGATTAAGTTTAAGCAAGATGACTTTTTAGTCATAGTTTAGAAGGTAAGAATAGAATACAGCCCTGAGAGAGTGTAATGCAATGCAATCAACATGCCAAAGAGCCAAAGAAAGTGTAATTTATGCCAGTTTGCACTACCTTGATGCATAAGCCCAGCAGAATATATTAACAAATGATACTTCTGCAGGTTTCTGGTACCATCTGCTATAATTTAATGTATAATTATGCCTTTAGTAGAGAATACTAAAGGATGGTTTAAAAACCTRTAGAACATATCTCAGAGTTGCAGTAATTTCTGTTGATCCCAATTATGTCTCATAAAGCCCTGTTGATTTTTTTCTTTCTTATAAAGTGTAGGCTGTTTTCATAAAGGAGCATTTGATTCTGGTTTGCAGACTTCATGAGCGAAGGGGTTCATATCACAATCAGTCATACTTATGCCATTGCTGTAATATGTATTCCTCTTATTGGGTAGAAATATAGCAAGGTACTATGTGAAAACTCATTACATGGAAAGATACAAAATTCAGTTTCACATTTGGTTATGCACAATGACAAGTCAGCTTTCTGCTAGAACTTAGATCTGGTTTTGAATGAGCCTGCGCTATTTTAGAGTTTGCATCAAAGCCTATATGAAGTCTGTCATTATAAAATGCATAAAATATGGAAGATTTTTATTCTTTGAAGTTTTTAAATAAAACTTGATGGGAATTAAACCAAAGGAAAAATGTGCTTTATCATCATTAGAAACAGGGAATTATTTCTACTTCCCTAGAGCAGAGCAAAATAGCTCTCATGTTATTGGTTTTAAATGTTCATGTTGCCATCTTTGTCAAAGTTTCTGTTTTCCTTTGATTTATCAAAGTATTGGAAAATAAGTGCTTGGGAAAATACGTGCTTGCACCTCACCAAAATGACTAGCACATACAAAGAATCATTAGATTCAAAAACTTTGAATGATTGTTTCCAAGATATAAAATATGCTTTATAGGCTCTTTAGCTATAACTTCAACAAATTACTGTGAACATTTCATACTGTTTTGAACCGCGGTAAATTTTGATTCTTATTGCTTATCTTCAAAGCAAGAAAATAAAACACTATACTATAATACTTTGTTGCCAACTGCATAAAGACATTCTGGAACCTCAAATATGCATCAGGTATACCTTCACAATGCCATCAGGTATACCGCAATACTTTCAAAATACAGTAACATATAGTTGATTGATTCAAGTAATAAACAGTATTAGACATGCTATTTTAAGACACAGGGGTATAATGTGATCAAGAGTGAAGAAACTTTTATTAATAAAATATTAGAAGAAATCAGAATAGGCATATTTCATTTTTTTCAGTGTTCATTTTTTTCTTTCTAATGAATTCTAACAAAAGATGGCAGAAATGCTACCTGAAAGTATAGTTCCATGTGTCTTTGCTATGGATATATTCATAGTCTTTTAGCACAGAAATATGGCTAGCCTGAAAAGAAACACATAAAAAGTTTCTTCAAAATTCCTAGGTGATATACATCAGCATTAAAGTGAGGCCAGTTTATACCAGAGGATCTGGGCTTGTTTCTGATATCCTCCTGCTTCATTTAAAAAAAAAWTTTTTTAATCTTTTCAAGCACTATTTTTAATGAAAGAAAATAAATACATTAATGCAGATCAGGCTTTTGGAACTCGTTAGACAAATTCAGGTTTCAGAACAAATGGGTAAAGAGTAGCTATGAATGCATTTTGGCTGAAAATAAGAAGACACTTCCCAGTCATCAGGGAAGTCCATTCTGGAGCAGCTTTTCAGTCAGAACAGTGGGAAGAACAGCAACAAAATCCCTAATTTATGAGACAGGGTATATAATGTGGTACTTGAATTTGCAAGATCTTGGTCTTGAGAACACATGACATTTCTTCCACTCCTGTGTTCCTAGAAATAAGGTGCATATTTGTAGTGAGAGCAGCTGACATGGCTGTTCATGGCCATGAAAACTTGCTGGGAGAAAGATGGTTCTAACATTTAATCCTGGCAGTGTTTCTTGACCATACCCTTCCTTTGGTTTTCCATACCTTGACCCTCCTTTTAGATGAGCTTATAACAGCCGTCAGGCACCTGTGAATCCTCATAGCCGATCTTAACACCACTGCTCAAACCACTGGAAAGAGCAGATTCCCAAGAGTTACCTAGAATTGGCCCCTCTGACTATGAGATAAGTCTGCTACTTCCCTAGTATTTTTGGCCCCCTCTGAGTCTTGGTAGCACCCTTGAGACCCAGATTTGGATCCTTATCTACCAGTTTTCCTTTTTCATCTTTTGAAGTCCAAATCTGCAAGACTGTTAAGCTAGTTTTTTGGTTTTGGATTGTACTGGAAGAGACATCCCCAGGTATGATGTGGAATAATCTCTTGCCCTGAAACCAGATCAGCTGTAAAAGCTTAATCTGGATATTCATTTCCTCCTGTGGCCCATTTTGTGGTGGCTGCAAGATATAAGAAAGATGGAGTCTGTCTTTATAATGTCTTTCTTTTTCCTCATCTGCATTCTAACAGATTTGAGCAGGCCTAAAGGTCACTCTGCATGTAGCTACAGTAGCTTTTTAAAAATCTTTGAATGTTAATCCAGCTTTGAACTGCTTTACATTTGCATATTTGCTTAATCAGAAGTGTGTAAGGTCGGCACAGAAGCTTCATTAGGATATTCATGGCTGAGATTGCTCTCCTCATCACTTCTCTTACTCCATTCAGCCAAGCTCTGCACAGACTCCAGACCTCCCTCATGCCCCTGCTAGGAGGAGGGGCAGGGATAAAAACAGAGCCAGAAATAAGTGGGGGCTTGAATTCTCCAGTGAGCTGGGGGAGAGGGGGCTTGTATCATGCCAACCATGTTTTAGACTATGCTATTTTAGATAGTGAGAAAATCAAAACAAAGTCTGCTTGAGAAAGCAGAAGGACAAATCTGCAAAAATCAGGAAGCTGAGATACACAGGTGATTGGAAGCAAGATATTTTGAAGAAACAATAATGATTAGACAGCAACGATGCAAGAATGCATTGCCTCTGGGGCTGGATTCAAATTTATCCCCTAGAATATTCTTTCTCGGGAGGCAGTATTCTTCAGAAATCTGCAGCAGCAGCTAATAACTGTCTGACTCCCACTTGTATAGTTGTGCTGTTGAACATGCTAATGTCTCTGACCAGGCAGCATTGAACAAAACAGCTATCTCCATGCATCTTTCTTTTTAGTAGGTCTGTGGGTCTTCAGGAGGAGACAGTGTCCTTACTCTAATCTTTCACATTCACCTGCTGCCTTTCTAAAGATTTGGAGCTTATCGGCGTCTTCAGTTGATCCATGTTCTTCACCCACTGAGAACATCCATTGCTTCTGCTTCACTCTGGTGCAAAGCCAAATTCAAGGTTATAACTGAGCCTTTGATTGACTGTGTAATTATTTTATAATATAGGAGGGAATTTAGAGATGGAGAAGAGAAGATGCTAACAAATATTCAAGGACACAGCTACATGCCTATTTTACAAAACTTAAAACTGATGAATGTCAAGAAACAGTTGCACAGCAACACACGCCATTCAAATGTTCAACCTTTTGTACCTCTGGCCATCATATGGGATGTATGCATCCTACTGTATGTTCATTTGGCTGGCAGGACAGAAGCTGTCATTCTCTGATACTACCTTTGCTTGTTTTACCATTAACATCACATATTGACTTATATCATTTGATGCAAAATAGCAGAAAAACTCTATTTTGGGCCATGTGCAAATCGTATCAGGCATAAATACCATGCTTACGTTTTTTCTTAGATTGCATATGAACATACAACCCATTTCTATTGCAAGAACTTGGAGTTATACTAAAGCTAGTTAAGGCTTTGAACTTTATATTTCAGAATGAATAAGGACTCCAGGGATTATAGCCGCTGCCCTTTAGGGACTGCAAAGGCTGTTTTATGAGGATGTTTGAATACCATTTCTTCAAAGTAGTGAAACCTGAAGAGGCTTTCTATTCAAATTTTAAGAGGATGTTATAGACACTGTGGAGGCAATATAAGAAAACTTGTGGTTTTGAGAGTACAAGGCCCATTAGTAGAGCTAAGAGGAATTATAGAACATATATGTAGAAAAACTGAACATCTGCTAAGGATAAAGAGGCTTTTTAAATGGAAAGTAGAATAATGCTAACAGATTGCCAGCATGACAATAATAATAAAAAAAAGAGTAAAAGTTAATTCCAAAAGCTGTCTTACTGGATGAGATTCTGGTGCTCATCATATAATATTTTGGTCAGAATTATTTTTCAAGATTTTTTTAACAATTATTGTGCCTCTGCCATTGTCATTTCTTTCAGATGTCACCTCCTTCCTTGCCATTCAGCCTTCTTCTAAAGCTTTTACTGGATCAGGCTTTGCCTGTCTTTTCGTGAGATTTCATTGACTACAGTAGTTTTGGTAAAAAGTGATTAAAGCCTGAAGATTTTAGCTCAATGTGAAAGTAACCATGCAGAACTGTAATGGGTTTTCCTGTTCATTGAGGTCATGACTTTCAGAACCAAAGGCTCCAGACACAGTCTCCACCAGGGTCATGGCTTGCCTGATTTCACTGCTGCTGAAAAATAGTCCACGTCTCTTCCCTACTGTGTGCACTGGGCTTGCACCAGCAACTGTGATGCACTGGGTCAGGGAACCAGACCAGCTGGGAAATAGTCATTTTGGAAGAAGTTGTTCTTCAGCTTGAACCTTCTCCTGATTTGCTCTGTTGCACAGCTGCACAACTGAAGCTGCTAATTCAGCTCAGGGGATGGAAATACTTGGCTGCAGGAAGGGGAGGTTTAGGGGCTACTTTTACTGTGGCAATGTCACCTTAAATGAATGCCACATTAAAGCCTCAGGTAAAGCTAGCAGGAGTGTTAATGAGGACTAAGCAAATGGTTCAAGGCTGGCACATTGCTAGAGATAGGTCATACGTAGAAGCTCAGAACTAATATGTCTCCATTCTAACCCAGACCTTCTCTTTCATCAGAGCCTAAACTTGGAAGCAATGTGTTTTCTTAACAGCACTTAAAGTGAGACATAATAAGAAACATCATCATTCTTGAGAGTTTTTGTCCTTGAAAGTATTTGGGCTGAAGCTTTTGCAAACAGTTTTTGTGATTTTTGCCATTATTGTATCCAGACTGCTTTTGTGATTTGGCCTTGAATTTGAACAGCCAAATATTAGCTCTGAATACTGCCTCCTCACTAGCTGAATACTACCTCCCATGCTTGTGAGCAGTTGCAGATTCTCTATATCTGACTGATGAGGCAAAATGGATGAGTTGTTCATACAACAAGATCTAGATTTATTAACTTCTGGTTTTTGGTATAACTGTCATTTTATCATGATGAATTAACCAAGAAAAGCTTTAGAAAATCTGAATCAAATATTTTGCCCTATACTTTCTTTGACTATAAAGATGTATTCTTATCCCATGATTCAGGAACCTTTGGTGATCAATAGAACATCATGAGACTTTGCAAAAAATTGCATACACATTTGCACCCTCATGAGTAAATAAACAAATAGATGAAAACTGAAGTAGTAAAGTTAGGTTAATTTTTTTGATAGTTGGCTTTAGAAGAAAACCACTCTGGTATCACTCACACAAGACGGTCCCTAGATTTTTTTCAGAGGGGATGTGGGCTTCTGTGTTAAAAAAGTGTGGACAATACTGCAATAAGCTGCTCGTGTAATAAAGGATTTTCAGGAACATGTCTTCAGTTTAATGGTAATAGAGCTTATAACAGTTAAGGATTCAGCAACTCACAAAGTATTTTGTCTGTCTAGAGCTCAGCAAGGAAGACAGTTCTGAAATAGAAATCTTTTGATCTTAAAATGACAAGATCTGAATAGTAAAACCCCCTCTTGTAAGAAACACAGGCTGTAATTATGGCACATCTATTATTTAAAATGTTCTTGAAAATTCACATAAAAGCTGTTCAAAACAAAGGACAGGATTAGGTCAGGAAGTGGTCTGTAAAACAGATTTTTTTTTTTTTTTTTTTTACTGATTCCTGCCTTCTTTACTCAAGCAAGTGTTTGCTTGCAGTAATTGCCATTCAGTATGTTAAATGTTTGGTCCAAATAGCTTGATTCTTTCTCTTTAAAAATGGATTCTAATTAATTCTATTTTATTTTAAAGAAGATCCTATACATGTACAAAGTTTCTGAAGAGGCTTCTTTCCTATACCCTCTCCTCCCCGGACAACTAAGCCATATTTGCTCCTGATTGATAGCTAGTAAATCTGGCAGAGTCACTGTTAACATGTTAGCCACAGATATTATAAATGAAATTCTACAATATAACTGTCTCACAGCAGACATCAAATAACCTAGGAAAACAACTGAGCTGGAGCTTAGTCATATTTGATAATTAATGTGTGATGGTTTCCAACCAAAATTAATTTAGTGATGGAGTAAAACATATGGAATAATGCTTAAGCTTACATCAAAGGCAAATATTGAATACATTAGGATACATTATCTCTACTCTTTCTGGAGTACATTATGTTCTATTAAGATGTGATGTTCCGAATTTCTGCCTGGGCTTCTCTGAGAATTTGTATGATGGCTCACAAATGTGTTCCCCAGTGCCCTCCTCTGTAGCACTCTTCCAATTCAGCTATCATTTTTTGTTTCAGCTGAAGCATTAACACTCATTATCTGTCGGTGGAATAAAAAAGAAAACAAAACAAACCCAAAAAGACCCAACAACACTTTTTTTTTTAGATGAAACATCTTTCCTGGATGACACTTCTGATGTTATCAGTAGGAGAAGCCTTCAAAGAAAATGGGTATCAAGTCTGAAACATTACATAATGCTGAGTTGAAAGACAAAGTGTTTTCTGGAATTTTAATTTTTTTTTTAAGCAGCTGCCTTTAAGTGAACACAGCCATCACTGTTATAAAATATTCAAAGCCTTATACATATCAGACAGAGCTGCAGTTACTAGGGCAAACAATCTCRTGTATCAGTTAAACAAACATTTGAAAAATTTCCTGAGCCCATTCTAGGTCCTTACAATACCTCTAATTTTAATTGATTTTTATCCAGTATCCTTTTTTTTAATGACAGTTTTCAACTTTCCAGCATTCTGCTAGCTTTTGTGGGGAGTGGGTAAGCATGAAGTCATGGAAGCCCAAGATTAAAGACTTCTCTGTGTCAGGTCATTAGCCATTCCACTTACTGTACTGTAGCTCATTTTCCCATTCCTAATTGATCACTTCACTGATCAGACATTATGGAGAAAGCTTAGTAACCTACACTTTAGCTTTGAAATGCAGTAGAGACTATAATTATCTGAAAGTCTTCAAAGATGCCTGAAATTTTCAGGAGGTTCAGTTCATCAAGGAGTCTGGCTAATCGAGAGAAGGGAGAAGAGCCAGGTTCCCTAAGGCCAGAATTTTGAAGAGAGATCTGGAGAGAGAACAAAGGTGTCTGTATAAAATTTTCTGTCCAGAAGTCTTGTGGGGTGTCAGTACATATTAAGAGGAGGTGCAGAAACCCCTATTCTGAAGATAGGTTGGCAAAACTAAGCGCATGAAATACCTGCTTAGCCATCCCAGGTTTAGGAGTTATTGAATCCAGGAGCTTGAAGTGGTTCACAGAACAGCTTTTCTGCCTCCTGGGATTAGAGTCTTTCCCCTGTTGGCAACTATGTCTATCTTAACATGTATTGTCTTGTCTGCCTTGCTGGGTCTCGAAGGGTAGAGGGTTGTAGAGGTGTTTGTAACATGGAAAGCTGAGGAGAAACAAGGTCTGAGATCTGCGTCGGGCTGGAAGGACCTTCCCAGTCAGTCCTCTCCTGTGTGAGAGGATGTGTGTGCTGAGGGTTCAGTTATCACACTGTGCATGCGTGCATGTTTGTATGTGTGTGTGGAAACTGCCTGGAATCTGTTTTTTTCTTCTTAAAAACCTTTCCAGGGCAAAAACTTTCAGGGATGTAAACAGTCTCAAACTAACCAAATGTGATGGCTAAGGGGGACTGAGGCCATGATCAGGGTTAAGGTAATAATGCCATTACACTGCCCTCGTAGTTCCATGAGGCCCTCGTGGATGTCTCGCATTCCAGTTTAGATAAACTGGCCCTTGAAAACTGAGGTCTTTACCATTTTCTCTAGTATTATAGATCCTTCCAAATAATGTATTCTGTCTTTGCTAATGATTCTCCTACTACCTGTTAATATAYATCATACTCATCATCTACTCTGAAGACTGTTTTCCACTGCTGTGCACATTGTGATAGCAAGGATAAGAGACTTCCCTTTGAAGGCAGTTTATAAATCTTATTGGGCTTCTTCATGATGAAAGGCACTATAGATATATAAGAGATCAAAGCTGTGTAAAGATCAGTGGTATTTGTTTGCATGAGGTTTCTCTTTCTATTCCTTCTGAGGATTTTGAGCTTCAAAGTTTCAGCTTTAAAAAACTCAAAAAACAAAAGAAAACCCTAGAAAAAAACACCATGTTTCAGTGGGTTCGAGGTCAGGCCAGCCAAGTGCCACATGGTTCTCACCTGGACTCATAAACTCTTCTCCAGCATTCTTCTATCTGCCAGCAAAAGCTGGTGCTAAGAAAATTTTTGGTCTTCCAGAATGACAGTGAGGGCCGACAGCAGGAAGTTTTGCAGGGAAAGAAAACTGCTTAACAACAAAGGGCAAAGAAAAAGCTCAACTTAACTCAGAACATAAGTGTTTCTATTTGTGATTTGTCAGACTGCTAGCAAAATTATTTTCATTTGTGAATATACATTAGGAATTGGTCTAAAAATCATATGAACTTAATTACACATTTTGTGATATATTTTTTGAGGCATACTTTATTTTTCACTTAAATCAAATGTCTATATATTGAGAATTTCAATGTACACTTTTGTAGATATATGTAGCAATTGGGAGTAGAAATCCTGTACATTCATTGCAAAGCACTAGCTGAAGATAATACTGATTTTGACTGCATCGTACTTTAGTACTGGGTTAGTGTTTAGCATAGAGTAAGTCATCCCTGATATTCTAAAATGAACTTTTACTTTTCAACAGGATCACTGCAGATTTTTTTTTTAACCTCATAGTGTGTTCTCATAAACGATATCAAAATAAACCCTTGACCAACAAAAATACTTCCTATATTAGATCCACACTGGGGTCACACAAAGACATCACTATTGACCTTTTTATTACCTAGAGGGAGAATACAGACAGCATACAGAATGCAGACAATCAGTAGACTTCAAATATTAGAAAAAGGTAACAGAAAATGCAATAATAATGTAATAAACCAATATTAAAAAAAAGAAAAAAGGCAAGTGACTCTGTGTGCCCAATCTGAATATCCCCCTTTAAAGTCCTGCAAAAAGTGTGGGTCGGTATTGTCTGGTTATCCATCACCAGTAAAGCTCTCGCTGTGAGCATCCAAAATGCACGCATCTAAAGCCACTTGCCTTTTTTTTTTTTTATCCTTTTTAAAAAAAAAGGTTTTGATGAAAGGCAAAGAAAAGTAATAAGGAACTGGTGTGGATCTATGTGTGTCTCTGTAGAGCAATGGAATATGAAAGCAATGGGTCAAACCCAGACATACCAGTGAATCCCAGACTTTCTGCATATCATCCACACACTATTCTTAAAATAAAAGTCATACAAAATAATAAATAAGCTGTGTAGCGAAGCAGAGTAGAGAACAATAACCTGTCCAGTACACTTTATCAATATGAAGTCATAGTCCGACAGCCAAAGGGAAGGAAAGGAATCAGGAATTGAGTTTAACCAGGTGCTATTGCTGCAAAAACTCAAGAGGCCTTACAGAAGAGAAGAATGTAAATTAAGTCCAGTGGCACAGGATAAAAAAAAGTTCAGTTTTCAGGTGACAATGTTTCTTTTGGGGGAGAATATGGGAAATGTTTCTTTACTGGAAGAATCCAACCAACCATGAAAATAAATGTTCTCATTCTGGGTTATTTGATCTGTTTGGTTGGTTGGGTTTTGGGGGGGGGGGGGGGGGGGGGAAGTGTGAGGAAAAATATAAACTAGATGCAAAGCATAAAGCATAAAATTTGAAATAGGTCTTCATGTCCCAGGAGGCTGTCCTATGGTGTATTACAAGCAGGAGGTGTCCATCTCGCCTGTCAAAGCTATCCCACTTCATGTTAATTATTCTTGAACTTTACCCTTTCCCATCCCAAGTGAGTATCCTGACCATGAAATTGTTGTATCAGTTTTTCAATTTTTTTTCTCATTCTCTCTGGTGTAATGAATACTGTATTATTTACATTAAATGAAGCAGCTTCAGCAGGAAGTATTGTAACAGAGAGTGTTCCTCACCCTGCATGCGAAATAGCAGCATGGTTGGGGACACTTTCCTGTGATTCAGAAGACTGGATTTCAAATCCCTACTCCCTGTCAGGTCAAATGGCTTTTAAAACTGCCATCCCAGTTTAGTATCGTAACCATTGGTTATTAAGTTAAATGGAAGAAAACATATGCATCTGTTGCTGTTAGTCTAATGGCTGTACAAAGCTTGTGCACTCTCCATATGCATGTGTGTGCGCACACACACACGATTCACATACTTGTTCTGCTTTCGACAACCCATTCACCTTCCCTAAGGGGAGTCCATCGCCTTCGGTTTGTGTTGCTGAGCCTGTGGTGCAGACTGCCAAAACTCCTCAGAGCAGCAGCGACCGCTAAACACCTCGCCTTGGGGAGGAGAGCCTTACGGCAGCAGGTGAATGACACCATGGGCGTGTGGATCTTGTGGACAAGGAGTACCTACAATAGGGTTACTAAAAGGCTTGTGTCCCCCCCTCGTTTTCTCTCACTGCCAGCCCGTGGGGGGGTGCCAGCAGCCATTCTAGAGTCCTCAGATCCTCAAGGCATTTAAAAACCTTTAATCCTTAGAGTCAGAGATTTCAAAGACAGGAGGTGCCACTGTGATCTTCTGCATAGCACATTCCCAGAAAGAAAAGGTGTGATGCTTCTTGCTCCGGCAGCACTTCTGTGTTGTCTGTACAAGCCCTCTGACTTTCTTGCTGTCTGTGCCCAGTCATCAGCACACTCACTGCAGAGAAATTTATTAACTGGCTTGACAAAGGGTGATGGAGACCACCGTAACTGTTTCTGTTATGGATGACTTGAGGGAACGAATACTGAATTTGGTTTAGTTCCCACATCCACTGCAAACTCCCTAAAAAAAAGAGAGAATTAAAATGCCATGGAGGAATTGTGGGAGGCATTATTGTAATTCTGCATTTTTCCTGCGGTTCAGAAGAATTTGTTTTTATGGTTTTAGCTCCCTAATCCCATCTGTTCAGCAGGGAGGTATTAGCTTATTTCCCATTCTGCAGTGGTAGGAGGTGCTGCTAGATGATCAATGCTTACAATTGCAAAGAAAATGTGTGTTGTGGCACAACCCTCTAAAGCTAGTGCTGTCTTCTCCCAGTTGTCATTCTTTTGTAATCGAGGGTTAGCAGTCATAGAAGAGGAACTGTGCCCATATCCAAACTGGTAATTGATAGGTGTCTGCTCTCTGCTTTGCTGGTGACCAGAGGCAACATCAAGCTGAAAGAGAGTGGGATGCCCACTTGGCAGTCTGGTGAACAGTGGAGCCTCTTCTCTTGAAGCTCCTATTAGTAGTTAAACCTCTTTCTTAAAATAAATACTCAGCCAAACAAAACTGATGATTTTTGGACATGGAGAATTAAAAAACTTTCTCTTACACTTTCTGTTTTGCAGTCTACAAAAGCTTATTCATCTATTTGCTTTCAGAATTTCAGGGTTAGGCCCCAAATATGCTTGACTAAAGTCTCTGCAAATAGCTTTATTTAGATGTGAAAGGAAAAATAACTTGTCTCGTTCACTCTGTTCTGAGTTTCTAGTGCTCAGTACCCATGAAATGGATCAGGAGATAATGTCTTTTTTGTGTCTTTTAAAGTCTGTGAAAAATGTCTTCCTGTTTAATAGGTTGATTAAAGCTGTATATGCTCCAGAAGATACATGTGATTATTTATCATACTCTGCCCAAAGATAATGACAGTAAAGAAGACAAGGTTGAAATTTTGTGTGATTTCCTCTCTTCCACATCCGGGGCATCTCGAATACTACACACAGATGGTGCTCCGCATAAAGGATCGCATTAGCTGTTAAACATTTTTTCTTCCCATTAACTAATTTAACAATATGTTCCTAGTATTTAAAGAAATAGACAAATCACACAAAAAAACTTCTGTCAGCTTAATTCTGATTGCTAAAATAGACCATTTGCCCAGATGGGATTGCTTACTGGCCTAACTATCAGGTTAGAAACATCTAGAAATTCTGCACCCACAAGCTCAGATTCTAGCAGTGTTGATTCAGCTCTTCATCTTTAATTGAGTTTCAGGCATTTAACTCTCTGGAGAGTTTTGAATGACAGCCTAAATATCGAAGGCCAGTCTGCTCTGCGTGTGTGTTAGGTGACCTGAATTTTCAAAAATGATGAGCTCTTGCGAGTCTGGTTTAAGTCAGCAGAAGCTGTAGGTGACAAAAATCACAGCAAAAGCCCCTGAGACTTTTTCACCAGAGTGGGTGGTGGACCAAATTAAACAAGCATTTCCAATTTTTTTTTCATTTGTCACCTTCCACAGCAAAGACACTGTTAGTGTCCTTGGGACTGGCTGCGTTGGGGAGTTTTTCTTCATAACCATGAAAACGGCAGTGTAGCCTGCACGTAATTCTTTCCTGTACATCCATTTTCCATACTGAGCTCTCTTCAAGCACTGTTTTCCATTCCTCTTTTTGTTTCCAAGCAACATAGTAGTATGTAGAGAGCCCACATAGTATTAAGTAATAGCCTACAGGCTAATTTTAGGAACACACGTGGTCTCCATTATTCTCATAACTAAATGTGACCAGGAAGTCAGTGAAAATCACTGTAAATGAAATTTCAGAGGCCCACTGAAAAGGGACGTGAAACAACTTGAAGCTCACTGCAGCTCTTCTACATTACGCACTTCCAATAGCCAGTCTGCAGTCAACCCCTTGTTGTAGTGTAACTCTTTGCACTAGAAAAGGTGATAGTGAAAATAACCTTCCTTCTCTGTGTTTTATTCTTGCACTCCCTGATGCAGAAAGAGTAATCAGTTTCTTAAACAAAAGAAAAAAACAATTAAGAAGCCACTAGACCCACCAGCTTTTTGTTTCCATGTCTACCTCTAGCTATTTAAGTCTTGAAATTCAGTTTAGTTTTTCAAGGTATAATGTCTGTTGGGTTTTGCTTCATTTTATTTGTTCAGTTGCGGTAACTACATACACCATGGTATTTAGCTACTGTCACTATACTATGTACTTTTCCCCTATATTTGTTCAGAGAAGGACATGTTTTCTAGGGTGTCGTGTGGTTTCCAGTAACTCTGTGCCAAATATTTTCCTAAACAGAAAAAAAAATATCACAAATCCAGCAGAATGTTCAACTAGTGAAAAGAGCTGCACAGTGCAGGAAAGAAAATACAAGAACTCCCATGTTTTTCATTTGGATTGAGACTTAATTTACTTTAAAATTATGTTCTCACTCTTTTATATAAACCTTTATCTAGAGAAAAACCTGTTTCCAGCCAAAAGCACAGAATAAAGCTTGGAATAATAAGACGATCTATGAATTTTGCCCTCTTTGGAAGATGTTTTATGTTGTCTTACACCTTAACACTGATTTACTAGATAACTCTGTACTTGCCTGTAAGCGTGATTCTATTTTAAAGATTTCTATCTGTAAATTTCACTAGATTTGGATTTTTTGCCCATAATCTGATATTTCCATATATCTAGGTGCCTCCAGATTTGATTCATCCTACCTATCATAAGAGAATGTTTTATAATACAGTTAGACTGATCCCGTGGCTAGCTCTTACCAAAAGGGACAGCCCTCTTGTGCCAGGACTAGCACTTGTCTGACCCTCTGGGCTCTAAAGCACTGGAAAACTACTGCTCTTTTGCAGGGTTAGCCCCCTGCCCTGTGTCCTCATATGGTCACTGGGCTGATGGGAGGGCAGCAAGAGCAGGGCAGCCTTTTTTAGATGCAGCCCACAGTTAGGTCAGTTCAGATGCTTTGTAAAATTCTAGGATCAGACGTTCATTTTAGTACCATGTAAGTCACTCTTTGAATGTTTCTATCTGTCTTTGTTGACTGTACAGGCAACTTAGATGACTGATTTAGATTAGATTTTACCAAAAGTTATTTAATCCAGATAAAGCCAGGTGACCTGAACCCCACCTTAGAAAATAAAGGTGAGCAACCTTAAGGACATTATGAGAGTTGCATTTATTTTGTTTAGCACTTGACTAGCTTTAATGTAATGAACAGTATTTTAAACTTGGTAAGCCAGCATTAATACATGTAAGCATAGGCGCTACAAGCATCAGCATGTGCACAAACTAATAAAAATATGAAATAGTACCATTTTTTGTGTATGATGGCAGTATGCACCACAATTTATTTAATACTGGATTACAAGCATCAAGCTATGGAAAAAATGTCAGCTATTACACTTCAGTTTCTTTAAAGATATTATTTTTGTGCTGTCATGTTTCATAGGGAAACCATACTTCTCTATTATTCATCTGACATTTAAAGGTTTTTTTTAACATCTTTCTTAGGAGTCTAAAGATTTAATCACAAAGGGCAGATTTTAAGAGGACTTTATTAAATCTGACAGCTGACTAATTGGACTGTGTGCAATTAATAAAAAAACTTGATAATTGAGCATTCAGCAAAGGATTGTTCAGTGATAGCATTTTTTTTTATTTCTGCAGTTTTACAGATCTACAATTCTGCAAATACAATGTTTGACTAAGACATTATTCTTCCTAGTTTACGCCCACACTTCAAGAGATCACTGCAGTGTGAAAAATAACATACTGCTTAGGATTCTCTGGTTAGAACAGCCACAGGAACCACGGAAATACAAAAAGCTATACCTGACCATGTATTTTCTTAGTTGAAAACATTTGTTGTATAAGACAGACTGGATATCTCAATATTTTATACCATTTTCACTTACAATTTACATTTCTATACTATAATAGCAACTTTTATGCAAATGATCAGATTTGCTATTGTAGGATCCAATTAAAAAAAGCTACTACTGACGAAACAGAGTGCACTTTGTAGAGATCTCTTCTGCTGCTCTACAGAGAAGCTCAGCAGATCATTCCTTGCATTCTGGATGCTTCTAGCTTTCCCTCCAGACATTCAAAAATAGTGTGGTTCAGATACTTCCTCTGTTGCAACTTTAAATATCTCCTTTATTTTTAGAAGAGTCCACTGCATGCTTTATTTTCAGGTTCTTTAACAGATCTGTTCCAATTTCCTTGATGGTTATATTCCTAATGGGACATGTAAATGACACTGAAAGTACTATTGTTTCCTAGAGAAATTTCCTAAAATTTCTCTTGAGAGGCAGGGTGGGATAAGGGTTTATTGTTGTATTTTCATTACACTTACTACTCAAGATTGGTTTCTTCTTCAAGTTTGCGTAAGATACAGTCTTTTTTCAAGATGGATACAGCTTATCTTGGATTTCCTCACAAATCAACTAGATCAAACAGGCTGAAAAAGTACCAGCAAAAATACAGCATAATATAAATTATTTTTATAAATTCTCTTGTTGTTAGATGTTCACTGGCATCTCCAGGTTCAGTGAATTCAGTAATTCACTCAGTCTGAGTTTTCTTTTCTGTTTTTCAGATGGGACACTTCCAGTAGTTCCCCTGCCATTCTTGCTGAAAGTGACATCTCCAAATTATTCTGCTTCTTTCATTTGGATTTAAGTAAGTCTTCCCATTCAACACTAGATTCACTTTTTTTAGGAATTGCTGGAAACACTGATTGCATTTTAGTTTGGAATTCTTTCATCTATAAAAGAGATTAAAATAAAATCAGTCAACTGTTGTAAGAAGGAAATAAAGTAACACCATGAACCCTGGGCTTATTCCACAAAATACGGCTGTGTGAGGTAAAGAAGAAGTAAAAAGACCTTAAAAATAACAGAAAATTAAGTCTTTCCCTCTGATTATGTTGATTCAAATAACTAGGCAAAAAAAGGGACCCACAGCAATTCCCAGTTCTAAACCATCAGACTGGGGTGGTTAATTTGGACCACCTATCTGAATGATTCACTACAGTTACACAAACTACCATATATACATTTGAAATGTTTTTTTTGTTTGGAAGAAAATTATCTGAATAGAATATATCTGAATTTGGGCTGTTGTGCTTTTTTAAAAAAAAAACAAAAACACTTGCTGTGGTTTAAAGGCCCAATGGGTCTGTTCAAGGATTTTAAAACAAGGAATAAAAAAATATTGCTCAGCTCTGACTTAATTTTGGTTTATCCTACAATATGGATATAGGTGACAAAACAAAATCTGGTTAAACTTTAAATAATAGTAGAAAGGAAAACAAGATTCCTAAATATATATTACAGCATGCTTTTCTTTCATTGTTGGTAAATTAAAATGTCGGCTGCAAATAAAAACATTTCTGGTTTTACATTCTGTGTATCAATACATAAATACCGATCACCAAATCTATATTTATTGTAACCATGTCTGATTCAATAGTTTTGGCAGGTTAGAACTGAAATTTAATTTCTTTCTTTAAAAATCACTTCTCTTTAAAGATAATATCTAGATTTAGCAAGGTCCTTTCTTCCAAGTTTTTTACATATAGGATCTTTTTGAAGTATAGATGTGGAAAAAGTAAATCACTGAAAATCCTATTACATAAACAGCAGGATGTACTAGGGAAGTTTTGGACTACTATTTTTAGGAAGCTCTACAGACTCTATGACATTCATGCATGGAAGACAGGATGCGATATTCAAGCACTGGATGCAGTGACCTCTTGAATACCAAATGCTGTCTCTGTCAGTTCATCCCATGGAGAGGTTCCAGGAAATCTGGATATTCTTAACTGCCACAAAGGCATTCTCTCTAATATGCCTACACTTTGTGTGTTGTAGGTCATCAGTATTTTTACAAATACCTTTGGGCATTTTCTGTTCAAGTTCTGTGTAAGAATAATTCTGACAGAGAAGTGGCACTTCTTTATAGAAATGTTGCTAGAATGCAATTATTCAAGTTACAGCTGATACAAAGAATGAAACAATTTACAAAGAAGTTATGAAATCTTTACTAAGATGAAAACTAATTATGATTATGAAAACACTTTAGAATTCAATTTTTTGTGGAAAAAACCCTATGTACTACTAATCAAATAAAAATACATATTATATGAAGAGATGATAGGAGGAAAACTCACAGCCAGCTTACCCTTTTTGCTTTATCCCACTTGTGTTTTTACGTAAAAAGTATTTCACTGTCTGCTCTATATTTACCCTGATCAGATAGCTGTTGTTAATTATTCTTTCTCTTTAAAAAAAAACTTGGCAATAGCCTGCAATAGTTCCTAAACAAGTATTTTTGCTAGTTATTTAAAATCAAAAAACTCTCACAGAGCACTAATATTCCCAAGGATACTAAACACCAACATCAGAACTGACGTAGGGGAACAGCCCACATTACCTTAAACAATTGCTGACAATTAAATACAAGTATTTACAATAGAAAATGCTTATAGGATCTTTAGTTCAGATGTTTTTTCCAGGCCTCTTTAATTAAGTTACCCCATTTCTCTCTTGTGTGAAAACTGTTCAATATACTTTACATTTTTTAATTTCTAAAGAGTCAACCAATCTCTTCTACTCTTTCATCTTGCTCTAAGTATAAAACAGGAATGGTCAGATCCTAACCTGGTACAAACTGCTATAGCTCATTTGGTATAAATGGAAATAAAACATTTTATACTAGTTAATGAACTGGTGCAATGGGGATTTTTTGGGTATGTTTCTAAACTCAAATTTTTAGTGTCAAATTTAAATGATGCACTGATAAGCCCTACAGGACACCTGAATTACTCCACTGAAGACACAAGATACCAAAGAAAATGAGAAGTGATTATATAAGACCTCCAAAAAAGGGTGATGGGCGGGGGAGCCATTCAATAAACTGCAATGCTTCCTCACTCTTAATATCTACCACGTTATTACCAAAATGCCAAACCCTAGAATGCACAAAACAGTCTTGTGTGGGAAATAAAACACCACAGGTCTATTCTGAAAAAAATTATGTTTATCTAGAAAGTGCTAAAACACTGGTAGTGGATGTAGATTTAAGAATCTTTGGTTGATTCATCTCCTCTCAGAATGCTAATTTATCTTCTGCAGGTAAAAGCAACTCATTTTCTGGAAAAGCAATTCTTCATTAACACATGGACAAAATCTGGAATGTTCAGTATCTTCTTTTTGCTTTCAAGATTCCCTGAGAAATTTCCTCAGCCTTGCCATCTCAGATTTTGATGTTTATTTGTAAAACCACTTTGCCCCTGATGCCAGACTCAACATCTCATTTATCTCTTTTCACTCCATCATTTGTGCCCTATTCCATGACCCCCCTCTGCACATAATATTTTTCTCTTTCCAATTCACAAGTTTGACTATGTTTTATATTTTTGCACAAACTTTCTTCTTTTGTGATTCCCATTCTGGATAGTGAGCTTAATAAATCAGAATGCCAAGCTGATCACCACTGTGCATTGTCTTCTCAATGTTATGTTTCAGATCGTCAGCTATACAAGAAGGACATTATCTATAGTGACTGGCGTGGCCCTAACTAATACATAATGTCTTCACAATATGTCTGAGCAGGGCCAGTTTACTCACAATACAAACACCACAGCTATTAACTTATATAAAATTTTCATTTCTATACAGCTTAAAAGATAGTGCACTCTATTATTTTTCTCCACAATATTTTTTGAGTTCCCACTATTAATGCATTAAGAAACATGTCTAATACTAGCCACAGACTCTTATTTTCTCTCTTTCTCCTCTCAGTGAGAAAATGCAGTGCAGCATTTCATTATGGCTTTGTTTTGGACTTCTAAGGTATCTATCTCCCCTGTCTCTTCTGTTTCACCAATGACACCAGCTTTTGAGTTCCTTCCTCCCATTTCCACATTTGGGCCTGTTTCTATCCTGAATGTACTTCTAAACCCTAGCCACCTTTCTCCCTGCATTCAGAGCTCCTCTAAAAATCACTTGTCACACTGCTTTGGAGCATGGAGAAGACTTTAAAAAGTAACTATTCTTTGATGCAATGGAACCAGTACATACACACGTAAGTGACCGTGGAAGCTGCATCCCAAAGTTCCTGTCCCATACCTCCTAGTGTCAAGTGTCAGTCTGCTGACAAACCTTTCTAGTGTCAAAACTTAGACTGTGACTTTCTTCAGTCAGAGGCTATGAGCTCAATGTCCTGGGCCTGGACTGGCCAAACTATGTTTAGCAAAGGACTAAATTAGGCCTCCAAACTCACACTGGTCTCAGGGTTTTTCTTGTTTGTGTCTGATTGACAGCACCATACCAGGCCCATTGCAACTTCAAAGGATCCTTGTAGTGAAGGTATAATTTGCCCACTAAACATGTAGATTAGCTGCCTTTCTATGAATTGGGCTTATTAGGTATCCAGTTAGCCTCCTGCTTTGTGGTGAGCCTCTTGTGAAGAAGATGGTTAGTCCTGCTTTATATGCTATTAATACTACACAGTGAGGTGCAAAAATTGGGACCTTATATTTACCTGCCCCTTTTAGGGGACAAGCATGCTTCTGAATGAGGGAAATGCTGCAATTAGGAATCTTTGTCTTGCCTTGCCTTTTTATATTAGATATGCCATTAGGGATGCCTCTTCTCCCTCCTCCTCCCAAGAAATCTTCTTCCATATTTCCTCCAGCTTCCACAATACACATACCAGTGGTCTCAAACTAAAAGGTGTTGATTTAATTATTAAAGCTAATGTGCTGTGTACTGAGTAACAGAATGTTTTGAAATAATTCACTGAAATAGGTGCCTTTTTATTATTGTCAGCCACACTGACCCCAGGGTACTTGATTCAACTGTGATAATGTCTTCAATTAACAGTGCAGTACCTCCTTTTGTTGCCTTCAGTATTGTAGGCCACTCTCTCAACTACTGCCTCTGAACCTAGTGGTACATGAACAATTTGTAACACATTTCTTGATTTAGCATTGCAGCATGCTCCATTGCTGGAGGCAACTCTCTGAAGTGAATTTCACTCAAGTGAATTTTATTTTTTTATCATAGATACTGCAAAGCTTGATGCTGCTTTTTCCTGCCAAATAAATTACAGTAACTGTTCCACCTCTGACTGTCAGGCTTCTTTCTAAAAGGGTATCATCTACCTTACTGCACTAAATAATCTGTAATAGCTACAGATCACTGTTATTTTCTTATCTTAACCTAATGATCCTGCCTCAGGTGGCAAAAATATGGGGACCTAAAAGCATCTTCCATTTAATAATGTCTTTTTAATGTACATCATTGACAGAATGTCATGCAAAAATTGGGATAACACTATTACTGAGAGCACTTATATGGCCATTCATATTAAAATGAATGGAAGAAGGGGTAAAGCAGTCTATATGAATCCTGGGATTAAAGTTTTACAAAGAAACGTTCTCTTTAATGTCTGACATTCATAATAGGCCAACCCAGATTGTAGGAATTATTAGTTTTCTATTTTAGTACTTGTACCAGCAAGAACTGCTTACATTAGCTTTCAAGTGAAATGAGGTTAGATGCCCTGAACTGGAATACTGACTGGCAGCAGAATACAGTATCTACATGCCTTATATTCTAATCAGCCACCTTCCATTTCATGTGGCATGAAGATGAGACAGGTTGCCCTGGATCTGAGAGCATCAGAGAGGATTGTTCTTACCACCTTTTCCCAAATCTTAAAATGATTGCTGTCATCCTTGTTAGCAAACGCTTACCAAGGTCTGCATATAGTAATAGCAAGTTATTTGCAGAAAATGGCAAGCCTTGAGCCCCCACTGTACTCCAAGAGCAAAGCAGACAGCTTCCTGGCTGAAGATAATCACAGAATCACAGAATCGCTGAGGTTGGAAGGGACCTCTGGAGAGCATCTAGTCCAACCCCCCTGCTCAAGCAGGGTCACCTAGAGCACATTGCACAGGATTGCATCCAGGCGTGTTTTGAATATCTCCAGAGAAGGAGACTCCACAACCTCTCTGGGCAACCTGTTCCAGTGCTCTGTCACCCTCACAGTGAAGAAGTTTTTCCTCATATTCAGATGGAAGCATCTGTGTTTCAGTTTGTGCCCGTTGCCTCGCGTCCTGTCGCTCGGCACCACTGAAAAGAGTCTGGTCCCATCCTCTTGACACCCTCCCTTCAGATACTTGTACACGTTAATAAGATCCCCTCTAAGTCTTCTCTTCTCTAGGCTAAACAGGCCCAGCTCTCAGTCTTTCCTCATAAGAGAGATGCTCCAGTCCCCTAATCATCTTTGTAGCCCTTCGCTGGACTTGCTCCAGTAGTGCCACATCCCTCTTGTACTGGGGAGCCCAGAACTGGACGCAGTACTCCAGATGTGGCCTCACCAGGGCTGAGTAGAGGGGGGGAATCACCTCCCTCGACCTGCTGGCAACACTCTTCCTGATGCACCCCAGGATCCCATTGGCCTTCTTGGCCACAAGGGCACATTGCTGCCTCATGCTTAACTTGGTGTCCACCAGCACTCCCAGGTCCTTCTCCACAGAGCTGCTTTCCAGCAGGTCAACCCCCAACCTGTACTGGTGCATGGGGTTATTCCTCCCCAGGTGCAGGACCCTGCACTTGCCTTTGTTGAACTTCATGAGGTTCCTCTCTGCCCACCTCTCCAGCCTGTCCAGGTCTCTCTGAATGGCAGCACAGCCCTCTGGCGTATCAGCCACTCCTCCCAGTTTTGTATCGTCAGCAAACTTGCTGAGGGTGCCCTCTGTCCCTTCATCCAGGTCATTGATGAAGTTGAACAAGACTGGACCCAGTACTAACCCCTGGTCACACCCCTCTGCTTCTCAAGGTAAAAGGGAATACTCACTGCAGGTGAACTTGTGCCAGTTTGCAAGCTGACCTCTGAAATAAGCATGGAAAATTGTGCTCTGTATTCTTGGTATTCTTAGCTCATATGCTTGACTGGCAAGGGCATTATGAATGTTGAGTTTATTCAAAATTACAGGTCTAAGAAAACGGCACTCAGAGGGTCAATCCTGGCAGTACACATCATAATACTTTAATTATGCTACACTGTACTGTCATAGTGCACCCTTTACAACCTGTTTTCTGATTCCACTGTCTCAGGCTTGCATAGAGGAAAGATGCAGCCAAATTTTGTTAAATATCTAGAGAAGTAAAGAGCTCATATTAACCCCCTAGCCCACAGAGACTTACGCACCTACTTCACTTTACACAGTGTTGAATAGTCTCTCTGAAATCAGAGGGCCATTTACAATGCCTAAAATTAAACATACACAGAGATATTTTACAGAAACGCATCCCTTATAAATCCTGTATAATCACATAAAACATGTCCTGTATGTTTTAAAAGAAAAATAACATGAAAATAATCTGAACTAAAGTGAAATTTACAGGAAGAGGGGGAGATTATCTTCACTGTTTAAAATGAAGTTGTCATAGTTCTAAAATCATTATACATTTACCTCCCAAAGCTACTACATATTCTGACTCAAATTACTGGTGAACTATAGCAAGCTGTCAGGTAACACGGGTCAAGCTGTCCTTTTTGCAATGACTGGGTCACATGAACAGATAAAACACAGTAATACTCTCATGTTACTTTTCCATGTATGCAGCTGCCATGTTACTCAATCGCAAATGGATCCATGCATTTCACAAACTGGAAGGTAGTTGGTCTATACCACAAACATATTTTAGTAGCCCCTCCTTGTCTGGTTTAATTTCTACATGAATGTCACTTAACTCCCAAAAGTGGGACTGTTAACTACTAGCCTGGAGGTTTCTTTCTATACATCTAGAGTAAAAGAAA
The DNA here is from genome assembly GCF_003343035.1 of Apteryx rowi. Lineage (NCBI taxonomy): Eukaryota > Metazoa > Chordata > Aves > Apterygiformes > Apterygidae > Apteryx > Apteryx rowi. The sequence goes on along the minus strand of NW_020451066.1, from coordinate 4,975 downwards.
GAGGATGTCAATCCAATCGAAAAGCCTGAAGAAACAAAAGTGTTCTGGTTTAAGTCTGGATTATTTTGAATACAAAAAAGGAAGTGGTTAGCTAATTATGATCAATGTGAAAGACAGCAATTAATTTATATACACAAAGACAGTAATTTTGTAAACCACATTAAAAAAGAAGTTTCTTCTTTAGGTTCAGAGAAATATGAATATGCTTTAAAATTCTATAAATCTTTACACTGATCTTCCTGAAATAAAGTGCCAAAGACTTCAGTTTTTGAAGTATATGATATCTCAAAGCAGACGAAGTTTTTCATTCTCAATCCCACTCCCATTGATTTCAGTGATGCTGCATCAGGCTTCAAAATGAATGCAATGGAACAAAGTTTGGATTATACCTTCTTGTTGCAAAAGGCTTTCATGCCATGCAGAAAAACCAGAGTGGAATACTTTTGAATTCACTGAGAGATGTGCCATTTATTTCTGCAGAATCTTATTGTATTACATATAAGCAATTACTGTGTTCTTTCTAAGATTTCAAACCTTGGAGACTGAAAAGGACATCCACATGATGAGAGTATTATGGTGCATTAGTCATTGCTCCTTAGTCACCCTAGACAATTTCAAAAATTAATATTGACGTAATTTTAAAATTTAAACAGTTAAATACTAGATCTATAAAGCATGTTGGCTATTGGACCCAACATCTCAGGATGCATATTCAAACTGTATAAGCTCTTCTCTGCTGTAATTTGGATGTCTGAATTAAATCAAAAACATATGAATTGTCTGCAGGTAAGACAGTTCCTGAAAAAAGTAATCCAAATAATTTTTATCCTCTGTATGTACAGGAATTTACACTTATGATATGTATAATGCATAAGTAAGATTCATGGTTGTGAAAAGAGCCAAAACCAAAGCCCTACTCTTAAGAGACATACCAGCCCTGACTCCTGGAACAGGGCTGAATTCCATGCAAAGAAACCTGTCAGAGTTAGCGTTACACAAAGAGCTGGGATGTTACAGCTGGACACTTTCAGACACGCAGAGCATCTGGGGTCTTTGACCACAGAGGCTTAAGACAAGTGCCATATTGCTATACTTCAAAGCACAGAACAGTCCCATACTACTAATATCTAGCATGAATAATTTGCACCAATCAGATAAGCTTTTATTCTGATTTTAGTTATACACATATAGTATGTATTTACATGCAGCTGAGAAGCGGATCAATCAGCTGGTCTACTTACAGAGAAGCAGAAGTGCTCCACAGAGGCAATTTTAGATGAAAGGGTGATTATTTTGTTCTATCTAGCTTCTTAACACATTGCTGGCAGCGAGCAGCTAGAAGTCTCTTCCAAGACACAGTAGAAAAATTCCTAAAGAGAGTTACAATTACTGTCTTCCTATATTCTTGAAATACTTTTTTACAACTGTCCTTATTGATGATGCAAATGTAGCAGCTTTCCCTGAAATCGGCAGGAAAATGATGAGTTCATTCCTTGAATAAGCATTCTGCTTTATCAAGTATACAATGAAGTTCAGTGGTTTTTTTTTTTTTTTTTTTTTTTTTTTTTTTGGATAAAATACTAGCAGAATGTATGTGTGGAGGCAAGTCGTCTCCACAATGAACTAATTAGGCAATATAAGCAATGCAGAAAAATCTTGCATAAACAGGAGGATGAAGAACTAACTTGTACTAGGACTCCATCTTCTTTTTAAGATGTTAAATTTAAGTAAGTATTGAGGAGACGAAACAATGTTAAGCAAACTGAACAGGTTTCAATTGCATTGAATTATATGACCATGAAATAGAAAAGAAAGGATGTGTTACACCATCAAGTGTAAGCATGATAAGGAATAGAAACTTCATGATTATCACTTAGGTGAGAATTAAATACTGCTAAAAATTAAAAGTAATAACAACCAAAACAAGAATTTTATGGTTCCAGGAAACACACTGCTTTTATAGAAACATTTGTTCATTTACCAAATACCATAAAAATGTCAGCCACCGCAATATGCCTATGCTTGGTTGAGATCTATAGATCTTAGTACTATTTATGGATGCCAAAGACAGAAAAATCTTCAAATTTCTTATTCTTAAATGATTATTGTATTTTTGAAATTCATCCATCCTTAATGCTAATACTCCTTTGTATTTATATTGTGCCTATGCTTATGGACTCACAAAATTAAATCAAATATCTCTCAAAATAACTGGGGGGAATGTTATTCCTGTTATGCTTAAAATGGTGATTTAGAGGTTAGATTTCCTCTAAAGATAAGCAGCAAGCCTTGGAAATGCCCTTACCAATAAAATCATGGCAAGCATGTATTTTAATTGTTTTAGATGTCTGTACACAGCTGTGCAATTGTTTTGGATTGTTACCATTTTTGAAGGTTAAGATCAATGAAAAACAGGATATTTCATTAGGAGTCACTATAAAGATGATAAACTAATATTTAATAACTATATTAATCACAAATTACCATGCAATGCTCCTCAGCATTTCCCAGCTTTCCATAGAACAGATGTGTAAGCAACAAGATACAGTTTCACAAACCTACATATGAATCATCCTCCCCTTTTCCTATGGGAAAAAGAATGCTTTTATTTCTAAGGAAATAAAACTTAATTTATTGAGGACATGAAGAGCAAAAGGGCTTTTAAAGCATGATTTATCTTGTTCGTTAATTGTTGAACATTTCAGTCTGCAAGTGCTGAGGGTATTGTTTTGCTTTTAAAGGAAGGCTCATAATCAGCTTATAGTAAAAAATGAAGAATAAAACAACAGCTATTCAGAGGTATGTTTTAATACCTGTCAAGTATTATATAGCTGCAAGGTTAATTAAAAACAAAAAAACTGCTTATTTAAAAATCAGCTTCTTTAAAGTAAGGGTTTACAACTCAGCTGTAACTTCTGGAAAATTGTGAAACTAACATTTTTCCAAGTATTTTCTACTGCTGACAAATGGCAGTCATTATTTTGTAAGGAAACTGGAATTAAACCTAGTATAAAAATCATCATCAGCAGATATCTTCAATTGAAAATAACTGCTTTGTGAAGGTGCTTGGAATGAGCTTGCAGTGGCTGTGGGGAAAATGTTTTTTTACATGTGATTCAAGACTCAAGTACTCGTACCCAAGCTCTCTTTTGATGAAATAATCTTTCATAGGATATGGTGATTCTATTCAATCAGCATGATGATTATCATTAATTATTCCTGATAAATACGCATACTGAATGCAGTACAGGACTAAATTTAAATGGTGTAGCCTGACAATCTGCTACATGGGAATCAGACTCTGAAACTCCTCTAAGGTCAGAGGATTGAGAATGAGGGTAAGAACAATGAAGCACTCAGGGACAGAGAGATGGGCCAAGAAGGACCTTTTCAAAAAAAGGAATAATTTATTTCACAAATGTGGACCCTATCCATATCACTCATTAAAGTAAGCCATCAACATGGTGTCCATCTTACTTTTACAGACATCTTAGATGTCAGGTTCCTGCCTTTAAAAAAACCAACAGTTTAAGTAGCAAAGGAGAGGAAGGCTAGAGACTGATAGATAAATCAGTTAAACTATACTAGTTCCAGCAAGCCTGCTTTCCAGTAGGCTTTTAATTAAGCTTTTATTATTTTACTGTAACTTTAGTTTAATTAAAGCATTTAATATGAAGTAATGTCACAGAAATAAAACAACAGAATTTGGCCCTCCTCTGAGACAAAATAGTTTTTTCTTTTTGTTTCCAAGGCTATGCTATGACTGGAAATTCCTTCAAATAATCATAAGTATTTTGACAGTGGGCCCACTTTTATCACCACAGACACAGCTTTCGTTATCTTAAATGGCCTAATCCATGAGCCTTCAAGGACAATGCTAAGACTAGAACTGTTGAAATACAGAAAGTTTAGATAATTTATCATTAGAAAATGACTTATAAAAGAATACATGTTATATAGTTTTTGATCAATTATCTCTCACCTCTGATAACCCTAGGTTTATAAATATGGAAGAGGCTCATTTCAGCAAAATACTTAACTACGCAAGTTTAATGTAGCTGTATGTGATCACCTGAGATCTAAGACCAGTCTCCCCCAGCAGAGATGGTGCTACCCTAGTTGCTGGCTGCATGGTACCACTGACTCTTTTGCATCATCACAAGCAACCACACAATGCACAGTGAGTTAGATCAGCTCATAGATACAACCGAAAACTAACTCTGGAAAAAAAGGTTAGCATTTACTTCTGTCAGTGAGCCGATACAATTGGCTTTGCAGCCACTTAAACTAATGCAAAAGAGGGAGCAGGACCCATCTGGTGTGACCACTGGTTTGAACATGAAACCACCATTAGTTAGAGTAGGTTAAAAGAACCATGAAACTGTAAATATATATGCCTAAAATGAAGCACATACTTTAAAGCTTTGCCAGATCAATGCTAGCTTCCACTGCTCTACTGCCTAATGATTCAAGCGGTTTCATTTACTTTAAATTAAATTACATAGTACTATCAGAGTTAATTTTAATATACAGACTTTGAACTGTACATGCAACAAAAAGGTATGTCAGGTGATAATACTTGTAGAACGGTAAATAGAATAGGAAAGATTTAAGTCTTGGAAACTTTCATGAAAATACTTGTTCAGGTGTTACCGTTCTCGTTCTTACCGAGGAGGCACGGGGCCTTCTCCCCAGGCCCCGGACCATCACCACACAGACACCAATATGAGGAGTGGCAAAATGGCGTTTAATGAAGCGTGTCCTGCTCTTTTATAATGCTGCAAAGCCCCGCCTTCTTTTCCAGCAGCAGTGCTCCGCCTACCATGACTGGGTCTCCCCCCTACTTCTTCCCCTACATCTCCCCCTCTCCCATCCACCGCTTTTAGGCTCATGCGTAGCATAGCAGTCACTTAGCGTAGCATGGCAGTCACTTAGTCACGCGGGATCGTCCCCGGGCAGCTTCTTGCGTTCCTTG